>NC_050096.1:252315821-252641331 GCF_902167145.1 Zea mays | reverse complement strand
TTTCGCCCGCCGTTTATCCAAATTTGAGTCATAAACCTGTTTCCTATGCTTCGAGCTAGGCTGGGGATGTCAATCAAATCTGCTGGTGACAAACTGAAGTTTGGCCTATTAACAATTTTCCCGTGCGTGCAGCCAGTCTTCAGGAAAGCAGTAGCTGTGCCTCGAGAAGCTAACAGGGCGCAGAAATCGGCATGCCCAGCGATAACTTCGTCAAGTGCATCAACTTCGCCCTCAATATATTCAAAGGTGCTTGACAGGTTTTCGACTGAAGGTGTAAACTTATCAGAGCTGGCTCCAATTGAGTGAAAGACATCCTTCAGCCGCTGCACGCATCGGTTGTCGAAGTCTAAACATTTATCCTGAAGCTCCTTTAATGATTTCTGCAAATTTGAACTCTTCTCAATTTCGGTTTTGAGATTCGTCCCAAGATTTTTCTTTTCTTGCTCAGATTTTTCTGATTTCATGAGTAATTCGTTGTTTAATCTGTCAATTTCGGCTTGAGCTTCTGCCAACGAGCCCTCCATAGAGTGGATGACGAAATCCTTTTTCTCCAAAGTAGCTTCGTGATCTTTGACTTTATTTTCTAGATCTTTAATTGTAGCTTTGTTTTCTCGTCTTCGAGATCTTGTTGCATTCTCAGCACTTTACTTAGTAATATACTCTTCCAAAACAACCTTCGTCAGAAAACATCTTAATTTAAAAAATAATAAAAAGTTAAGAGTTTTACCTTAAAATTAGCATAGAACAGGCTACCGGCGATATGCTATCGCCGGTATCTACAGAGGTCCGCCTCAATCTTCGGCAGGCCAACATTCTTTGAGAAAGTCCTAACGACCTTTGCCTCGGTTCGATTCCGAAGGCACCTCAATTTCCCTTCATTGACTCCGCCAAATAGCAAAGCCCCTGGTTTGTACCCACAGGATACAGCATATTTTTTCAGTTCTTCCTTTTCAGTTTCTGATAACTCTTGCCCTAGTATATCTTGAAAATTGAAGTTTTCCTCTTTCGAAGTATCTTCAATCTGCTCTTTTCCTTTCTCAATTGTTGTGTCCACCGCGGCCGCATCAGCTTCTTCCTCAGCCATTTTTAGAAGCATGTTATCAATATCACCAAGAGTGGTTTCTAGATCAGAAGCTTCGGTGGTTTCGGCTTTGGCGGCTTCAGCTTCGGCAGCACCAGCGTCTTCAGCAATTGGTATTTTTGACGCTGATGCCAGCGGTGGTGTCTGATGAATAACATCGGCCACTTGGATAATTCTCCGTTTTTTCAGCTTACCAGGACTTTCCGTTGCCGAAGGCTCCTTTTCCTTCTGAAAAAGCTTCGTCAGTTGTGGCGCCAGCAGACTTAGCTTGATAGGCAAAGGTTCAGTCATTACCTTTAGAATTTCTTCCACATCGGCAGCAGAAGGCATCGCAGGAGCTTCTTCCTCATGGCCCGACGTTTTTGGTTTCGGGGCCGTAGCTTTCCTTTTCTTTGAAGTAGCCATCTTTGGCTCAGGACTTTTCTCAAAAATTTCTTTGTCCTTTTTAGCCAATTTAGTAGTAGCTTCTTTGTCAAGGGCACTGGCTCTAGCTTCTGTCTGGTAATGAAGCTCGTGTGCCCGGCAAAAACCTTCGGCAAGTGGCTCTGCCTCCTGGCTTCGGAGTGCCCAGATGTAAACACTAAGCCTAACAATGGCGTTAGGGGTTAACTGATGAAGGTGAATCCCAAATCTCTCTAAAACATCTGCAATCATCCCATGCAGGGGAAATCTTAACCCTGCTTTGAAGAAGCTTTTAAAAACCACCACCTCATCTTTTTCGGGCTCCGGGGTAACTTCCTCTCCCCCGAAGCGAATTAGCTCCCTCTTGTCTTCGCTAAAATAGCCTAGCTTCAGTAACTTAGCCATATCACCTTCGGTAATAGTAGACTTCCCAAACTCTAAGTGGCTGGGTTTAGATGGCATTGCACCGTACTCATCTTCAAACTCATCTTCTTCAACGTCAGCTTGTGTTGCTTCGGCAGCAGGTGTGTCCTCTGATGTTACCAGCCCAGAACGCCTCATTGCCTCGGAAATCGAAACAGTTTCAGTGGCTTCGGTCTCATCCCCCTCACGCTCAACCCTGGCAGTGGAACACACTCTAGCCATTTGATTATGAATTGCTAGAAGTTTTTTGAAATTAACGACCTTTTTTCCGAAGCTCTTCTTGTGACAAAGCAGAATCCGAAGTGGTGCTTCGTTTGAAGTGCAAGGGTCAAGCTTCGGCTATGGTTAAATTCCTGGCAGTAAAACAGTGCAATAGCAATGAATGTTGTGGTAACTTCACACCTACTTGTCTGTTTATATAGTGCTGCAGGTAAGAAGGTGAATCGTCAAGTCTCCTACACCGGACGAACAGTCGCTCGCACCCACTGAACGGTGGGCCACAAAACCCGAAAAGGTGAATCTGCATGGTGGGACCATTCTGCGCTCGGAAATTTTATCGTTTCCCGGCAACGAGCTCAGGGAAGGTGTTTTTCGGACCTTCGGCTTCCCGAAGCCTAAGAGACTTTTTCACGGATCAAGCTCGTTACAAAAAACGATCTAGCACCGCGAAGGGGCTACTGTTGGGGCCATGCTTCGTCGCCGAAGGTCCTGCAGGAACAAACACATTCGGCAAATCCGTTTAAACGCAGTGCCGAAGCTACCACTCATGAAGCTTCGGTAGTATAACGTATATGAAGACGAAGGTTCGAACCGACTTAAAGATGAAATGACTTCTTAGTCCATAAGGGTCTGAGTCATAATTGTAATATTTTGTAAGGGGCATGATTGTAATTTCTCACAGGCTGCGTCCTGTGTCTATAAATAGATGAACAGTACTCCTTTACTGTTCACGCAATCCTATAATCATCGACGCATTACACTGGAATTATTGCTCTTTGCCAAGGCAAAGGTATAAATGTACCTAAATATTATGTTTTAATATTTAGGTTTGTATAATAAAATATATGTATAATAATATTTATATTTGGTATAAATTTCTTTAATGTTTCATGTTTCGTTATTGCTTATATTGTTTTATAGAGTTGATCACGAAGGTAAGACCTTCGTGATATTTTGCTTATGGTCTTCGTCCGAAGTTCATTATATCCTAAAGGAGATAATGCTTTAGCGGACGAAGGGCATTAACATTTAACATTTTATGTTACCTTGTTCTTAATTCATAGCAATTGAGAACAAGTCCCCAACAGGTTGTCCCTTACAACCCTTACCTCCTTCGGCTCTTCAACTGTCACATCAATGTTGAGGCGTGTGGGAGCATCAAGGCTGTTAAGTACCTGTTCAAGTACATATACAAAGGCCATGATCATGCGTCTGTTGTTATGAGAGATGCGAGCAAGGAAAATGATGATGTAGATGAGATCCAGCAGTATAGAGATGCAAGGTGGGTGACTCCTCCGGAAGCCTTATGGAGGATATATGGATTTGAGCTTAGTCAGAACTCTCCATCTGTGATGCAGCTGCAACTCTATCTTCCAAACATGCACATGGTGACGTTTCATGAGCGACAAGGTCGAGCGAGTCATCAACCGTCCAGGTGCTGATAGGTCAATGATTACAGCATATTTTGAGGCGAATAAGCTACACGAGGAGGCTCGGGGCATCCTGTATCGTGACTTCCCTGAGTGGTACACTTGGCAGCAGGGCAAAGTGTGGCAACGGAGGAAACAAAATACAGGTGGACAGGTCGGTAGAATTGCCTCCACTCTACCATCTGAGGGGGAGCGCTTCTATCTTCGGCTCCTCCTAAACCATGTGACTGGTGCTACCTCCTATGCAGATCTAAGGATAGTAGATGGTGACACACTACCATAGTTTCGTGAGGCAGCACAAAGAAGGGGATTGCTTGAAGCAGACAACACAATAGATGAGTGTCTCAATGAAGGTGAACTTTACCAAATGCCATCAGCGCTACGAAGGTTGTTTGCAACGATACTGGTTTACTGCGAGCCGAATGATGTGGCAGAATCGTGGCAGAGACACCTTGACACAATGTCCGAGGATTATCATCGTATTACTCAGAGCAAAACCCATTTGCAGCAGATGGTCTTGATTGACATTAGAAACATGTTGCAGTCAATGGTGAGAGCACCTAGAGGGGGGGGGGGGTGAATAGGTGATCCTGTAAAAACTTCAAACTTAAGCCACAAAAACTTGTTAAGTGTTAGCACGATTATTGCCAAGTGGCTAAGGTGAAGTCTCAACAATCTCAACAAAACACAGTACCACAAGAGAATCAAGCACAGAGTGACACAGTGGTTTTATCCCGTGGTTCGGCCAAGACCAACGCTTGCCTACTCCACGTTGTGGCGTCCCAACGGACGAGGGTTGCAATCAACCCCTCTCAAGCGGTCCAAAGACTCACTTGAATACCACGGTGTTTTGTTTTCCTTTCACTATCCCGTTTGCAAGGAATCTCCACAAATTGGAGTCTCTTGCCCTTACAAGTATATGATCACAAATGAAACACAGAGTAAGGGAGGAAAGCAACACACACAAATCCACAGCAAAAGCGCACACACACGGCCAAGAATCGAGCTCACAAGACTATCTCAGAGTTCTCACTTAGAACAGAGCTCGAATCACTTAGAAACACAAACGAATGCGCAGAGACTTAGTGTGGATGATCAAGAATGCTCAAAGGTTGCTTGTGTGTCTCCTCCATGCGCCTAGGGGCTCCTTTTATAGCCCCAAGGCAGCTAGGAGCCGTTGAGAGCAAATCCGGAAGGCCATCCTTGCCTTCTGTCGTCGGGGGCACCGGACAGTCCGGTGCACACCGGACACTGTCCGGTGCCCGATTTGTTTCCTTAAACGGCGAAGACGACCGTTGCAGACCGTTGGCAGATCTGGCGCTGTTGGCGCACCGGACATGTCCGGTGCACACCGGACAGTCCGGTGCCGTCTTCCGACCGTTGGCTCGGCCACGTGTCCCGCGCGGATTGCGCGGCCGACCGTTGGCCCTGGCCGACCGTTGGCTCACCGGACAGTCCGGTGCACACCGGACAGTCCGGTGAATTTTAGCCGTACGCCGCCGGCCAATTTCCCGAGAGCGGCCAGTTCGAGTCGCGCCAGCCTGGCGTACCGGACACTGTCCGGTGCACACCGGACAGTCCGGTGCTCCAGACCGAGCTGGGTCTTGGCAGCACACAGCCAAGTCCCTTCTCCTTTTCTCTATTCTTCTTCTTTCTGTTTCTAACACTTAGACAAATATATTAGTACTTAAAACCAATGTACTAAGGCTTAGAAACATACCTTTACTTCATGATTTTCACCTTGTTCATCCATGTACATAAATTCCCAATTAAGCACATGTGTTGGCACTCAATCACCAAAATACATAGAAATGGCCCAAGGGCACATTTCCCTTTCAATCTCCCCCTTTTTGGTGATTTATGCCAACACAACATAAAGCAACTAGAACAAGTGCAAACTCACTTCAAATAAAATAAATTTAAGTTTTATTCAATTTTGGCATATATGGATCATCCTTTGCCACCACTTGGTTTGTTTTAGCAAATCAAACTCAAATCTCTATCTCTAAGTCAAACACACATGTTGAAGTATAAAGAGAGTCATTCCAAAAGAGATTGATGAGAGTCATTCCAAAAGAGATTGATCAAAGATTTCAAAAACTCCCCCTATTTCCCATAATCAATACTTCTCCCCACAAGAAGCCAACTTTTGACAAGAGAGACAATAAAAGCTTTTGACACAACAAAAACTCTATTCTACTATTTTCAAAATCTCTCAAGTGGTAGCTGATCCATTTATCGCTTTGGCCTTTATTTTCTCCCCCTTTGGCATCAAGCACCAAAACGGGATCAATCTTGGCCTTTTAACCCCATTGCCTCACCAAAGTCTTTAATTAAGAGCAAATGGCAATAAGATTTCATGAGATGAACTTGGAATTAGTTACCCTCTCATCGGAGTGCAGTGGAAGTCTTTCATGGTCCAAGTCCATCTTTTCCCTTTCAATCCTCCTTCGAGACTAAATTATCAAACTCAAGCACAAGGTTAGTCTCAAAGGGTCAAGTTGTAACACATCTCCCCCTAAACATGTGCATCACTTTGCAACGGACTTGTGAGGTCCAGGGAGTGTTTGTACAACTTGAGCACCATAATAAGCAACATAATGCAAAAAAAAAGGAACATGATCAAAAGCATAACTACATGTATGCTACAATTCAATCCAGGTTCCGCGAATCTAAGACATTTAGCTCACTACGCAACCTGCAAAAGGTCTTCTCATCTAGAGGCTTAGTGAAGATATCGGCTAGCTGGTTCTCGGTGCTAACATGAAACACTTCGATATCTCCCTTTTGCTGGTGGTCTCTCAAAAAGTGATGCCGGATGTCTATGTGCTTTGTGCGGCTGTGCTCAACAGGATTCTCCGCCATGCGGATAGCACTCTCATTGTCACATAGGAGTGGGACTTTGCTCAGATTGTAGCCAAAGTCCCTGAGGGTTTGCCTCATCCAAAGTAGTTGCGCGCAACACTGTCCTGCGGCAACATACTCGGCCTCAGCGGTGGATAGGGCAACGGAAGTTTGTTTCTTAGAGTTCCATGACACCAGGGACCTTCCTAAGAATTGGCACGTCCCCGATGTACTCTTCCTATCGACCTTACATCCAGCATAGTCGGAGTCTGAGTATCCAACTAAGTCAAAGGTAGACCCCTTTGGATACCAGAGCCCGAAGCAAGGCGTAGCAACCAAATATCTAAGAATTCGCTTCACCGCCACTAAGTGACACTCCTTAGGATCGGATTGAAATCTAGCACACATGCATACGCTAAGCATAATATCCGGTCTACTAGCACATAAGTAAAGCAAAGAACCTATCATTGACCGGTATGCTTTTTGATCAACGGACTTACCTCCTTTGTTGAGGTCGGTGTGTCCGTCGGTCCCCATCGGAGTCTTTGCGGGCTTGGCGTCCTTCATCCCAAACCGCTTTAGCAGATCTTGCGTGTACTTCGTTTGGGAGATGAAGGTGCCGTCCTTGAGTTGCTTCACTTGGAACCCAAGGAAGTAGTTCAACTCGCCCATCATCGACATCTCGAATTTCTGCGTCATCACCCTGCTAAACTCTTCACAAGACTTTTGGTTAGTAGAACCAAATATTATGTCATCGACATAAATTTGGCACACAAACAATTCACCATTACAAGTCTTAGTAAAAAGAGTTGGATCGGCTTTCCCAACCTTGAAAGCATTAGCAATTAAGAAATCTCTAAGGCATTCATACCATGCTCTTGGGGCTTGCTTAAGTCCATAGAGCGCCTTAGAGAGCTTACACACATGGTCGGGGTACCGTTCATCCTCGAAGCCAGGGGGTTGCTCCACGTACACCTCCTCCTTGATTGGCCCGTTGAGGAAGGCGCTCTTCACATCCATTTGAAACAACCTGAAAGAATGGTGAGCGGCATATGCTAGCAAGATACGAATTGATTCTAGCCTAGCCACAGGAGCAAAAGTCTCCTCGAAATCCAAACCTGCGACTTGGGCATAACCTTTTGCCACAAGTCGAGCCTTGTTCCTCGTCACCACCCCGTGCTCGTCCTGTTTGTTGCGGAACACCCACTTGGTTCCCACAACATTTTGCTTCGGACGAGGCACCAGTGTCCAAACTTCATTGCGCTTGAAATTGTTTAACTCCTCTTGCATGGCCAACACCCAGTCCGGATCTAGCAAGGCCTCTTCTACCCTGAAAGGCTCAATAGAAGAGACAAAGGAGTAATGCTCACAAAAATTAACTAATCGAGATCGAGTAGTTACTCCCTTGCTAATGTCACCCAGAATTTGGTCGACGGGATGATCCCTTTGAATCATCGCTCGAACTTGAGTTGGAGGTGCCGGTTGCGCTTCTTCCTCTATCACTTGATCATCTTGTGCTCCCCCTTGATCAAGCGCCTCCACTTGAGGTACCTGTTCGTCATCTTTGGTTGGGGGTTGCACCATAGTTGAGGAAGAAGGTTGATCTCGTTCATCTTGTTCCTGTGGCCGTACTTCTCCAATCGCCATGGTCCGTATAGCAGCCGTCGGAACATCTTCTTCATCTACATCATCACAATCAACAACTTGCTCTCTTGGAGAGCCATTAGTCTCATCAAATACAACGTCGCTAGAGACTTCAACCAAACCCGATGATTTGTTGAAGACTCTATACGCCTTTGTATTTGAGTCATAACCTAATAAAAACCCTTCTACAGCTTTGGGAGCAAACTTAGAATTTCTACCCTTCTTTACTAGAATGTAGCATTTACTCCCAAATACACGAAAGTACGATACATTGGGTTTGTTACCGGTTAGTAGCTCATACGACGTCTTCTTGAGGAGGCGATGAAGGTAGACCCTGTTGATGGCGTGGCACGCCGTGTTCACGGCTTCCGTCCAAAAGCACTCGGGGGTCTTGAACTCTCCTAGCATCGTCCTCGCCATGTCGATGAGCGTCCTGTTCTTCCTCTCTACCACACCATTTTGCTGTGGTGTGTAGGGAGCGGAGAACTCGTGCTTGATCCCTTCCTCTTCAAGGAACTCCTCCACTTGAAGGTTCTTGAACTCGGACCCGTTGTCGCTTCTTATCTTTTTCACTTTGAGCTCAAACTCATTTTGAGCTCTCCTGAGGAAGCGTTTGAGGGTCCCTTGGGTTTCAGACTTATCCTGCAAAAAGAACACCCAAGTGAAGCGGGAAAAATCATCAACAATAACTAAACCATACTTACTTCCCCCTATGCTTAGATAGGCGACGGGTCCGAAGAGGTCCATATGCAGCAGCTCCAGGGGTCTTGAAGTGGTCATCACATTCTTGCTGTGATGCGCTCCTCCCACCTGTTTCCCTGCTTGACAAGCTGCACAAGGTCTATCTTTTTCGAATTGAACATTGGTTAGACCTATCACGTGTTCTCCCTTTAGAAGCTTGTGAAGGTTCTTCATCCCCACATGTGCTAAGCGGCGATGCCACAGCCAGCCCATGCAAGTCTTAGCCATTAAGCATGCATCTAGACCGGCCTCTTCTTTTGCAAAATCAACTAAATAAAGTTTGCCGTCTAATACACCCTTAAAAGCTAGTGAACCATCACTTCTTCTAAAGACAGACACATCTATATTTGTAAACAGACAGTTATATCCCATATTGCACAATTGACTAACAGATAGTAAATTATATC
Organism: Zea mays; assembly: GCF_902167145.1. Taxonomy (NCBI): domain Eukaryota; kingdom Viridiplantae; phylum Streptophyta; class Magnoliopsida; order Poales; family Poaceae; genus Zea; species Zea mays. Next base: position 252,632,140 of record NC_050096.1, on the reverse strand, counting down.
CTAGTGACTCTACTAAAAACACATTAGAGATAGAGTGCTCATTAGAAATTGCAATTTTACCTAACCCTTTTACCTTGCCTTGATTCCCATCACCGAATATGATTGAATCTTGGGAATCCTTATTCTTGACGTAGGAGGTGAACATCTTCTTCTCCCCCGTCATATGGTTTGTGCATCCGCTGTCGATAATCCAGCTTGAACCCCCGGATGCATAAACCTGCAAGGCAAATTTAGGCTTGGGTCTTAGGTACCCAACTCATGTTGGGTCCTACAAGGTTAGTGCAAATATCCTTAGGGACCCAAATGCAAGTTTTGTCTCCCTTGCATTTTGCCCCTAACTTCCTAGCAACAATTTTCTTATCCTTTCTACAAATAGCAAAGGAAGCATTTAAAGCATAATAAATTGTGGAAGGTTCATTTACTATTTTCCTAGGAGCATGAATAACATTCCTTCTAGGCACATGATGAATAGCATTTCTTTTAGGAACAACATTTCTCCTAGTAACATTTCTATCATACACATAAGAGGAACTAGGAGCAAACATGGTATGAGAATCATAAACATATGAATCATAAGTATCATGACTTACATTTCTAGTTTGTCTTCTATCATGATACAAAAATGCATGGTTCCTTTTAGCACTAGTAGCCATAGGGGCCTTCCCTTTCTCCTTGGCGGGAATGGGAGCCTTATGGCTTGTTAAGTTCTTAGCTTCTCTCTTGAAGCCAAGTCCATCCTTAATTGAGGGGTGTCTACCAATTGTGTAGGCATCCCTTGCAAATTTTAGCTTATCGAAATCATTCTTGCTAGTCTTAAGTTGAGCATTAAGACTAGCCAGTTCATCATTAAGCTTGGAAATTGAAACTAGGTGTTCACTACAAGCATTAATGTCAAAGTCTTTACACCTAGTACAAATTTCAACATGTTCTACACAAGAATTGGATTTGTTTGCTACTTCTAATTTAGCATTTAAATCATTGTTGACACCTTTCAAAGTAGAAATGGTTTCATGACAAGTAGATAGTTCAAAAGAAAGCATTTCATTTCTCTTAACTTCTAAAGCATAGGATTTTTGTGCCTCAACAAATTTATCATGCTCTTCATACAACAAATCCTCTTGCTTTTCTAAAAGTATATTCTTTTCATTCAAGGCATCAATTAATTCATTAATTTTGTCTATCTTAGATCTATCTAAGCCCTTGAACAAACATGAATAATCTACTTCATCCTCATCACTAGATTCGTCCTCACTTGAAGAAGCATAGGTAGAGTTGCGAGTACATACCTTCTTCTCTCTTGCCATAAGGCATGTGTGACGCTCGTTGGGGAAGAGGGTTGATTTGTTGAAGGCGGTGGCGGCGAGTCCTTCATTGTCGGAGTCGGACGAGGAGCAATCCGAGTCCCACTCCTTGCCTAGATGCGCCTCGCCCTTTGCCTTCTTGTAATGCTTCTTCTTTTCCCTCTTGTTCCCCTTTTCCTGGTCACTATCATTATCAGGACAGTTAGCAATGAAATGACCAAGCTTACCGCATTTGAAGCATGATCGCTTCCCCTTGGTCTTAGTCTTGCTCGGCTGTCCATTGCGACCCTTTAGCACCGTCTTGAATCTCTTGATAATGAGGGCCATTTCTTCTTCATTAAGACCGGCTGCCTCAATTTGCGCCACCTTGCTGGGTAGCGCCTCCTTGTTCCCTGTGGCTTTGAGAGCAAAAGGTTGCGGCTCGTTGATCGGTCCATTCAAGGCGTCGTCCACATACCTTGCCTCCTTGATCATCATTCGCCCGCTGACGAATTTTCCTAGTACTTCTTCGGGCGACATTTTGGTGTACCTGGGATTCTCACGAATATTATTCACCAAATGAGGATCAAGAACGGTAAAGGACCTGAGCATTAGTCGGACGACGTCGTGGTCCGTCCATCGCGTGCTTCCGTAGCTCCTTATTTTGTTGACAAGGGTCTTGAGCCGGTTGTATGTTTGAGTTGGCTCCTCGCCCCTTATCATCGCGAACCGTCCAAGCTCGCCCTCCACCAACTCCATTTTGGTGAGCAAGGTAGCGTCATTTCCCTCATGAGAGATCTTGAGGGTATCCCAGATTTGCTTGGCGTTATCCAAGCCACTCACTTTATTATATTCATCCCTGCACAATGAGGCTAGAAGAACAGTAGTAGCTTGTGCATTCTTATGGATTTGCTCATTAATGAATATAGGACTATCCGAACTATTAAAGTGCATTCCACTATCTACAATCTCCCATATGCTAGGATGGAGAGAGAATAGGTGACTACGCATTTTGTGGCTCCAAAATCCGTAGTCCTCCCCATCAAAGTGTGGGGGCTTGCCGAGTGGAATGGAAAGCAAATGTGAATTTGAACTATGCGGAATACGAGAGTAGTCAAAAGAAAAGTTAGAATTAACCGGTTTCCTTTGTTTGTCGTATTCGTCGTCCTTTTGGGAAGAAGAGGACTCATCGCTGTCGTAGTAGACGATCTCCTTGATGCGTCTTGTCTTCTTCTTCTTCCCATCTCTTCGCTTGTGGCCCGAGCCCGAGTCATTGGACTTGTCATCCCTTGGCTCGTTGACGAAGGACTCCTTCTCCTTGTCGTTGATCACAATTCCCTTCCCCTTAGGATCCATCTCTTCGGGCGGTTAGTCCCTTTCTTGAAGAGAACGGCTCTGATACCAATTGAGAGCACCTAGAGGGGGGGGGTGAATAGGTGATCCTGTAAAAACTTCAAACTTAAGCCACAAAAACTTGTTAAGTGTTAGCACGATTATTGCCAAGTGGCTAAGGTGAAGTCTCAACAATCTCAACAAAACACAGTACCACAAGAGAATCAAGCACAGAGTGACACAGTGGTTTTATCCCGTGGTTCGGCCAAGACCAACGCTTGCCTACTCCACGTTGTGGCGTCCCAACGGACGAGGGTTGCAATCAACCCCTCTCAAGCGGTCCAAAGACTCACTTGAATACCACGGTGTTTTGTTTTCCTTTCACTATCCCGTTTGCAAGGAATCTCCACAAATTGGAGTCTCTTGCCCTTACAAGTATATGATCACAAATGAAACACAGAGTAAGGGAGGAAAGCAACACACACAAATCCACAGCAAAAGCGCACACACACGGCCAAGAATCGAGCTCACAAGACTATCTCAGAGTTCTCACTTAGAACAGAGCTCGAATCACTTAGAAACACAAACGAATGCGCAGAGACTTAGTGTGGATGATCAAGAATGCTCAAAGGTTGCTTGTGTGTCTCCTCCATGCGCCTAGGGGCTCCTTTTATAGCCCCAAGGCAGCTAGGAGCCGTTGAGAGCAAATCCGGAAGGCCATCCTTGCCTTCTGTCGTCGGGGGCACCGGACAGTCCGGTGCACACCGGACACTGTCCGGTGCCCGATTTGTTTCCTTAAACGGCGAAGACGACCGTTGCAGACCGTTGGCAGATCTGGCGCTGTTGGCGCACCGGACATGTCCGGTGCACACCGGACAGTCCGGTGCCGTCTTCCGACCGTTGGCTCGGCCACGTGTCCCGCGCGGATTGCGCGGCCGACCGTTGGCCCTGGCCGACCGTTGGCTCACCGGACAGTCCGGTGCACACCGGACAGTCCGGTGAATTTTAGCCGTACGCCGCCGGCCAATTTCCCGAGAGCGGCCAGTTCGAGTCGCGCCAGCCTGGCGTACCGGACACTGTCCGGTGCACACCGGACAGTCCGGTGCTCCAGACCGAGCTGGGTCTTGGCAGCACACAGCCAAGTCCCTTCTCCTTTTCTCTATTCTTCTTCTTTCTGTTTCTAACACTTAGACAAATATATTAGTACTTAAAACCAATGTACTAAGGCTTAGAAACATACCTTTACTTCATGATTTTCACCTTGTTCATCCATGTACATAAATTCCCAATTAAGCACATGTGTTGGCACTCAATCACCAAAATACATAGAAATGGCCCAAGGGCACATTTCCCTTTCAAATGGGTAAAGACATAAAGACATTCCCCCTCCCTTCTATCATCGATAGATATGATGATTCACAAGGTATTGATAGAGAGATTTACGAGGAGGAAAGTATCGAGGCGATGATAGAAGATGTTGCTTTGCAAGAAACCCTAAATGAGGAGCATAAGTCTGCCTATGAAAAGATCTTATCTATTGTTGACACTAGTAATGGCGATGTGTTCTTTGTGGATGGGCCTGGTGGGACTGGAAAGACTTATCTGTATAAGGCATTGCTTGCGGTGCTACGTAGTCAGGACAAGATTGCAGTTGCAATAGCTACATCTAGGGTTGCCGATTCCATAATGCCTGGTGGGAGAACTGCCCATTCACGCTTCAAGATACCACTCACTATTGATGATGGTGCTATATGTACCTTCACGAAACAAAGTGGGACATCAAAGTTGCTACAGAAAGCGTCGCTCATTATTTGGGACGAGGCATCAATGGCTAAGAGACAATCAATTGAAGTGCTGGACAACAGCATGCGTGATATCATGGGACGCCCTGGTCTGCCCTTCGGTGGGAAGACTATTGTGTTTGGGGGAGATTTTAGACAAGTACTCCCTGTTATATGTAAGGTGTCAAGGGGTCAGATAGTTGCTGCCTCTCTATGGAGTTCTTACCTATGGGAATCAATGTGCCACCTAAAGCTTGTTCACAACATGAGAGCAAAGAGCGACCCATGGTTTGCAGAATGTTTGCTACGCGTCGGTGATGGAAATGAGGAAGTGAACATCGATGGTGATGTTCGTCTTCCAGATGAGGTATGTGTGCCATATACCGGTGATGACCGCGTCCTTGACAGATTGATAGATGACATTTACCCCAGTCTAAACGAAAACATGTCTAATACAAGCTACATCACTTCAAGAGCAATATTGACTACTCGGAACGACTGGGTGGATATAATAAATATGAGGATGATCGATCGTTTCCAACGGGAGCAGATGATGTACCATAGCTTTGACACCGCGGTGGACGATCCCAATAACTATTATCCATCGGAATTCCTAAACACGCTGACTCCTAATGGACTACCCCACACGTTCTGAAGTTCAAAATTGGGTGCCCAATCATGTTACTTAGGAATATAGACCCTGCTAACGAACTTTGCAACGGTACACGGCTGGTGGTACGTGGTTTCCAAAAAAAATAGTATCAATGTTGAAATTGTCCTTGGCCAGCATGCTGGAATGCGAGTTTTCTTGCCTCGTATACCCATGTGCCCTTCTGATGACGAGATGTTCCCTTTCCATTTTAAAAGGAAGCAGTTTCCGGTAAGACTAAGTTTCGCCATGACTTTTAACAAGTCTTAGGGATAGACGATTCCTAATGTTGCTGTGTACTTGCCAGAACCAGTATTCTCTCATGGCCAGCTATATGTTGCTCTCTCAAGGGTCACAATTCGATTGAATGTGAAGGTACTTGTAATTCCAGTCACTGATGAGAAAATGAAGAAAGGGGTGCAAAAGAAGTCAACAATAAATGGTGTAACATACACAAAGAATATCGTCTATAAGGTGGTCCTTACGCCGTAGCTGGACTGTGAATTTGTTTCTGTCGGTATAATGCCTGTGAACTCGACCAACACTGTATGTGAACACTATGCGGATGTTTCGGGTTATGACCAATTTGAGGTTGAATGCAGTTTCATATTTTATTAGGGTCAAAAACTGTACAACCAGTCTCAGATTTTATTTATTGAAGTTAATAACTACAGTGCAGTATGCTAGTCTCTGGAGAATAATGTTACGTAAATCTGCATTCAAATGATTGACTGTAGACTGCCCCCACCTTCCCTCTACAATATGTTTATACCATTTTATTTGCAATATTAATTGTTCACTGTAATGTTATCACTAATGCATGTATAATTGTTTAGCTGGTTATAGTATAAACCTTTGAATCGTGTATCAAATAATACATAGTAACAATGATTATAGGTTTTTGTCTCCCGTGGATGGAATCTCAAGAGGAAAATGTTGCACTTACAGTCATCCAAAGAGATAATACATTATATGTAAATGAATATCTACTTATGTCCTTGTCTCATAACAAGCCAAAAAAAATCGGTGGCCACTACTATAGTTCCGAAAGGTATGATAACTTCCATAGTATCGTATGGATCAATTTGTGTTGTTTTTATTGTAAGTGAATTATGTTTGATTTCACGACTGTTTTGTTCCTAGATTATATATGCACACAGGGTGATCTTGCACTCATCGATTGGATTAAAGAAATCCCTTGTGAACCAAGGGTAGAAGTCATGCTTATTGATGATGCCTTTGTGGAAAGAAAGTGGATGGAATGCCTATTTCAACCGGACGCATATCTAGGTGATGAGGTAATCATGATTAGTTTTTCATTTGGTGACCCTGCTATATATAAAAATATTACTCACCCTAGTATTTTTAACCATAACTTACACACTTGCAGGTGATAGACTGTTACATAAATTTAATAAAAGCTCAAGAGCATCTAAAATGCCAATCTGGAGGTCGTGTACACATAGAAAATGCTTTTCAGTTCAACTTTCTAAAGCGAGACGGTGATGTTGAAACTAAAACAGATGAGTTATATCCAATTAAAGACATGGCACAAATATCTAGCGCTGAAAGAAGGGTTTTACTTTATCCAGACCATGACATGGTAAATACGAGTTTGCAATCTACACGGTTAGTGTTTACATGTATTTTTTTTGCAATATTTATAATTGAGATGTAGGTGTTTATTCCAATAAATATTCGAGAAATGCACTGGTATCTTGTCGTGATCAATGCAAGAAATATGGAGATACAAGTGCTCAACTCACTTGGTACATCATCCGGTCGCAACGACCTCATTGACACTATGAGTTTACACAAACTCAACAATTACTAACACCTTATTAACTTAAAAAATCTCAACTTCTAATTCTATGTTTTTATAATAATATCAAGATAAAAGGACTCCAAAGACAAATTGATATGGTATCTCAGCGTAAGGAGTTAAAAGATCACAGGTGGCCAGACCTTCGAGTTGCTTCTTGGCCACTTAGAGAAATGGAAATGGAATATGCAAAGCAAACAGATAGGTACACCATACATTCTTCTTTGTTGCTATTAATATTCATTGCTGTTAATCTTGACATTTTTATCATCTGGTTGATGTAGTTCCTCATGTGGCCTCTTTCTACTAAACTATATCGAATACTGGACAGGGGATGAATTATCTGATAATTTTACCTAGGTATATTATTACTACTATGACATAGTATGCACATCTACAATCAATGATACATATAATTGCTAAATAACTTGTTTCTTATTTGCAGGATGACATGTCACACTTTAGGAAAAAATTGGCTGCTATATTACTATCTTCAGATATAAACAAGAGAAAGGCGTGTCCGTTATACAAGTATGACAAATAAGTCGATGATGGAAGCTCCTCTGATGTTTAGATATTAGATAGTCCCACAAATCCTAATAAGAGGAAACTACTTTGTGTATCTGAAGATAGCGAAGTATTGATGGAAGATGATGATGGCCCCATCACTCAAGCAGACTTAGAAAGGTGGTTAGTTCATGATTGGGATAAAAGAACTCCTATAAAAAACCCGACCGATGAGTGCACTAATGATTTTTTCGGTCTTTTCTTAATATAATACCGGGAGGACGGTCTTTCCCTCCCCGACCGAGTTTTTTTAGCAACATACAATGACAAAGTTGAATATGATGGTGAACTGAAGAAACAAAAGCCACCGTTTTAGAAACAAGTTATGTCTTTTATTGCTTTCCTTACTGATTTTGTGAGCATGTGATGTTTTTGAACGCGGGTGAGTTCAAAAGGGCAAGCACTATTGTGGGCCATTGGTTGAAGAACTCCATGATAGCCAGGGGCGGAGGGCCCATTATGACCTATTATGGCCCAAGCCATACCAAGAAAAAAATAGGTCCAGCCCAGCATCTCTAAACCCTAATCAATCAGTCGGTCGCCGCCGTCCGCCCGTCCGCTCAGCCGGCCGAGCGCTCGAGCCTCCTCCGTCCCGCTCCCGCCCGTCCGCCGAGCGCCGACGGCCCGAGCAGCCAGCACCGCCCAGCAGGCGAGCCGCTCCGCCTCCGCGCCTCTATCCGCCGTCCGCTCGTCCCGAGGCCGCGAGCCGCTCCGCGGCTACGACCCTCCGCCCGCCGTCTGCCCGTCCAGCGAGCGCCCGACGACCCGAGCAGCGGAGCAGGCGAGCAGCTCCGCGCCTCCGGCCTTCGCCCGCCGTCCGCTCGGGCTCGGACCGAGCCGCTCCGCCCACCGTCCGCCGAGCGCCTGACGGCCCGAGCAGGCGAGCAGCTCCGCGCCTCCGCCCGCCGTCCGCTCGGCCCGAGCAGCTCACTCGCTCAGCCGCAGAGCCGCTGTGCCTTCCGCTTCCAGGTTCCAGCCATACCTAATTTTTTTTCCGTCCTCCGCCACTGATGATAGCCGTGCTCACATGTCCAATGATGGGAAGGTGGACAATAAAAACCAAGTTAACATCTGCTCACATGTCCAGAGATATAGTACGGGCAACCAACTCTAATGACATGCGCTTCATCTGTTTGAACAAATGTTAGACAATTTTTCGTTTTTGTGTGTGGACCTCATAAGTCAAGAAGTATGCTCTTAAGTTTCTACCTATCTAACTACTGAATGTCTCTGCTTTCACTGCTGTGCAGTATGCTAACAAATAGTCAAATACAGGTTTACGAAATTATAAGTTTGTAGTTGATTGTACAGGTCACAAGATCTTTTTTAACGAGTCCAGTGTCAACTGCTGGTACATGGCTAGGTAGTAATCATCAATCGTTGAGGACTCCACAAACAAATGGTGAAAGTGGGTCCTTAATTGGTGAAATCGTGCCGGGCACCATCGACCGTTACAAAAAATGTCCTCTCAGTGGTAAGTTAACCGCAATCAGCTTGCTATATTATGCCGTGAGGTTTGGAACTACATAAGGTTTATTAATGTTTCAGGCACCATGGATGGGTCTTCAATTGGGTATGTGTCACTTGCACATTTTGATTTGAAACACACATAGGGAGAAGCCAAGTGGAACTGTCATACCAGTTGGAAGAAGGCTTTTAGTGTTTGTGGTAAGCTTACAGTTGCTCTCTAGTCAGCCTTGTGCGCTGAGTTGCTGATACAGAACGTGGTTTCTAGATCAGTTCACATGAACCAAATGATTTGATATATGTTTTACCACAACTCCAACAATGATTAATGACGACCTTTTTTAGTTTGTTTTACGCCATAGGAGCATCATGGAAATTCATCACTCAACCATGGCAATGGAAGTGAAACTTTGGGCTATGGCAATCAAATAAACTATGGCCTTCCAATTATTTTATAGCAGCATGACGTGAGAACTAGTACATCAAGCTGCTATTTAAAATGGAGGATTCGAGGGCAGAACAAAGTCTGTATTCGAAAAAAATATATTTTCTCTTCAAAATTCTATATACATAACTAATCATCCAGGTTTGCATAAGGGAAGTTGCTTATATAACGTGTACAGATCTGTAATTACTCTAGATTATGGGAGGGAACAACTTGAAAGCTCCTAGCAGCTAAGAATCGGAAGGAAGGAAATAGTAAGCAATAAAACTCAACTCGTCGGAAGTGATGATCGCCTTTATATGTTGCTCGAGCCACCAACGAAGGTTCCATAAAAAAATGAAACTCGTCAGAAATCTCCTTTATTTCTTTTTTCTAGATGATGAAGCAGGTGCATCAACTATTCGGCACCCTAACTTTACAGTTATAACTTTACAGTTATCGCGGAGGTCGCGATTCGCGTCAGCGGGGCCTGCGGCTCGCGCTGATTAGGACGACGCACGAAGAGATTAGATTAGAACGGACTTTTGGAGATTGAGATAGAGTCCGACTCCGACAGTATCAGAATTCAACGAACTCCCTCCACGCCCTTATAAATTACTACCTCAAGACGCACATACGTCCCATACCTTTTCTTCCCCTTACCAGCCATCCGGCCTATAATAAGTTCACCCTCCAGGATCGTTAGTTCCTGGTCGCTAGTTCCACGGGTCTAATCTGAGTATTGAGGATGTATACTCTTGGTGGTTTTCGATTTATAGTATACAAGTTCAGTAGTACCATGTTTAATATGAAGCTGATGGAGAAGCTGCGATTTATATTGTCCAAGTTCAATAGTAATCTATCTCATCCCAAGCTGATGGATAAGTCACGATTTGAAGCATCCGAGTTCAACACTCTATTTAATCCGAATACGATGGAGAAGACGGCGGAGGACCTGTCGTTCGATGTTCTGTGGCTTATCTTTGCTAATCTGGAGTTACCTGACCTTGTGCGTGCTGGATCAGTCTGTTCCATATGGCGTGACATATACACGAGCCTATGCAACAGTGGATCTTACAATCCTCAGCACACACCATGCCTTCTCTACACCTCTGAGTCTGCTAGCGCAAGGGCAGCTTGCCTGTACAGCCTTGCAGAGAAGAAGACCTACACGTTAACTCTGCCGGACCCTCCTCTCCGTAGCAGGTACATATTTGGCTCGTCATATGGTTGGATTGCCACTGCTGATGAGAGGTCTGAGTTACACATTGTGAACCCCATCACTGGCGACCAGATTGCCTTGCCATCGGTCATCACCATTGAGTGGGTGAAGCCAATCTTTAGTGATACTGGAGCCATTTGCGGATATGAGCACTCAGGATACTTTGGAGTGTGGATAACTTCAGGCATACCGTCCATATTTGACCTCAGTGAACTACGTGACTATCTCTTTTACAAGGTCTTTCTGTCTTCAGATCCATCTGCGGGAGAATATTTTGTGGTGCTCATCCATAACCCACACTGTCAGCTTTCATTTGCAAGAGCAGGGGATGATAGGTGGACTTTGTTGCCACATGGCGATTCCTATGAAGATTGCCTATTTAATGGCCGGTTGTTGTATGCCTGCACTCGATTTGGAGAAATCCATGAATTTGATCTTGGTACCCCGGCAATGACACACAAGATATTATTGGATCGTGTTAAAGATATATATGACGAGAAGATTTACATTGTTCAAGCTTCATGTGGTGAGCTGCTGCAAATATGGAGGTATGACGACACTTTAGAAGAAGGGGATGGCGAAGAAGAATATCATTCGGATTCTGAACTTGCCTTGGATCGTGAGTTACCTTGGTACAGTACCTCCATGATCAAAGTTCATAAAGTGGAACCAGCATCAAAAAAACTTGTTGAAATAAGTAGCTTGGGTGCCAATGCGCTATTTCTTGGGCACAACCAATCGCTTTGCCTCCATGCAGAAGAACATCCGCAACTAAAGGCAAATCATGTCTACTTCGCTGATGACGAACCATATATAGCTTTCAAGAATAAACGACGTGATATTGGTGTATTTGACTTGGAGCATAATCGCAGCGAGAAAATAGTATCTCCTCAACTTTGGTCTAACTGGCCAGCCCCAGTGTGGTTAGTTCCAAATCTAAAGCGAATAAGTTTGTCATTGTGCAAGTAGATATGCACAAGGTGTTTTTCATACTCTCTATATATCATTATAACAGTCGTTTTAGCTATTTTTTTTATCTAAATTCAAATAAATGATGATAAATCTAGATATATATAAAGCATATATATATATATATATATTAAATATTGAATGAATCCATGCGCGGGCAGAGTATGAGTAGATGCATTCGCTGGCTTCAACAAGCTCGAGGCTCGGCAGTCGGCACCCGGTTCTGGTTGACGCCGTTGCGTCCCGCACAAGCCCCTGGCGTCCACCCGGTTCTTGGTGATGGCGTTTTCCGGTGAGGTGTTGGGGGTGGTAGTAGGTTCTAGGCGGGGGTGTTCGTCGCCCGTTGCGGAGGGAAGAGGCTGTCCCTCCCTCCTGTGGTTTATGTAATCCAGCGGACGAGCAGAGCAGAAGTACTCTGTTTATGCGGACGAGCAGAGCCGAAGTGCTCTGTTTTGAGTCCCAGCAACATGCGGGCACCGCACGATGCTCTGCCTCAGCAAGAACCAAGAACCGCAAGTGCACTGCAGCGGCACGTACGTGGCGAGTGGCGGGATATGTTGTTGCGCCTACTCAACGATGCCCGTGGTGGTGTGGATGCAGGCGAGGACCATGGCGCGCTGCTTGTAGACTAGACGACGGGTAGGTCGTCCCATTGACGCCCGGCTTCAGCAATCAGCCAATCGAGCGGCACAATCCGACATTCCGTCGAACAAGGCACGATCGTCGTCGGTGTCGAACTGTGCGCTTGCGGTGGCGGAGCCAGTGCCTGGCATGCCCGGGCACGTGGCCGGGCTTGGCTTCGCACCTCCATCGGTGGCCGTCCATCTCCACCTCGCTCGCCGCGTTGTCGGACTCCCTTGCCATCCTGCACGCCGCGGCGCTGCTCGTGTCGCTCGCCACCGCGCTCCGCGTACCGCGCGCTGCTACCTGTGTCCGGCGCTAGGGACGTGCCCAAGCTCGGCCACCTCCACAGTGTCTCGCGGCTGTCCGCCGTCTCGCTCTCCCAGCTCGCCGACGACGCGCGCCTTCTTGTAGCGCTTGCCTCGCCACCCCCTGGGCCGATCCCGGTTCCTTCGTGGCCTTGCTAGTCTCCCGTCTCCGCTTGGTCCGCGGCCTCCTGCGCCGCCGTGCTGGAGGAGCTGGCGTGCACCGCGCCAGTGCCCTCCGCGACCGTGTACGCGGTGGCGGCGCTGCTCAAATCCGCCACCGGCAGCGGGGACCTCTGCGTGCGAGCCGTGGCTGTGCGGGCCGTCCTCGCGTCTTCCGACGTGTTAGCAACCTAAAGACAAGTGATGATCACATGGAAATGCACGAGGAGGCTGAAGCCGGCGTGAACGACGACGGCGGGAAAGAAGACGTTCGGCATGACAGCGTAGACCGAACACGAAGTTTATTAGGCCATAATGGCTCTTTCATGCGTCGCGCCACTCGTCCACTCGACTCGCCAACCTCCCGCCTCCCTGCATGCCTACCCAGTCGTGTTAACCTTGTGGTGTACCGGTCTATTATTAGACGATAACCCATTATTAAGTGAGAAACAGAAAAGAGAAATAAGTCTATGCACTTCACATGTGACACACGAAGTATGAAACTACTGCTTTAATATAGTTTATATATTTGAAGCTCTGAACTTTTAATAACTAGAGCAAGATCTGGTCTAATAGTGTCTTTTGATCCAACCACACTACCTCTAACTTTGTGATTAAACCCCTATGTTTTGAAAACGAAGCCATCGTTTGCCCATCCCCTTAGGCGCATTAGTGAAAATCAGAATTAATGATTAAATATTTAAATGAGGGGTAAAATTACAGTTGCAAGGTGAGAGAAGGTATAATCATAATTAACCTTAAAAAAATTCGGGGTTAATTATGATTATGTACCATTCTCTAACATTGCAATTATGATTTTACCCTTTATTTTTTATTTTTTAAATCACTAATCCTGATTTTCATTAACAATGTTAAGAGGGAGGGGCAAAGAATAGCTTCATTTTCAAAATAGAGGTGTAAAACCACACATTTAAAAAACAAGTAGTAAAATTCCAATTGCAATGCTCGAGAAGGAGAAGAGTATAATCACAATTACCACCAAATATTTATGCTAATAACAATAGCTATTTATAATCTTTTTTGACACTCATAGTGTTGAGGGTCTTCCTCTTCCGAAGATACTCAAAAACATAATTAATCATTTGCTTTCAGTATTAAACTATTACAGGGAGCTTCGTTTTCAGGATGGAAGTCTTTTCCTCACGATGAAGGCATACAAGACGAAGATATGATTTAAGGATGATAAAAATAAACGCCGAAGCTATTGCCAGAGTGACAGTTTTGGCTTTTAACGGTGATGAAGACTAATGATGATGCTGACCGAAAGGGAAAAAGACTACTTGGTCCTTAATGATTTATGTTATGATCATAAGTAAATGTCAAGGGCATAAATGTACTTTTAACCGGGCTGCGTCTCGTGCCTATAAATAGATGAACAGTAGCATCGTACCGTTCACGCTGAATTGTAATCACTCTCATGTCAACACCTTCGAGCAAGCCGAAGGTATCAATGTAATACATATTCTGTTAATACTTATGTATGTTTTGCCAAATGCGAATATGAATAAATCGATAAGTTGTATTTGCCATTTTTATCTCTTTGTATTCTGGTTTATTCATAAGATGATGAAGGTATGTCCTTCGAAATCTTCGTCTGATGAACATTATATCCATGGGGAGATAATGCTTCAGAAGACGAATGTTTTTAATACTAAACAATTGTGTTGTCTTATTCTTGATTCACAACATTTGAGAACAAGTGGCCAATACATAGATTTCGTTGTCACCTGGTGTGAGTTTATGCTATATCCATAAAATATTTACGGTATAATAGAGGATTCTATGCATTATCCAAACTCGTTAACAATACATCCAAGGTTACAGCATTTAAAACACATGTTTACGCTTTATCCGCGTCCACTTCGATAATATTTAAAAACAAAAAATCACGCATGGAAACCACGCGTATGGCCATGTACCATAAATATCACGCATTTCCCTTGATTTATGGCGCGTCTCAACTTACCGAAAAATAGAAACCGTAAATTATGGAAGTTGCATGTTCTAGGCATCCCATGCGGGTGGTGAGGGAGGATCAGGTCGTAGAGGGTGGGGACGTGGTCTAGGGAGGCGACCAAGCCTTTATCTCTACTAATCCTTAAGGGTGGACGGAGGGCGTCCACCAGGGCACGTCCCCGCCCGCGATTTTTTGCCCCCGCGCGCGTCTTCCTCGCGCCCGCGAATCACGCCCCGCGTGCGTCGCCCTCGCCGGCGGCTAATCCCGCCCGCACCCCCGCCAGCGTTCCTCACCCTACGCGCGTGATGCCCTCACCCCGCAACTTTGGTTCACCCCGCGCGCGTCGCCCTGCCCCCACCGCCCGGTCCCGTGCCGTCCCCCTCACACAATCGATACGACCGCCATCTCTGTCACCCATCTTCCAACCTCTTTCCCACGCCGCCATTTATGCCCCCTTCGTCGCTATGGTCAGGGACCACGCTCTGCTGCCTCGGGCCGCCGACGCCAATCGGATCTGACCACGCCTGGAGCCGTCACCGCCCCGAGCTCCGCCCAGGTCGCGCGCTCGCCTAGCAGGACGACTGGACGAGCTCCTCCCTAGCGCCGGTAGTCGGCACTAGCAGCCAAGCTCCTTCCGCGGAGGCGTGGACCCCCCGCTAATCTCGTCGTGCACGCCCTCCCTCACGTCCACAGCTAGCGTGCCTCCGTGGCGCCGCCACCCCCGTGCGTGCCCCCGCCCCCATCCACCTTAGCCCCGGCAGTAGGCGGATCTGCGCCTCTCCTCGCCCGCGTGCACCCCCACCACATCCTCCTACACCTTCTCCGCCATCGGCATCATCGTCTCCATCCTCGGCCCTCCCTGCACACTGCAACCGCCTCCTGACGATGCTCGCGTGGGATGGTGACGGCGACGCAACGCTCCGTGGCTTGCGCCCCCACCGCCGCCTCCAGCACCTTCTCCGCCATCGACATCTCCGTCCTTGGCATGGCATGGTGAGTCAGCAAATGCCTCCACACCATGTCTCTTGGTCTTCTATCCACCCGCCGAGGACCCGTTGCGCATAGGGCGAGGGAGTGCCCCCCGTGACACCGACCCTGCCCCCGTCCAGCCATATGGTGTGCAACAATCCTTGCGCATAGGGCGAGGGAGAGCCCCTGCCCCGACGCCGCTCATCCCAGTCCCGCTCGAGATCCTCGCCTCCCCTGTCTATTTCCCTAGCCGCGCAGGAGCTGGGAGCGCCGATCCCCACCTCTAATCTCGCTCCCCCCGTCCTTTGACTCGCCAGGAGACGCGTGACCCACCATTCAATCCACCAACAAATCACGCTTAAGAAAGCAATGATAATCATGCTTAGGAAGCACTCCGTCGTGCCGAGTTTAAGTTCCCTGACCAACAAAGATCAACTGCAACATGAAGTGCTATGTGGGAATGAAGATGCCTTGCTGTTGAACCCAATGTCAGGTCACAACATTGATGAAAGGTTTGATTTTGACTTGGTTGGTGCAATGTCTTGATTTTTCAGGGGTTTCACCAAGTTCACCCGTGCTGAGTATCTGAAGTCCAAGAGCGAGGGTAGGATTGCATCTGATGGTGTCAATGCCAAGGTAATGTTGTTACAGCAGGTGACGTTTGGTGGGGCGCTTAACCCATCCAGACTATCTCGTTCCTCCCCTAATTTAGTCCTTCCGAACCATGTTTCGCCCCTGATCCACCTGATCCGTTCGGTCTGTTCCTAACTTCCGACGACCCTGCTGACAGCTTGGGGATTTCGTCTTTGTAGGGAGGCTCGTGAAGTCAGTAGTTGTATCTGGTAGTGGTAGTTGAGCATGCCATGGAGGGGCTGAGCTGGAGAACGGTGTGTTGTTTATCGATGCTCGTAAAGTAAATAATTTAGTTTTTTATAAGTAAATCTATAGTCCTATTAAGAGTGGACACAGACACATCACCCTGTTGTGTTGACAGTGGAGGAACATTGAGTTGTCCGCCACACTTTGTTCTGCAGTGGTCTCTGTTGATTTACCGTGAGTATACTGATTTACTTTCTTTTTGGCTATGGTAGGCCAAACATGTTGGGTGTTGGCCATTTAGAAGGTGCTTTGAGTAAAAATTACTCTTAAAGGTATATCTATGGCAACTGGTGTAATATAGTTCTAAAATATAGTTCTGACTGGAGCACTTGTCGTCGTGCTAATGTTTTTGAATTCTAAATTTCAGGACAAGAAGCATCAGTTATATGTTATTTCTGCCCTTGCTGGCACCAAAATTGACATGAAAAGCTGGTAGCTTTGCTATGATTACATGAGGCATCATCTTTTTGTTGCATACACAAAATAAATATTGTTCTAATCCGCATTCTTGACACAGGACAATCAACATGAGGCATCATCTCAGAAGACAACTTATAATAAGCATGGAAAAGGCATGGATTCTTGTGTTGAAGGTATTGCTAGAAGTATATCCTACTGCAAAATAGTTCAAGTAGGCATGCTAGAAGTATATCCTACTTCAAAATTTTGGTTTATGTCGTAGAGCTGACTCAACCTCGACTACTATAAATAGGGAACATGACCAGAGCAAGTCAAGTCCCATGTTTCAAACAAAATAACACTATAGAAATATTACAGAAAAATCAGATAAAAATTATATGTGGTATGAGATTAATTATAAATCAATTCCCTGCAGATAGGCATGCTTGTTACATACTTGTGGTTTTGCATCTGGTACCTGTCGTGGATAGTATAGTATATTAAAAACATGGAACAACTAATCATATATTCATATTCGGAATCACCTTTTTAGAATGTCTTGGTCAGCATAGAATCTACTATAACTTTTAGAATCAATACAGGAAGTGCAAGGAGAATCTACTATGTTTAGTGGTTGATAACCAACATATTAACAGCCTTGAACAAAATTGCATTTGGTCAAGGAATTAACGCCACTTTTGTCTTTGGAATTAACAGCCTTTTCTCACTGCCTTGTACTGCATATCTTCCGGTTCTTAGTAGCTTTCTTGCAACTCTGGACAAATATATTACTGACCATTATCCTCTTGATTCTACTTAGGTGGCACAAAAACCTTCTGTGTAAAACCTTAATAGTTTTATACTTTTTATGGAAAGCTTTGACAATTGTAAATGCCAGCCATCTATACACTCAAACTCAAATAATCAAGCATGCCTATGTGCAGGGTGTCATGGAGACTAATATTTTTTAATGACACGAGCTTAGTTGTTTCGAGGCTGTATATATAACCACCATGTTCTTTACACGCACATCTAGGCTGTTCCCAGCCGAGATTAGCTAAAGGGATCAGCACTAAGCTTGGGGCTTGGGCACAGTTGTCGTCATGATTTTTCTGCCACATATAAGTATGTAACAAGCATGCCTATCTGCAGGGAATTGATTTATAATTAATCTCATACCACATATAATTTTTATCTGATTTTTCTGTAATATTTCTATAGTGTTATCTTATTTGAAACATGGGACTTGACTTGCTCTGGTCATGTTCCCTATTTATAGTAGTCGAGGTTGAGTCAGCTCTACGACATAAAGCAAAATTGGAAAGGCACCAACGCATAGCTGAGCGAGCGGTATACTCCAATGCTATTGCTATGTTGCCTTCTACTTGTTTGTTTACCTAGCCTGTGGCAGTCCTCATCATTACCAATTTTCAGGCGAAAGCCCTTGCTGAAAAGAACATGCGGGATATTCTGGTGCAGAGGGAGCATGCTGAAAAACATGTAAGATAGTTGGTCATCAGGAAAGAAAAACATATTCCTCTGTTTCTAAATAACATTTGTTATCCATGAACTTTTTACTTTTGGATACAGAGACTGGCTGAATTTCTTGATCCTGAAGTCAAGAGATGGTCAAATGGAAAAGAAGGAAATGTGCGAGCATTGCTGTCCACATTGCAATATGTACGTGATTTGGCTTATATGACTTCTGTTTGAACCATGTACATCTTGGTTACTGTAGGACTTCCACTGGTTCTTATCAGAAACTTATGTCCATCATTAGATTGCCAATAAATAATACTCCTAATCATGGGTGCTCCAGTGAAAAAATGAATCATATGTAAATTCATTTCAGACAGCGCAAGAAATGGTTAGCTACTATACACCAGGTTTACCACATTGTGTATAATATATATTTTTTGTTCATGTTAATATCGTTCAAGAGTGTCAAGTAAGGAAAAAATCAAGCACCATGCGTTAGGTCATGCCTCCCACTAATCTATACTACTTATTAAGAACGCAAGGGTAGCCTGCCTCCCGCTGTTCTGCCATCCAACGATCTCAACCGTCCGTCCGTACCTCTGTTTCGTCGTCCGTCGGATGCTGCCCAGCCCCGCGCGTACATCACTCTGGTCATCACTCGTCAGCCCTCCCATCCATGCGAGCGAGCAACCACAACCACTGTCGCCCTGCCTACCTCGACCCCGCCGCCGCAAACGCCGCACGGCATGACCCGCCATCCCCGTCCTCATCCTCTCCTCACGCCGCCGGATCATGCTCACGCCCCGCGCGAGCAACAGCTCCCCCAATCCATCCCTCCTCCTCACGCCCCTCTCTCACCTAACCGCCCAGCCACAATCCCCCAGCAACCGTAGCTCCGATCCCACCGCCGACGCCCTAGCCCTGATTTCGCCGTCGCCAACGGCGCACTAGCGCAGGTGTCAGCGCGGCCCGCCCCAAACGTCTCTCTAGCTGCAAATCCTGTGTGCGGAAAAGGGAGAGGAAGAACCTCCTGACGACGTTCGAGCAACTAGGGCCAGGAGATTGTTACTCGCCAAAAATGCGTCTCTTCCCCCACGGGATCGAAATATCCTGTTCGCCCGGTAAAGTGCAACGCCACGATGTTGATCTTCCGAACGAGTGATTATCTGTCGTGAGTACTGATGTACACACACTTGCAACCCTCTTGCAGATTCATCGGCTGTCGTCTCTGCCATTGGCGTGCACATACGCGTACAGTTGGGGTCGAGCAGCCAGCTGCTGGACGAGGATTGCAAACATGGGGAAAGTGGTTGACTGTGTAACTGTGTTTATGAATAGGGATTTCTGAGTAGGGATGAATGTATTTGCTTTCCGCCAGAGCCAAGATTGAATGAATGCATGATCTACCCACCCCTTTTTAACTATAGTTTGTGTGGCAGGTTTGTGGTTTGGAAGATATTGATATCGTGAGATGTTCTTGTTGGTTATGAAAGCACACTGAGATACCCATGTTGCTTTTGTCGTTAAGCTTGCTTTTGATAACTGTTTAATTCTAATTTTGACTGATGCAGAGAATTGTACATTGAGTACCAAAAGGAGCGGGTTCACATGGTGGATGACGCGATACTAGCGTTTGAACTAAGCATAGTTCTCTCTAAGGAGGTAACGACTTAACACACTTCCTCAGTTGCCCATCTGGTGACATTGAGGTATTAGATTGGTATGCCATACATGCAGATGTATGATCTAGATAAAAGCAGCTTTTATATGGTGCAGCTGCAGTATGGTGATAAATAGACAGGGTCTTAAGCAGGTGCTGAAGATTGAGTGGCCTGAATGACTTATTACCAACTACTTTTCCCAATTACCTCAATTTTATTATTGAATATTGTGGTTGAGAAATGACCTTTTGAAATTATCTCATGAACAGGGGATTGGAGTCTGCATGGTACCTTCTGCTGATAGGGTAAGTTTACCAATGTTTACAGTTTTTTTCCTTGTGAAAATTGATATCTACTCTCACCTCATATTGTTGTATTTTGTAGCCAGATGACGCCACATTTGTTGTACCACTTCTGGAGTCTGACTTTGACTTTGCCAAACTGGTGCCCGGATGTCCTTGGAGATTACCTCAAAAGATCCATCTCCAGGTTAATCTCTAAAACCACTTGTTCCATGGGCGCAGACATGAGCATTTGATAATAGTAGCACTATTCATGATAAATTGTTGCCTTGTTAATAAATGTTATACCAGGAAACTATCATCTAGAAAAAATCTGGTTCAGCAGGAAAGCAATTGAAAGAAGCAGAAAGTATAAATAAATCTCTTTCTGCTTTGGCTAATGTTATTGGTGCTTTATCTTCTGATGGACAACATATACCTTACCGGAACCATAAGTTAACAATGCTTACGAGTGATTATCTAATGTGGATTGTCTGCAAAAAAAGGTACTATACTTTAATCAGTCGTTTGTCTTTTCATTATGATTATCTAATGTGGATTGTCTGCAAAAAAAGGTACTATACTTTAATCAGCCGTTTGTCTTTTCATTATTCCAATCTTTATTTTAATAGGTTGCATTTCCATTTTTTCAGTTCTAATTACAAGATGATCATGATGCATATGTTCCTCTGTTTTTTACAGACTACAACGATGTAGAGCATGTGGCTAAATAATATAACATAAATCACACCTAACTAAATCACCAAGGATACTTGTTTGTGTTAGCAGATAGATGGAAACCCATATAGTCTCTGTAACCTAACTGAATGGGTTTGCATACGTTTGTTTTTTTTACTTTTTTGGGTTGCCAGGCTCACTAAAACTGTTAAGTGGGTGCCCGATTGTTGTGGTGACCAATAAGTGAAACTAAGCTTAAAAAATAACACGAGTTGTATATTATAGATAGAATAGTGCAACAGTTTGTGAGAAAGCGAGTTAGATGTATGCTATTAAAATATTCAGAACATGTACACTTTTGTGCTCCTTCCAAACTTAATTTTAATTGGTTGCATTTCCATTTTTTATTCAGTTCTAATTACTGATTGTGTTACCAGCCAACCTTCGCTTGCATCAATAGCAACACAGTTGACCCATGAGCTATCAAATGTCACGCTCTTTACTGGATGTATAACCTGAGTGCAACGCACGGTCATACACCTATACAATATGAAGTGATTAACATAGTATTGTTCTTCCCTGTTGTTTTCAGTTTGACGCAATCCATGGATTCAGTACCAATAAAACCATTGGAGTACCTGGGTTCTATCAGTAACGTGTGAATATGGAAATTCACAACGATTATATGGTGAACTCATGTTTCTTTTTCTAATGCAAGGAAAACTGTAAAGTCTTCATTTTTCACATTCTTGTTAGTATTTACGAACAGACAACCATTACAAACGAATATAAAAATGTATTGTTGTGTTCTACAAATGCTTACCGACAGTTTGAACAATGAAGGTCAATGTGTTTTGTATTATTCTTTGAAATTGTTTCTGTTATTGATTAGTTAATGTCTATAATACTTGATGGTTATGTCTTCATCCATATTAATTTGTTTGATATTATCGAATACGAATGAATTAGTACTATTTCTAATAAGACTCGATTATCTAATGCGTGTTTATTAATACTTTTAAGCTACAACTCCTTTGACATCCAGGTCGGCGCCTCCGCGCTGGGGTCGTCGGTGACCATCACCTCGCTCAAGAAAGCCACCTTCTAAGCTTTGATTGATCGCCCGTCAAAGTCGCCGGAGGCTGGCACGTGCACTTTTTTTCACCGTAGAATATATTGCATCGTACTTGTCTGCTCCCATCCCTCTCAATATTTTTCTAGCGCTTTGATGTGATCATTAGGTATAACAAATGCATATTCTTAGTAAAACGATAGACCATTTTTTCCAGGGACCTTCGGTGTCTGGAGATTCGATGTCAGAAAAATTGATAGCGAACTGAGGGATACATGCACATACTGCTCATGATGAATAGGCACTGTTGTGTTATTCCTAATCCTTATAATTGGAGATGGGGTTGAGAAAAATTATGAAGGTTTTTAACGGATTTAAACCTATCAATCTCCTTTAATTTATATAGATTATATGAATTGGGTTGAAAACGATGAGGCCCTAAAATGGATCTCATCTGCTGCTATAAATCAGGCCGTTGGGCATGCAAATTATTGGGAGCAGATTAACGCCAAACCTACCAACACTTGATTCTCTTGTGGTCCATGGGTGGATGTGATTAGTTGTTGCATTATTATTTCTTTATATGATTCTTTATAGATTTGTGTTGGCAACCAAAGTTGGTTTCATGTCGCATGTCATTTATTCCAGTTTTCTGATGGGTCTCCATCTTGATATATTTGTGACAGACTGAAATGTTCGATGACATTTACAGAGAAGATGGTTTTGGCAGTCTTCAGGGTAAGTTGCATGCATTTGTGATTTTCTTGCCAATTCAAGCTTTGGATAATATGAATCTCACTCGAACGATTGGAGAATTCTTATAGGATCTCACTATCCTATGGATGACCAAGAGCCTGATGGACGACATCCATGGGTGGGGAGTTCTCTTCGATGGCAGAGTTGGTGACAGAACCATCACTGTAAGTGCACAATATCCACACCCTCTTAACCACTCCGTAGTGAATATTTTGTACATGGGCTCACCTGACAGCAACCTGCAATAGTTCTGTTTATTTGATATTTTAGTGTACCTTTTACTTGCAACTCAATTAATCATGCTCTACTGGATTAAGAGTTTTTAAACTGTTCATTGCAAATATCATATGATTTTGTAGATTGGTTCATCTATGATCTTTCTCATCTCCTTCGAATTTGTTCTATTTATACATCATGTAGGGGGAAAACTGGAAGCCATTTGAATCGAATACGATTCCACCACCTCTAACTCTGGGTGATTAACCCACTTGAATTGGACTTCACAAAAGCAATTGCTATCAGAAACCAGGTATTCCAATTCCACCTATCAATGCATGGTATGAATTAAGGGCCTTGGCTAGAAAATGGGAACATATAAATTTTTACGTGCTAGATAGTTGTGGGAGTGTCAGACTCTCATTCTTTCTAAGAACACCATGGAAGGTATGGAATTTGGCAATTTGTTCTATAATACAGGTTGGTAGGCTTGATAGTTTAACTATATGTTTGCAGGTCACCGATATTGTATTTAATGAATTTGCTTGACATCCCAAGGTCTATATTTGGAATGGTGAAGGTACAATCTGAAGACTAGCATTAAGTTGTTCAGTATTTATGCTTTTTGCTCAACTTGTTGAACTAGCAACTATTTTTACTTCTGCAGAACCTAAACCTAACAAGGGACATCTTGCATGGGCTGATGCTTTTGTCATAACAGGAGACTCGATAAGTATGTTAAGTGAAGCATGCAGCACAAGGTAAGCTATTGTCTTATTGGACCGATGACTTGCACGTTGCAACCTTTTTATGAAGTTTCAAGAGTGTGAATAGCTTCAAACTGTTTTGGCGCACTAGCAGTAGCATTAGTTGCTTTTGAGTTCTAACCAAACAGGACGAACAGAGTAAATGTTTCCACAAATTCCACTGAACATGATTTCTGTATAGGCATCAATTCACGTAAATTGCATATCATGTCTGGTGTTTTCTTGGGGACAATGTAATTTTTAGCTGACCAATATAATGAATGCATAGTACCAAAATTTGAAAAGTATAGTAATGTTCCTTTCTTTTGTTAAATAATAGTCAGTAAGGATTCCTGGCTGGGATGCAACCCTTTTTTGTTGGGGACTAGCATTGAGGTTGTGGGGTTTTTTTACTTTCACTTGCATAGCTATCGGCTGGTTTATTTTTGGTGCTCCAGGTGTTTGATGTAATCACTCTGTAGGTGTGCACATTCAGCTTGATACTGAAGAACGTCGCGTCGCTGTTCATGAATAAGGATTCCCTCAAGGTTGAAGCTGATACTAAGCTTGGGGAGCTCATAAAGTATGTTTATAGCTAGCTAGCATCACATGAGACTCACAGAAATACAGAATTCCCTCAGCCTGTGACTTCTCCATCTGTTTCGTTTCTCCATGCGACGACATACTAGGTCTGTAAGCGGCGCCGCGCATGGCGGGTGTCAGGTGAGCAGCAAGGGGCAGAAGTGCCGGCCATGTGGACGAGCAGCGTGGGCGAGAGGCGAGGTACAAGCAACAGCAGTGCGGGCATGCAAAGAGCCAGGGAGGCAGCAGCCATGCGAGGTGTGCTGCGTGCAGTAACGACATCAATTTGCTTCCTTCTTTACTCTGCTTGATTTGGGATTTCTTCTACTTGCTTCATTTATTCTTTAGTTTATTTGATTTGGGGAAAGCAATCCGAACTTCAGTGAAAAACCGAACACCACACCAAAAAAGTCGACACTGAATCAATGTGTGCTTTCTCTAAATTCTATCAGTAGCCATGTAATATAGTTGTTACATGCCATGAACTTACACCTGCAATTTTTGTGTTGCAAAAAACCTAGAGAAGAGGCCCGTAATTTACACTTGTCAGAATTTCTATACTTCTCTCTATGCTGGATCTAGATGTTCATGTTAGATATGTTGGTCGTACTTTTGATACGGTAAGCAAGATTGCTCCACTAGATGACTGTACAGCCAACTCACCTATGACTGACATGAGTTTGTTGAGTGTAACCCTAGAACTTATGATTATGATAAGCTGTCACCCACATTTAGCAGTATATTCAAGAAGATAAAAAAGAGCCAGCAAACAAACTCTCCTATACTTCATATTTCTGATGTAACTCCTTATTGTGTTTTAATTGTGTCTATATATGAGAAATAAATTAGGGAACAAACTTTTTTATTGTGTTTTAACCGTGTCTACATCTGAGAAATAAATTAGGGAAGAAAGTTTTTTATTGTGTTTTAACTGTGTCTACATCTGAGAAATAAATTAGGGAAGAAAGTTTTTTCATTGACGATGGCATATATTCTGATAAACTGGGCATGGTTAATACAATTGTAGAGCGCATTTCTATGAGAAATCGAGTTTTGACCAGAACAGATCAGATGCAAGAAGATATTGAAATGAAATTGATGGCTACCAGAATTCACAGGTTAAGTACCGATCATTTCCTTTTACATGTTTGTTTGAGCCAA
Source organism: Zea mays (assembly GCF_902167145.1). Classification (NCBI taxonomy): domain Eukaryota; kingdom Viridiplantae; phylum Streptophyta; class Magnoliopsida; order Poales; family Poaceae; genus Zea; species Zea mays. Next base: position 252,606,682 of record NC_050096.1, on the reverse strand, counting down.
CAACTCATGTATTATGTTATCAGTCGTGGATTACTGGTATCAACCTTCTAACTGTTCTTCATCTAATTGAGGTGAGAACAAAGAGCTGCGGGTCGGGGTAAGGAGGCTCACGAGACCACTAAATAACATGCCGTCTTCGGTTATCTCAAGCCACAACATGCATCTTGTTTGCTAAAAAAGTTCTATTTCTCAAATTGCTAACTGCATGATTCTTTACTGCTAGGTCTTGATTTGTTGGATGATATCTTGTTGGGTTATAAAGCTGAATGGCCAATGGATATTGGCATTACAATAGACGCACTGAAAATATATGCTGAAAGTCAGGTTTTCAATGTTTTTACTGATTGAAGTATGGAGATATGTAAATTTTCTTATCAAGTATCTACAACAAGCAGTTTGCTTTGCTCTAGCTCTCATAATAGATCTTTATAATGTGACATTTTGCTATGTATGTGAACATATGACCCTCTTGATTTGTTGGATGATATCTTGTTTACTTGTAGTAGTGATCTTGTTTACTCAGGGAGAAGCTGAGGTAGGAGTGCCTGCGGAAGGGGACGGAACTGGCGCATGGGGTGGCTGACGCCCTCTTCGCTGTATCACCCACCGAGGACCTCGACGGCCCTATCGTACACCTCCCACCGCCCGCTGTTCGACTCCCGCGCGAGAAGCATGTGAGAACCTATCGCTTAATTTGCTTATTTCAGGTGTCCGAGGAGGCCGGAAATCATCTCTTTGTGTAATCCTGCATTCCTCTGCACGTACATTATTGTTTCACAGGACAATGCTACAGTTACACTCTTATCTAATTCGCACGTTTCATTTTTGCAGCTTGGTGCTGGGACCTCACTGCCAGGATTCCAGGATTAGTAGCTGCAAAGGTAGGGGCAGATGTAACACTAACAGACATGTGCCTAAAATCTATCCAATGACACTGATGAGCGCTATGTATTGTGTACTCATCAGGTTACAATTTACAGTTCACCTGCTGCTGCTGGTTATTGATGATTCGTGTATTCGCCTCATAGGAATTTTATTTTTCAAAAGTAGCATGACTGCATCATTGTGATTTGATTCTTTCTGCCTAAGACTGACCTTATGGTACAAAGCATTTTCCTTACATCATCGTTTCAGAATTTTATGGCAGCTTTAGACACAACGAATATGCTTGTTATAAATTAAATTTTCCTTTGGACCTTTATCGTAGTTACTTGCTTCCGGAGCATGTAACATCCTGCTGCCTGTGAATTTCTTTTTCTGCACATAAGGATTTGAACATCAAGTTTCAGTCGAACCGCAGCAGGTATTGCCCATAATTTGTTTTCATGGAGTTATTCATTATTATTTCTGATGTAAGATCCATCATTTTGTCCCATGTTCTCTTAAGTTTGATCATTCACTGCTTTATGGTGTTCTTGCCTGAGCAGTTCTCGATGTGATGCCATGCCATAACATGACAGAGTGGGAAGAATTGGATCAGATGTCAGAAGCTGGTGGAGATATCAATTCTCGAATACTTCCTCTGAAGGATATTGAGAATCAAGATCTCTTGATGAGTGAGACCAACAGTGCCTGTGAGGCACATGAGGATACAGAGGACCAGCCTTCAGAGAAGGATGCACCTGTTGCATGGGAAGAGGATGAGAATAATGTAGGTTGGATGCCTCTGTTAGCCGCAGCACACACAGAAAATATTTCACGTATATGAGATCCAACAATCCTATCATCGAAATATGAAAAGCTTCATGATTATGTCAGTACCTGTAGGAACAGAGTAATAGTTGACATTTCACTTATATAGGAGTCATACAGGAATGAACTGTTAATTTCACATATATATACAACTACTTTAACTTCTATAAGTTCAGTGTTTGTTAGTTCTGAAATAATGCAATCATTGTTATTGATTTATTAAAAACACAATAGAAAAAGAGTTGTAACATTGACCAAAGGCAAGATGGTTCGTCCTCTGTATAGAACTAGAGCAAATGTGTTTAAATAAATTCTGCAGTGAGATTTGCAAAAAGTTGACTGCATCGTAGAAAAGTACAGAATGGAATATCTGACAGTGTTCCCAGAAGACATAAAGAATCTGAAGATCAAAGGCAAGATTATTCATCCTCTGTATAGAACTGGAGCAAAAATGTTAAACTAAATAAATTATGCATTGAGATTTGCAAGAAGTCGACTGCATCATAGAGAAGTATAGAATGGAATATCTGAGAGCATTCCCAGAAGACAAAGAATTGAAGAGTAGAGCTTTGTCAGTTTGTGCCAAAAGGACAGAAAGAAAATTTCTCTTGACTACTGTTAAAAAGAAGGGTTAATTGGAAACATGCCACTGAAATTTTTCAAAAATTGGAAACTATTTCATTTTCATGTCACTCCATGGCATCAAAATGAACTAGATGTCACTCCATGGCATCAAAATTAATCCTAAAAAGAAAGCTGCAGCGCCTAAAAGGCCCACTTCAGATTTCACAAGACTATCTCAGATTTCACATATCATGTTTGGGTCTCCCGTCCCGTATGTTGGCGTTGTTGCATGCTACAATTCTATATACTACTTATTAAGAACGCAAGGGTAGCCTGCCTCCCTTGCGTTCTGCCATTGGACGATCTCAGCCGCCCGTTCTATCTATTCTAAGTCTTTCTTGTTGTCTACAGATTAATTATGAATACAGTTGATGCTTGTTTATCTGATATAGTAGTAAACGTGTTGCTGTCTGTTACAACTTGGCCCCTTTTATCTAATGAAACATAGCATTCCTTTATTTATGGTTCGCTAAAGTTTGTTTCCTTGTTCTGGTATGTCAGAAATATAGAACTTATAATCTGAAAAGCTATCCAAATTTATTATTTCATTTAATCTCTTGGAAGTGAAATTTGGTCCGGATCAGAAAGCGGTGTCATAAAGGCATGGCCTTGGGACACCATTGCTAAGTCCCTCTCATTTACGTCAGGAATAAGTCATAAGGCTGCCTCGCTGGTTGAAAAATCTTATATTGACCTTAGAAACCATGCTACAATTGGTAACATGTGCTCTTTGCCTGCTGCTGATGTGAAACACATACTCGCAGACAGCTGTCGAGCGAAAGTTTGGAGTCTAACTAGCATGACATTTGCTCTTTGGTATACTTTGATAAATACAGATATATCTAACAGTTGACTCAAGTTCCCTGGCTTTTATTTTTCTTATACATTTTATACAGGGATGCTAAGACTAGGAAACTTTTAAAAGTATTTGGCATCGATGGACAAGTTGACTAAGCTCGTCCTGAGGCCCCAGTAATGCCGGAACAATTCATAGAGGAAGAGATTAAATTACTAGGTGAGTACCCATGCGTCACAGGCCCGAGTTTCTCTTCGGTGTCATCCCAGACAGCTCATATATGTCATCTTCTATCTCATAATTATATAGCACATATGAGCATTATAAGTTATCGAGATATTATATGTCCCCGTTGCAACGCACGGGCACTGACCTAGTTTATTACTTATGTTTATGGCATCTTATCTGTTTTGAGAATTTTCTTAGCATGCATATTTTTTTATTTCAGTATGCATGCATATGTTGCGCTGGATATGTGGCCACACAAGGAGAGATCGAGTCCGGAATGATGATATACGAGAGAGAGTAGGAGTGGCGCCAATTGAGGAGAAGCTTATGCAACATCGCTTGAGATGGTTTGGACATATCCAACGAAGACCTGAAGAGGCACCAGTGCATATCGGAATAATTAGGCGTCCCGAAAATGTGAAGAGAGGTAGAGGTCGACCAACTTTGACGTGGACAGAGGCTGTGAAGAGAGACCTGAAGGAGTGGAATATTGACAAAGAGCTCGCCGCAGATAGGAAGGGGTGGAAGTGTGCAATTCACGTGCCAGAACCCTGATTGATAGTTTCGCTTTTCCTCCTTAATCGTTTGACCTTTTCTTGTGTCCATTTTAGATCTTGCTGGTCCTTGTGGGTTTTATCTCTTTTATGTGTTTCCCCGTTTCGTTGTTTTCGGTTCTCCTTTGCCTTTGTTTCCCTTTTCTGTTCTTTGGGGGTTGAGCTCTGAGGTTTTCATACGGGGTTTCATCTCTAGCCTACCCCAACGTGCTTGGGACAAAAAGGCTTTGTTGTTGTTGTTGTTGTTGTTGTAGTATGCATGCATAATCCAATTCGTTGGAGGTTCACTCTTGATACTACTCAAACCTAACACCTGAGGAGTACAACTCAGACCATCTACCAACTCTAGAGGCCCTTTCTCTGAATTTGACTTCAACTACTGGAATCAGACACCAGTCCAATCATGCATTTTTTTCTTCTTCTGGGCAGATACTTGGTTCAGACAGTGGCTGACAGGCAGTTCCCCTCACAGACCTTATCGCAGTTGCTGGTGTCAAGAAGGCATACAGGAAGGCAACCCTTTGTGTCCATCCAGATAAAGTGCAACAAAGAGGTGCTACAATCAGACAGAAATACATTTGTGAGAAGGTGTTTGATCTTCTTAAGGTGTGTTCTTTACTCATCTTGCTTTACAAATTAGTTACTTATCTACAGTTGCTTAAGTTTCAATATCTTTGTGTGTTTGCAGTATATGTTTGTAATCAGATGTCATATAAATATAGTAAACTTGCTAATGTTAGCATCATGTTTTTGTGTCTGTCTTAAGCTGGATATCATGCTGTGTGGTGGATATGGTCTCATATTTCTGACACATTTTCATTCTGATTAGTCTTTGTGTAGCACATTTGTGAAGCTGTCAATTTAACAACAATGTATATCCAAAGTTATTAGATTGCAGTCTCTTCGAGTCCCTTTTGTTTGATGCTTACAGAAGCCCCCCTCTTGACATAGCCTCAAAATTTTCAACAACATTCTTTGTGATGCAACAGGAGGCCTAATTTCATTTTTGGTTTATCTTTTCTCCAATAGAATCCACCCTCTGTTCCAACACTGGCTGCTGTAAAACTGGCAAGCTGGCTGAGAGGTGCTAAATTTATTGTTGATTGGCATAAGTTTGGATATACATTGTCGGGGTTGTCGCATGGCAGAAGTCACATTATTGTCAAAATATATTTCTGGTAATCTATTTTACCCTGTTTGTTTACCTTCTGTTGAGATTAACGTAGCATATATAACCTGGTGTTCAAGAAATTTATTCCTTCACTTGATATATCTGTTAATATAGTAACATTTTCTTATTCGATAGGTTTGAGAAGTACTTTAGGCAGATGGCTGATGGTGCCTTTTGTGTTACAAAAGCAATGCAACATGAACTTGATCAAAATTGGGGAATCAGGTAGACTGATCAAAATTTAAACATAGTTTTCTTCATATATATGAACTGCTCTTCACATTTTCTAGCCTGTACTAATATAGCTTTCAATGCCAGAGCAACGGTTCTTTATGATCAATCTGCTTCATTGATGGAGAAACATGGGGTGAGCATCTATTTTGAGTTTTATTTTTCTCCTTCCAGCACTTAATAGTTGTTTAGCAGGCTAGGGAATTCCATCTGTAGTGCTATGGGCAATGCCAAATGCATATTAGTGGGTACGTTTTTCATCAATTAGCTAGAGCATTTTGATGTTTTTGGTTATTTCGCTTCAATTTATTTCTTGTTGCCTTATCATACATCCAGAGGAAGTATGGGAAGACATGAACATTACTGTCTTCGCCAGTAAGATTGAAGGTGAAGTTTTCTTGAAGTCTAATAGACCGTCACTTGTGAGCAGCACAAGCAGGTCTGCTCTTTTGAACCATGCAGTCATTGATATAGCCTTCTTTGTGTTCATTGCACGTGATTATCGAGTGAATATTTCAAATATGAGAAAGGAAATAAACCTTTAGCACATATTTTTAGGACGCCAGATGAAGATTTCAGCATACTTCTGGAAGCAGTATTGATGTACGACAGACGTGTCGCTGCAGCTTTAGGTGAAGATGATTCAACGGATGAGGAGCAACTTTGGATTGATATCAAGAATGCGAAGCAATTTGTCTACCCAAGATTACTGTTTATTGTTACAGGTATAATCCATTCTGCTATATTAACTTGAATGACCAAAGTTCAAGCATTCTTTAGTTTTTCATGTATTCCAAAATTTCCAGGTAAAGGACCTGATAGGAAGAAATACGAGGATCAGATTAAAAGGTTGAAGTTGAGACGTGTTGCCTTGCGGACGATGTGGCTTGCATGAGAAGACTACCCTCTATTTCTCGGTATGCCAGCTGATTTTACATCCGTGTGCACACTTGTAGCACAAAACCTACCTAATTTGATGGGCACCAGAGCATAGTTTCTCTGGGTGTCCACGCACAAACATGCAATCCACATCCAAACATAGTTTCTCTGGGTGTTTTGTGGACTGAAGCACCAGAAATGATAGATTTTAAGAGAAATTTAGGCAGAAGGGGATCCTAAGTGTTGTCCGTACCAAGAAACAATTGGTATCACTTGCTTCTTTTCTTTTGTTTGAGTATATGAAAGTTCGGTCATGAAATTGTTTCAAAATAATAAGATTGTTTAGCATTGCACAAGTAACATTTTCTTTCCAAACATAGTATCTCTTTTGTTCTTGTCAAATCAGATTAGTTCACTCCCTGCCTCTGTGCTCGAGCGGGCGCGGACGCGGAGTCGGAAGAGTTCCCGTTGCCTAACCACAAGAGAGAGGAGTGTGCGTGGACACCAGAGTCAGAAGACGCCTTGTCGCCAGGACGTGCCGCGGAGCAAGGCGCACGAGGCTCCACGACCTGCTGTTAGGTCCGGTAAGTCCTCCTTGATTTGTACAATCTGGAGTGGAGTGGTCCTCTAATCGGTACATTTTTTGGCAATTCCACAAAATTTAGACTCTCTACCAAACCTTTGGGAATGCTACCCTGATTTTGGGCACCGCTAACCCTCATTTAATTCTTATAGCTGTTTTTATCATCGCTCGGTAACCTTGGGTCAATGCACAACATTGCCGATTCCTCACAGAAACTCAGATTCAGTAGAGCTTTGGATGTATATCATATTCTGTGAGTCCCTGACAGCTTCGTACTTACAAAATCAACAAATTGTTTTAGATCCATGTCTCCATGTCTCTGCCACTTAGCATCTAGGTTCTTGCCAATTTTGTCTGTATTTTCTTTTATCAATTTAGGCCACATCATATCTTATGGTATAACCTTCTCGTACTGACTTGCATGTTGTTTTACATGCATCAAGTTTACACCAGTAGCCCCTTGGAGGACAAGGCTAAGTGGCCCTATTCAGAAGGCCCTCATATCAGGTAAAAACTGTCTTACATAACTTTACACCTGGGAAGTGAATGCACGCAAAAGTTTGAAAGGGTTGACTTTCTGCATTGGCAATTACACAGAGATCACCGGTCTATTTCCTGTATTCAGGTGCCCAAAAGCTGAACAGAGCTGAGCTTGAAGTCGCTTGTGATGCAAGTAGATTATTCAGACAGTACATACATTTTTAGCTGTATTTATTCTTGTTTCTATTCGGTGCTTCATTCAAGCCTGCAACTTTCCTATGTCTCTATGTGCTTGATAGCAGATTATCCTATATTCTTGCGCAAGATTTTTTTGGACGCACAAGTAGTTCTATAGAGTTTACTACATCATGTGATGTTTTAATCCATGAAATACAGATAGGGGTTACACTGTTTAGTTTGGTTATATATTTTTATGATCCAAGAGGAGTTGTTTTCAACCCAATCCATGTTCAGATAATAATATAACTGGAACAAAATAATAATATAGACTGGTGTATGGAGAATGGAACATCAGTTCCTCCATCCTGTGTTCACTTGTGATTTCTTTTCAGTTCCATTTTCCGAATACTGCTGTTCTGTCTCATCATATGGTTTTAGTACTCCATGGTTATGTAGTCTGTGCTCCTTGAATCCTTCAACAACAGACAAATAACTATTTGTTGAACTTTCAACAAACTCGATTTGTTTGGGCTCTAATTTATGCACACTTGAACTTCCTTTTACATCTGTAATCACATTACTAAAGAATTCATTTGATACTCGTGAAACTAACTTTGACATTTTTATTTTTGCATCTGAGGTTTGTAGGGCCCAAATTATGTTCTCCAAGTGCCTCTTGGGCCTGCTGCAAAACTGCCTGAAGGTATTTCCCTTGGGCTTCAATTCATAGTTGTCGATGCCTTTGCATCTGTTGCCAGTTTAAATTTCAGATCAGAACCACTATAGGACAAATTGAGATAATTCAGTGTTGTGTGAGAAAGAGCAAAACCTTGACCATGATTCCCTTGTATGAGATAATTTCATGTGATTCTAAACTGAATGGTTATACTCTCTCTTCTTTTGATTTGGCCACTTCTATTTTCTCTGTTTTGTTATAGCATCAAGCTAATTTGTGTCTAATTTATAGGAACGATGTTAGCGAAAGTCAATTTAATCTGGTGCTGAACATTGGGTTGCAACAAATCATCGATGGAGATTGAGTCATCGCAGCCAGAAACCACTGTCTCAAGGTGCTGAACATTGAGTTGCAACAAATCATCGATGGAGACCGAGTCACCGCAGCTAGAAACCACTGTCTCAATTTGAGGAGATTTTCCATCTATGTTTGTTAGAAGGCATAATGCCTATTTTTCTCTTGTATTCGAACATTTGGCAATTAAGAAATAAAAGATTACTTCCCCAATATCCCTTCTTTCTAATCTCACCTTTCACGGCTTCTGGGGAACAATCACTTGCTATTACTGACTGACATGTCCACTCCTCATATGTCAAATATTGGTGTTGATATATATGTTGTTCGTTTCCATGTAATTATTGTGCACTAACATTTATCGAATAATTTGTACACCGTCGCAACGCATGGGCACTCACCTAGTATAATCATAGGTGTGTGTCCGTGCGTTGCAACGGGAACACTATATTACAACCATTAGTACTATACATACTTCTATATATGTGTTTGGAACCAAATTGAGCCGGCGGACGGTCCGCGCCTGTGGGCCGGACGGTACGCGCAAGCGCCAAACAGATTAGGGTTCCGAGTTTTGTGCTACGGTTGTTAGCTAAATTCGTGGGATTCGCTCGGAAATTAGTCTGTAAAGGGTCCAGCCCCCCTCCTCTATAAATAGAGAGGTATACGGCCGATTTGTAATCATCAATCGAATCAATACAACTTCTATTCGCATTTATTTCCAGTACAATTAGGAGTAGTTCTAGTCTAGTTCTAGTTTAGCCTCTCGATCCCCAAATTCTTCGCCTCTCTTTGACTCTACGCCGATTAGAGGAGTCTAGGTCGGCCGGCCCGAGCCTAGACAATCCCTAGGATCTCTCCTCCCCGACGAGGTCCCTCCCGGGAGCGAGATCTAGGCGCCGCCGGCGATCTTCCGCCGTCCCTGCGCACGCGCGGACCGTCCGGCCGTCAGCCAGGAGCCCTAGCCTTGCACCAGACCGCGGACCGTCCGGCCCCTGCGCGCGTACCGTCCGCCCCTGTGTAGAGAGCACCGCCGCGCCTCGCACCAGGCCACGGACCGTTCGGCCCCTGCGCGCAGACCGTCCGCCCCTATGCAGAGGGCACCACCACGGTTCTTGTTGAGTGTTTGGCGCTCCAAAAAGGCGTCAACATACTTTTTGGCGACTCCGCTGGGGAAAGCGAATATAGACGCATCAAATCGGCCCTCAATGGCCGGTTCAAAGGATAGCTCTGAAGTTTCCACCAGCAATATCATCACACCGGCATGGGAAACCTTGCCAACAGAAGAACAACTCCTGTTCGAGGAGTGCCAGGAGCAGCTGATCCAAGAAGCAAAGGAGAAGTTCCTGGCCGACTTCAAAGTGGACAGGAACAACAAAGTCGTTCGGCAACGGGCGACAGATCTGGCTTCGCTCCGACCTAATACGATTACCCCCAATGTAAGTAGCACCAACGAACTCCAATCTCTTAAAGCTTACATAGACGAACAACGAGAACAGTTACAACGTATCGTAGGGGATATACAAAATAATCATAAAAGGCTAGTGTGTGTGCTTGATAAGTCTACTATGGCAAATCTTCCTTCGCACGAGGTTGAATTGAGGGAATACACACATAATTCATCGGCCACAGGTTGTCACGACCAGTCACAACCCCTTTATGGGATGCCGATGGACATGTACCCTAGGCAACGACAGCCTCCCACACACATCGGCGATAAATTTGCCGATCTGCACATGTCCGGACCGTCCGCACGTAGGTGCGGACCGTCCGGGTCAGCGGCGGCTGATCCCATTTTTAGAAGCCAATTACCGAGACCTGCACCCAAGCCACCACATGCCGTGCAAACCCTAGATAGCCCATCTGGACCGTCTGCGTATGGCGCCAGACAGTCCGAATATAATGTCGGACGGTCCGGCCACATGGCCGGACAGTCCGCGCACGGGGCCGGACGGTCCGCGTATTTAATCGGACGGTCCAACACAGAGTTTTTAAGGAGGATGGATATCCAACTCCGTATCCGTCCCAGCTAGACTCCCCATCTCACCATATGACACACCAGCACCATAATATAATCTATCAAACCCATGAGAGTGAATACTTTCTGGCCCCTAGAAGGCTAGAAAGGAATGACCAGTCCTATGAACAACATATGGGGAGGAAAACAACATACCAACATCCAAACAAACTCACCCATATTGGATCAAAGAGCCAGTGGTCTCCCACCGGTTGCCATTGATATAGTAAGGGAGGAAATAGCTGGGGCGTTCCGAGATAAGCTTGGAGTTAGTATAGTCCCCGGGGGGCAGTCATATCGGAGACCTTATGATAGCCAGTTTGACCGACTCCCATACCCACAAGGGACCAGAATACCTGAATTCGCAAAGTTTTCGGGTGACCAAGAAAAGAGCACGCGTGAGCACATATACCAGTTCTTAGCACAGTTAGGAGAATTGGCCGACACCGAAGCATTCTGTGTATGTTTATTTTCATTATCTTTAACAGGAACTGCATTCACATGGTATGCCACGCTCCCTCCTAACTCCATTTTGTCGTGGGAAGATTTAGAACAAAAATTTCATGAACATTTCTTCGCTGGCGATGATGAGCTAGATTTAGTAGACTTAGTAGCCCTACGACAAGAAAAAGATGAATCGATTAGTGATTACATCCGGAGATTCCGGGATACGAGAAACCGATGCTTTCAAATTCATTTAACAGATAAACAACTGGCGGAAATAGCCTTTGATGGATTGCGCTATTATTTAAAAGAGAAATTAGAAGGCATCCAGTTCTTTACGCTAGCAAATTACATCAGAGAGCTTCGGCTTGTGAAAGCCGAAGCAAAGAACTAGTCAAAACGATTCATCACAATGTCCATATAGTAGAACATAGTCAAAGTAGTTCGGACGGTGAACCAAAGGAAATTTACACTGCCGAAATAGTTTGGCCTGAGCCGGCTAAATCTTCGGCTTGCTCCTCCTTGCAGCCAGTTGAAAAGAAACGGTAGGAGGAGATTAAGTTTACATTTAATGTTGGCAGATGTGATAAGATATTCGATGAATTACTAAAAAATGATAACATTAAGATTGATTATATCGTTCCACCTGCCGATGAACTAAAGTGTCGCGCATATTGCAAGTGGCACAACTCATTTTCCCATGCCACTAATGATTGTAATGTGTTCCGACGACAAATCCAATTGGCCATTAATGAGGGACGATTGAAATTTCAGGAGGACACGGAGCCCTTTCCAATGAATATGATCGACTTCAATGGCAAAAAGGTCCTAATTCGGCCCAACACAGCCGATAAGGGCAAAGACAAAGAAGTCATCATCGGCAACGCACGGGAGGCCGATGGAAACAACAAAATTGCTTGCAGGAAAGTGGTGGCCGAGAAGACTCCTAATGGAGGGGAGACACTGAAGGTGACCATCACAAACTCCGGCACTGGAGGGCAAGTGCAGACAAGGAGACATGCGCAAGAACCCATACTACGCATCGCGGACGGTCCGGTGCCCAGGCGCGGACGGTCCGTGACATCGCAAGACGGTTCGGAGCGTTCCAGCGGACGGTCCGGCAACGCTGAAGAACCAAGGCGACCACGTACCTTCAAACCACGACGACCAAAAATAGGTACGTGGAAAACTAACACGTTCAAGGCAACTAGTCGGTTAGTAAAATCTAGCCCGACCTTTGATTAATTATTGTCTAAATATGTGAAAAGAAGGCTGACCCCAGCGACCGGCCACCAAAGTGACCTCGCTTACCCACCCAGGTGCGACGGCAGGTTAGGCCGATTGGACCACCACACCAATCGGAAAGGACGAGAGGTCATAATGTTCAATTAAGACCTAACGTACCTGCATGGACACCTCCACCACCATATCCACCTATGTCATATCCATACACATACATACCTCCACCATATGTCCCAAATCAAATGTGGGGCATGCCACCATACTCATTTGGGATGCCACAGTACCCCGCTTGGGGGGCACCCCAAACATCTATATTCAATAGGCTGACACCTCCAGTACAAGGCCGATTGAGAGCCCCTCAATCTGGTCCATGAGCACAGGCCCAGCAAGATTGCCGAACAACTCAACCCCAAAGGCTGACTAATCCGGCAGGGGGGCATACAGCTACAACCTCCAACAGTATGAAAAAGGAGACGTCATTAAAATAGGAACAACAGATGTCGTCGTACAACAAAATAACGAAGGACCGATGATTTTTTGTGAATCGGCCAACACAAACAAAAAAGAAGGTACGACTGTCAACAAAATAGCCGATCCAAAATACTCCATGCCCCGATGGTGCCCATAGGGATTGACACGATCGCAAAAGCAAAAATAACAGCGCCTTAGAGCAAAGGAGAATCAGGAGAAGGAGGCGGAAAAATATTCAATGACACACATCCGCAGTATCCGCCACCACAAAAGAGATGGAGACCAAAGGCCGTTGAGGAAAATCAAACGGCCACAAAGACAGAAAATAAAACAACAACTGTGCAGCTCTTTGCAGGTATGGCAGACAGTCCGGCTATAAAGACCGGACCAACCGTATAGGGCGCGGATCGTCCGACCCCTGAGGCCGACTCATCCGCAATACACCATGACACCTGCAACGACGTACCAACACCCATGGAGGAAGACGACCTGCAAGGAGAAGACCTGGTCGACTACGAAGCTACGCCAGAACACTTAGAAAATTAGGAAAGCAAGGTGACAAATTGGTCAGGACCAGTATGGCGCACGGCGATATTGGGACTAACAGTTCGATCAAAGCTAAAGGAGTCACGTCCGTTGAGTCAACCATCGGGACTAAGGCCACTGCGTATCATCCTAGTAAGGGTCAAGATGCCTAAGCAAACTGATGTGATCACATCGAGTTAGTTGCTTTTGGTTCGCCTAGCTCCACCAAAAGGCAGGGGGGCATATGTTTGGAACCAAATTGAGCCGGCGGACGGTCCGGCCCTGAGGCCGGACGGTCCGCGCCTGTGGGCCGGACGGTCCGCGCAAGCACCGAACAGATTAGGGTTCCGAGTTTTGTGCTACGGTTGTTAGCTAAATTCATGGGATTCGCTCGGAAATTAGTTTGTAAAGGGTCCAGCCCCCTCCTCTATAAATAGAGAGGTATACGGCCGATTTGTAATCATCAATCGAATCAATACAACTTCTATTCGCATTTATTTCCAGTACAATTAGGAGTAGTTCTAGTCTAGTTCTAGTTTAGTCTCTCGATCCCCAAATTCTTCGCCTCTCTTCGACTCTACGCCGATTATAGGAGTCTAGGTCGGCCGGCCCGAGCCTAGACAACCCCTAGGATCTCTCCTCCCCGACGGGGTCCCTCCCAGGAGCGAGATCCAGGCGCCGCCGGCGATCTTCCGCCGCCCCTGCGCACGCGCGGACCGTCCGGCCCCAGGGCGCGGACTGTCCGGCCGTCAGGCAGGAGCCCTAGCCTTGCACCAGGCCGCAGACCGTCCGGCCCCTGCGCGCGGACCGTCCGCCCCTATGCAGAGAGCACCGCCGCGCCTCGCACCTGGCCGCGGACCATCTGGCCCTTGCGCGCGGACCGTCCGGCCCCTGCGCGCGGACCATCCGGCCCTGTACAGAGGGCACCGCCACGGTTCTTGTTGAGTGTTTGGCGCTCCAAAAAGGCGTCAACAATATGATAGTACAATACCCATGCGCTGCGACAACATACAACCATGTAGCTCCTTTTATAATGTATGCAACACAGTCCATCCTGATTGAGGATTAGGATTTTCAACAAGAACAATCTATAATGTGATTCGACATGATACATATGGTACTGGAAAAAAGATAAATAGCTGAAGCTACTTGCATATTGCAAAAACTACAAATATTTGGATTCTCAACAACTCGTTGTTTGGTAATTGCCTACACCATGGCTCCTTCGTTAACTGTCATTGTCACTAGAGTAAAATCCATAGTTATAATGTAGAGTCAGTTGAAGATAAATTGTAGTCTCAACAACATCACGAGGAGCCAAGGAAGATGTACATGATACTAAAAATGAGATATCCAATCGAGCAACCAAGATATTATAATTAGACACAAGAACATTGTACTTACATCAAGCGAGAAGAACCAAAACGCTCTGCAAAAGTGATCAAATACAACAAGTTGTCGATAACAAACCCTGCTGCTACAGCACGTGCAAAGGCCATAGCCTGCTATTTACGTAAGACTGTTATGCAAGTCTTCATCACTCTAAGCAGTTGAGCCCTACAAAATATGAAGTCTGAGATAGAACTATATATTTTAGATGCAACAAGCATATGGGTTACTGATGTAATGAAGTGCTATCATCTTGTTAATATGGTCGATGTTATATTATTACAAAAGTAGCAACACTTCAACAACATAAAATCAGCAATCAATATAAGTAATTAGAGATTTGAATATGTAGCCAAGAAATTATGACTATAACACATATATACAAGAATAAATTGATGCCGATGTCACATAAATGAAATTTATTTTTGTATTGGCACAACTGCATCCAACCATATAATATGCTAAATAAAAACAGATATATGCAATAGTGCGATTTTGTAAAAACTGAATAATAAATTGTTTATTAATTTGGTCAATCTGGGATGCTTTCTCTTTTACAACAGCTGCAACAAGTTCATCTTTTGTCGTCTCTTGAGCCGTCTCAATCCGTTGGATTGTTTCTTCATTCTATTAAATTAGTTGTATTAAGTTCAATTACTTAATGAAATAGTATATATAGAAAAGAGAACATAAACATTTATCGAATCTAGCACACCTTCCTCTGCAGCTCATCCTGCAGCTTTTGTTCAGTTTTTTTCTTGCAGTTCTTTTATTGGCAACAACATTCTTTAGTTTTTCTTTCTTTAGCTCCTAAGAATAGCAAGATAATTGGAATTCAAAAAAAGAGTAAATAACTTATTAGAAATTCAATGTAAACAAAAGATTCTTGAATGATTATACCTACATTGAATAATGTGAAGATACCATGCATATCACAATGAGAATAGCTTCAAGTCGTGGCATTTTCAAAAGAAAATTTAAAAAATATCTAGAGTGCCACAGGAAAACAGAGTCTCACATATAGTATACTAATTAATTTTACGATTAAATAGATGTATCTAGAACATTACCGACAATTCAAGATAGGTGATAATAAAGACTACTACCTTGATAGTAACATCCTCTTCTCCATCAGCAACTATAATTCTCACTGGAGGAACATCTTTATCAAAATTAATATATCGGTCTTGCACCAGACGGAGTCGCAGAGAGAGTTCTTCACCAATTCAAATAACATCAGTCGTAGGTGTAATGTGATGTCTATATTTGACGAAGCCAAAAGGTTAGCTAATGTTTCAAAAAATGTATCTGTTTGTTTTTCTTATATCGAAGAGTAAGCCAATTAAAAGGACCAAAATAACGAGGCTATAGAAATGTGCACAAACAAATTATGTGATCTATAAGAGGCATCCAAATTGAATTCTAAAAACATTTTATGACATTACCATGACAGATAAAATGATACCATCGCTAACGATCCAAGTCCATGGAGGTGATTTATGAGAGATTATAGGATTTACAGAAATGTAAAATTTGAATCACCATATATGTTAATATCAAAAGCTTATCAGTATTCCCTTAAACGATCCAAGTCCATGGAGGTAATTTATGAGAGATTATAGGACTTACAAAAATGTAAAATTTGAATCGTCGTATATGTTAATATCAGGAGCTGATCAGTATTCCCTTAAATAGACAGAACATGCATCTTGACAATCAGCTTGAGCCACCTGTATTGGGGACAATCTTGTATTGATGAGGCATATGACACCAAGCTCTGGTTTATGATCATGCAAAGCCACATGCTTCCCTTAAATTAATCGAGTCCAAACAACTCAGGCCACAAAATGGTTAACAGACCAAACATGAGTCCCACTGCCCACAACATAATGGTCACATTGGTAATAATATTCATCTAGCTAATTAACGAAATATCCCTTGATAAAAAATACATTCTTTGCTGCGAGGGAGGTGAAGAACCCCAAACACGAAGAAAAACATTAGCATGTTAGGAAGCAGAAATTTACTTTGACAAGACAACCCTGCAACAGTAACTAGATCAAAAATGTACAATAGTTGATAAAAAAAGCCATAATTGTAAAACAAAACAAGTGTGCTATGAACATAAAGGCAAGTGACAAATTTTTGGTTGCTGGCGTATAATTCGACAATTTGAAAATAGTAAATACATATGGAGAACTGCTATGCAGCGTAGGTGATACAACATGATTAGGACCCTGAGAATAATATTGAGGATGGACGTTTCACCTCTCTCACCTGCGAGAACCTCCACTTGAGGGGCTAAGTCGGAGAGGGTGCTCGCGGTGCCTAGGCCTGAGCCAGATGCGTGGTGAGGCTGAGAGCAAGGGCTCTGGTGCTGCAGGTCGTTATCTTTTTTTGGCCAAAAAGGGATGTTGTCCTTGAAGGCTAAGAAAGAGGTGCAAACCTTGTTTGAAGAAAACCAGAATCTAAAGAACCATAACTTGATGCTGTCAGCCTGTCAGTCAGTGGAGCGTGATAACCTGAAAGCACTTCATCATAACTTAGATATTGAGTGTTATCAACTGAAGGCAACCATCGAAGAAACCAAAGCTAAAATTGAATCATTGACCACAGAAAATTATTTAGCTGAAAGAAAACTCCAGCAATTGAGGGTGAAAATAGATGGATTGAAGATTGAGACCACAAAGACAATGGACAATTTGGACAAGGAACATAGTATTGCAGCAGAACTATAGAAGAAAAAGAAGGGCTAACATCAGAAAATTCTATGTAAACGAGTGAGTTAGAGCATAGTCACAAAATTCCTGGATCGATAGGGTCGAGGAACGTGGTACACTATCTATGAGAGATTTTTACATGGTAGGTACAAAAATTACTCTACATATCCAGGTCGAGGATGGTGTTTCCGGGTCAAGGGTCGCTACCACTGTACCCGTTTCTTGTGACTATGAGTTAGAGGAAGAGGAGGCACATTCTAATGTTAAAGATTTGGAAAAGGAACTGGAGTCAACAAAAAGTGTTCCCAATAGTCATATTGTGGAACTATGGAAGTAGAAGAATTCTACCACATAATAGATAGAATGGCTAAAGGCTTCTTTGATGAATATTGAGAATGATCTATCGCAACAACTTGATAGGATTTAAGATATGTAGAAAACTAATGAAACCTGAAGCTGGCAAATGCTAACATGCACAATGAGATTGTAGAAGTTCAAAAGAATGAAGTTGTTGCTTCTATAGTTAATCTTAAGAGAATGTTAGAACAACAAGTACAAGAGATTTCAAATCTTCAGGAGGACAACAAAGACCTCAAAGCAGCAAAGACTGATTTGCATAATGAGGTTATGTTACTTCAAAAATAGAAAATTGTAGCACTGACTCAGTTACAAGAATCTGAGGCTCAAATCAAGAATCTTTAGAGTGACTTGGAATAGCAGTAGAACCAAATTTCAGTTATCCAGCAAGCAAATGAAGAAACAAAGGATAAAAATTCAAACTTGCAAAAGCAATTGGAAGAAACTAAGACTAATCTGCAATAGTTCCATTGTCTAAGCAGTTCAACAATTTATGATCACATTGTTTTAGAGATGTCTACACTTCCTATTTTTAATGATTGTTTTTTACTGTGTTGACACTTCGCATTACACCATAAGCAGAACTTGGAGAGTTGATTAGCACAATCAACCACCGGATCAACCACTAATATTGAATTTAATATTCAACATCTGTAAGTGATATGAAAAGGTAAACTATGTAGGTGTGCTAGAAATTAGAGGGAAATTATGGCCAATACATTGAGAATTTGCAAGCCGTAGAAATAACTGTGTCTGTTCTCTGAGTATTGCCCATTCTTGTTCCTTTATAAAAAGGATCCGCTTGCCAATGAGTGATATTGATTATAGTATGACGATAGTGCTGTCTACAGTGGTGGAGTTCGTTCACTGACCTCGGACGTTGTCTCGGCCGCCAGCTGGTCCCCGTCGAACACCCGATGGATTTCCTTGAAAGCGTCGCCGAACTTCTCCTTGAGCACACGCTCGATGTCCATATTCATCGTCGTCGCCGCGCTAGGGCAGTTGCAGCATGCTCCTTATTATATTACTGCTGCTAAACTTGATAGTTCTGGTTTCTCCCTTCAATAAAGTTTAGCAAGCTATAAGAAGGCATGTACTATTAATTAGTAAAAACTATTACAGTCAAAAGTAATATTGACACCGTCAAAAGCAATACCTAGAGCAAAATGCATGGAAGGTTCCTCACTAACTTTGGCTAGTCAGCTCAGCGTTGGTAAGGGTCGAACACATTCTAGTCGGAAGAACTCTGTATGGTATATTATAACCAGGGATTATTTGAGGCAGCAAGTCGACATCCATTGGTAAAATACCTGTTCCCACCAATCCACAAAATGAGGACCTAGCTCATCAATTATCTAATTGAACTCCAGCCCTTCCTCATTCATGTGCTCAATATTCTACACATTCAATAGGGACACAGTTGCATGTTTTGCAGACAAATATATCCCATGAATATCATTCTCAACAGCGTTCGAGGCATTTGGGATGAACAATGCACCATATTCGCCTTTAACCGATGATGAGGCACCATTTAGAGCTTGAGATTTTAGAGGCCTTTTGTAAATGCTCCCTCGATAAACCACCATTACACTTCCAGACCTCCACATGATCAATTCGCCTGTGCGTCGTTGATCAATGCACACAAAATTTGTGTTAGGAATCCATTTCCGAAAGAATCAATGACGCCAAGACAGACTCAAATTCACCATATTTAATTGAGAAATACAATGCATGTTGAATTGACATCAGCAAAAAACTCTAAAGAAAAAGACCTGCTGCAAATCTTACTACACGACCAAAAGGGGGCATAAAAACCCGGGGAAAACCTCCTAAAAAAGGTACTATAAAGAATAATTCATTCCTAGACAAGGCCCAGACAACATATGTCTAACGGAAACAGTGTCAACACTCAATAAGGATACATAGAAACTTTTGCTGATCAGTTGATTTTTACAGGTAAGTAGCATCATTTGGAAGGCTTTAATAGCACTTATTTCTTTAGAATCCCTACGACAATGCTCATTGGCATATCTTCACATGCCTCAAAATTTGCTACTAAAGAGAAAGAAGAAATGGGAAAGAGGCAAATGAGGCGTACCCACCGGCGCTGGCACCAGTAAAAATTATTTCTACTGATCAAACAATTTGAAATATAATAGGAAGAGTAATAAATGAAACAAAACGAACCTTCAAATGATTTGTCCTCAGAAATTGCTGGGTGATATCAGGACCCCAAAGCAATCCATTGTCTTGTTCTTTATTCGGAGAAAGACCCATCTGCAAGGAAGGGTCAGACCACAACACATCCCTAGGGATCAAATTTGAGCCTTCCTAAGGAGGGTCAAGAACAGTTCTCATTGCTTTCAATAACTCATCCAATGATCCAAGTTTCATGGAAGTCAAATCATCAGTAAAATTCACCTTGTAGTTGTGACCCTTTCCCCCCTTTTTTGAATTATTTGATGGCATTACAATTGTACCATGGAACTACTGAGACACCTCCACGTGAAGTGTACACACATCCTGCTATTATTGCCACTAGAGGAAGCTCCCCAAAACATCTTTAAAATTTTCGATAAAGTTGAGGGCCCTGATCTTTGTATTTAGTCATTATCTCCTTCTCAAAACCATATTAAAGGATTCATGGTTTCCCCGGAGAAGGAACACACAATTTTGGAGTAGCACTCGAAAGAAAGAAAGAACACCATTAATTAGCAATCATTTATGTTTCACACTATTCGATGGTTGAATTAAAATTTCTATAGAATGTCAAAGGAGGATTCACATCTTGTGCGAGTTAACAATCAAATGTCTAAATATATATCACACATGGCACTAAATAGCGATCGTAGCGACCTCCTACAACTGCAGCTACAGCGTATGAATACAATATGAAACAAACGAATAATTCTAATTCACTTAACATACATATGGTTTAAATGGCATCATATTTTTTCACAATTTAAGTATGTGCGACTTTATATTTTTAGTACAGTTAAATGTCTATTTATACCCATTATTCATGATATATATACTTAAATTTAGAATTAATGATCTGCTACCTCTAACAACAACCCGCTATACAATATTTAGTACATCGATATCACATCATCAATATGCCAACCATTGAAATCTGAGGGAACGAGAACAAGTACTCCAAGATAAATTGTGTGGGTCATGAATAATAATTCTATGTTGATTCCATTTAATTGTTTATTGTGCAAAATTAGCAAACCTACAGTTGTTATTAAGTCCAATCCAAACAAAGGGGAGAAGACATTATCGTCAGAGTCTGAGCTGCCATCAAAACAACTCAACCAGTTAGTATCAATCTGCGTCCATAAATCTCATAGATTCAACAACAAAAATGGAACCAAAACATGCATGAGGCTTAACAGTGAGTTGGAAAATCTGCGACATAATTCACCTTCCAGTCGAGGAGCAGGAGGAAGACCTCGAGGCCCTAGGCACCACGATCAACGTAGTCGCCGTTGAAGACGAAGATGCGGTCCTTAGAAGATGATGTCGTGGAGCTGTCTCTGGATCTACGGCGTGCACAGGGGCGGGGACGGTTGAGGTCGCCGACCGGTGGGGTGGTGGAGTCCGCCGGTGGGGGAGGAGGAGGCCGTTGTGTCACACGTTGAAGAGAAGGGGGAGATGGAGGCCGCCGGGGTTGGAGGATGTTGTTCTGTCGCGGTGGAGGCTACGCGACCGAGGAGTGGTGGAGGCACCGACAATGGATACTCCGATCGGAGGCCGTGTTGAAGAGGAGGGGCCTTGGGCCGCACACTGGGCTACTGGGCCGCACGCGGTTAGGGTTAGGGATTTCAGAAAACTTGAGAAAGAGATGGAGCGGACAATAGGAGGGGAATAAGCTGCAATAGTAGTCTGCCATTCCGTGTTCTGCCTTTCTGCCATTCCGTGCTCTGCCTTTCACATTCCTGTTTTGTCATTTCCATTCCCATTCTCATTCTCACCATTCCTTGTTGCACACCATGCTGTCATTTCCATTCCCATTCCCATTCTCAACATTCCTTGGTGCACACCCTAGTCAGCCCCGCGTCACGACCCCCATTCCCATAGCGCAAACCATCACACTCCGGACGCGGGGCCCACGTGACAGCCCCCATTCCCATTACGACATTGCCCATCGAGCCCATGTGACAGCCCCCCATTCCCATTTCCCATTCACACTCTAGACGTCGGGCCCACACTCCGCACTTCGGGCCCATGTTACAGCCACCCTCAATTTTGCACACGTCGGGCCCACGTCCGCTTGCGCAAAAAGCAAGTCACTTTGACACTAACAAGAGCACTTGAGCACTATTGCTTCCTCCAAAGCAGGAAGGCTTATAAGCTGGGAATGGGGGGATCGACTGACCGGTATGGTACAATTTTTGCGCCACGGTGAGCTGGTGACGACGACGTGTGGGTTGTGTTATTTGGTGCAGCCCACTAGCATGGCCAGCACACCACACTTCTCTGGCTCGGCCCAACTTGGTGTTTCAGTCCCTCGCCAACGTTCTCACTATCCAGTGGGCCCCCCTCCAGCTCACTCTCGCACATCGGTCTCTCGAGAGGTCGACATGTGACGGCGCCTTCGTCCTCGCAACCGCTGCTGTGACGGTGTCGGTCCACACCCGCATCCCCTGTCTCCAGGACCTCCACGACCTCCACTCCGCGAGCTCTTATCCTTGCTCTCTAGCACACCTATGAGTACCCCGCGTGCTACACCCTCGTTGACATTGACCAACTGCCCCTCCCCTCCACCCACCCACCCGCCCCCCGCCGTCCTCCTCCTGCGGATCCACAGTGCACGGTGTAGGATCCACTCTTCTCGTCCCCTCCGCCTGCCCACCGTCGCCCTCCTCCATGGATCCACTGCGCTCGGCGCAGGAGCTCTTCACGCGCGTTTCCCTCCTCCATGGATCCACTGCGTTCGGTGCAGGAGCTCTTCACACGCGCACCTCGCCTTTCCTTCTCCTGTTGTTGGGGACGGTGCGACCGCACACGCGGTGGTTCTCCACGGACCCGTGGACGTCGACGCGCACCTGGACGATCCCTAGAAGCACAGGGGGAATACGGCGAGGTGCACAACGGTGAACCAGATCACCGAGAGCAGCATAGTGGGTGCTAGGGATGGAGCTATCCCTCCGCTAGCCACATGGATCCTCTCTGCCTTTAGTTCCTCACCTCTACTCTCTCTTTGCAGGTCTGCGAGGTAGTACCATTGACGAGGCTTCTCCATCCCCTCCGGCGAGCTCCCCTTCCAAAAAAGTGGTGAGGTATGTCTGCCCTCATTCCTTACCTCTCGTACATGCCCTTAGTACTAATATCGCCATAGATGGTGCATACAAAACGAAGCTGCTTTTGTTGACCCCGTGCAGCAGGATTATTGTTTAACAATGGCGGTGAATGAAGGAATGAACGGAAGTAAACTTTATGCAACCTGTTCTTGGGCCCAAGAATCTCTCTATATTGACTGAAACTTAACAGGTTTTCTGTGTGAGCAAACCATGACGATATCGAGATGTGGCCTCGGTCCTGTTTTTTACTGTGAGCTACTAGCTGAAGCTGACCCTTTTCAAATGCATCTACTGCATGGATTATACACGGGCGGCGTCGCAGCGAGTAGCCCGGCCCGCCGGTAACAATCTCCGAAATCCTATCATTTTTGTGGCTTTGTTCAGGGATCATCGTCAGTCACATGCTTTTGATGGATTAAAAGCGACCACATAGATAGCACAGAGTGGCATATCCTCCCTTGGGGCGATTTTCAGAATTGTCTTGATATTTTAGGAACCATTTTTCTTTTGCATTTGATGATGCATTTATTGATTTCAGTTCAGAACTCTATTTGTACTTATGTTTGCATAGGCTACCATGCTCTAATTTCACACGAGATTTTGAGATACTTCTTGGCACTTGTATTTTTTGTCATTGAAGCCCATATGCTCTGTTGCTATGCCATAATGGACTGCTTGGATGATGCCGAGAATTTATATTTATCTATAAAAAACAGAAACCCATATGCTCTGTTGCTATGCCATAATTGAAGCCCATATGCTCTGTTGCTATGCCATAATGGACTGTGTGGAGATTTGAGGTATCCAGCTATTAATTTATATTTATCTATAAAAAACATAAACATACTCGTGACAGTCTTGTTAGTAGAAGTATCTGCAGGTTTATTGTCCTTTTCCGATGGATGTTTCAGCTCATATATACCAAAAAGATTTCCCATGGTTAAAAACAATAGCAGATTAAAGTTGTTCTCATGTATGGATGTGTGATTGGTTGCTCTTTTTCTTTCCGTAGTTAGATGATATGGTGAATCGAGGATAAGTGACCCAAACTTAGACATATTATGTGTTATGTACTTTCTTATCGTGAATAGAGGACAAGTGACCCAAACTTTAGACATATAATGTGTTATGTACTTCCTTATCATGTACCTGTGTGTATTGTGGTGTTGTTGTAGCCTTAACAAGGGGTTATACTTTGATAATGTGTAGTAGTTAATGTCATATCTTTGGTTTATGTTCTCCAGGTCATCAAAAACCACATCTTTAAGTTCCTTGCCATGAAATTCCTAATTAATCGAGCCCTAAAAACCGCACGGCCACTTGACTTATTTTTTGGATCGTCATTTTTTATTTTGCTTGTGAGGCTTGTTCTACAAATGTTTATTATACTATACTCTATTGGTTCAGATATGAACATTTTGTAAACTTATACTTGAAAAACTAAAAAGAAATAAATTTGTGCTTTCATTGATGTAGTGGTAGGTACATGAACGGAAGAACGCAAGACGATCACTATCAAGATCTCAAAGGTCTCGATCCCACTGTAATGGTGAAGCGATTTATAAAAACTAAATGTTAAATTATTTTTTTGTAACCTACTTGGCATGTGAAATATAAAGACACTTAGTCTGAGATACTTCACTGTTGATTTTTTTTCAGATTTTCATTTATACTATCAATTCTGAACACATACAACTTAACACTACTATTTTTTCCAGAGTTGTAATCTGTCATCTTGCTCGGATGCCAGGTGTTGGGCGCCAAATTGAGAGGCCGGACGGTCCGCGCCTGTGGGCTTGACGGTCCACGCAAGCGCAGAACAAATTAGGGTTCCGAGTTTCTTGCTATGTTTGTTGGAGAGAATCTCGGGATAAGCTCGGAATTTTGTTGGTAACGGGTCCAGCCCCCCTCCTCTATAAAAGCAGAGGAATACAGTCGATTTAATCAATCAATCGAACCCTCAATCAATACAATTTACATTTATTTCTTAGGAGTAGTTCTAGGTTAGTCTTCCAATCCCCAAATTCTTCGCTTCTCTTCGACTCTACGTCGATTAGAAGAGTCTAGGTCGGTCTGCCCGAGCCTAGACATCACCTAGGATCTCTCCTCCTCGATGGGGTCCCTCCCGGGAGCGAGATCCAGGCGCCGCCGCTGATCTTCTGCCGCCCCTGCGCACGCGTGGACCGTCCGGCCATAAGGCAGGAAACCCTAGCCTCGCACCAGGCCGCGGACCGTCCTCCCCTGTGCAGAGAGCACCACCGCTGGTTCGTGTTGAGTAATTAGCGCCCCAAAAGGGTGTCAACATACTTTTTGGCGACTCCGCTGGGGACAACACATCTAGACCCATCAAATCGGCCCTCAATGGCTGGTTCAAGGGATAGTTCTGAAGTCTCCCCCAGCAACATCATAGAGCCGACTTGGGAAACCTTGCTGGCTAACAAACAGTTCTAGTTCGAGGAGCATAAGGAGCAGCTGATTCAAGAGGCGAGGGAGAAATTCCTGGCCAACTTGAAGGTGGACAGGAACAATAAAGTCGTCCGACAACGGGCGACGGATCCGGCTTCGCTCTGACCCACACCAGATATCCCCAATGTAAGCAATACAAACGAGCTACAATCTCTTAAGAATTATGTAGATGAACAGCGAGAACAAATGCAAATTATCATAGGGGGTATGCAAAACGATTATAGGAGACTAGTACATGCATTTGATAAATCTAGTATTGCAAATTTCCCTTCGCACGAGGTTGAATTAGGGGGTAACACGCGTAATACATCGGCTATAGGTTGTCACGATTAGTCACAACCCCTTTATGGGATGCCGATGGACACATACCCTGAGCAACCGCAAATCGGCAGTAAATCAGCCGATCTGCACATGCCCGGACCGTCCGCACGTGAGCGCGGACCGTCCGGGCCAGCAACGGCCGGGCCCATTTTTAATGAGTTACCCAGACATGCACCTGAGCCACAACATATGGCACAGGATCTAAACTACCCAGTCGGACCGTCCGCATACAACGACAGACGGTCCGCATATAATCACGGACGGTCCGGGTATATGTCCGGACAGTCCGCTCATGAGTTTTTTGAGGAGGATTGTTACCTGAATCCTCACCCGTCCCAGCAACACTTCCCATCACACTATGCGATGCATCAGCCCATTAATACAAAACCCCGAGCCCAGGAAAGCTTTCCGGCCCGCCTAGAAGGCCGGAAAGGAACGATCAATCCCATGAGTCATATAGGGTAAATGGCAATGCACCACATAACTCAAACCAATGGGGGGAAGACAACACGCTAATATCCAGCCAACCCCACCTATATTTGACCAGAGAGCCGGTGGTCTCGCACCGGCTGCCATCGATATAGTGAGGGAGGAAATAGCCGGGGCGTTCTGAGATAAGCTCGGAGTAAGCATGGTGTCTGGGGGCAATCATATCGGAAACCTTATGACATCCGATTTGATCACCACCCATACCCCCAGGGAACTAGGATACCCAAATTCGGATACCTTATTTTCATTGTCTTTAACAGGAACCGCGTTCGCATGGTACGCCACTTTACCTCCTAATTCTATTTTGTCATGGGGGGGGAGTTAGAACAAAAATTCCATGATCACTTCTTTTCCGGTGATTATGAATTAGACCTAGTAGACCTAGTGGCCCTACAACAGGGGAAGGACGAATCGGTTAATGAATACATCCGGAGGTTCCGGGATACAAGAAACTGATGCTTCCAAATACACTTAGCAGAAAAATAGCTAGCAGGATTAGCCTTTAATGAACTGCGATACTATTTAAAAGAAAGATTAGAAGGCATCCAATTTTTCACGCTAGCACAATTACACCAGAGAGCTTTGGCCTGTGAAAGCCGAAGCAAAGAGACTGCCAAAACCATTCGTCACAATGTCCATATAGTAGAGTGCGACCAAAGTAGCTCGGACGACAAATCAACAGAAGTATATGCTGCTGAAATGGTTTGGCCAAAGCAGGCCAAATCTTCGGCTTGTTACTCCTTGCAGCTGGTTCAAAAGAAACGGCAAGAGGAGGTTAAGGTTATATTTAATGTTGGTAAATGTGATAAAATATTTGATGAATTACTCAAAAATGGCAACATTAAAATAAATCACAATTTTCCATCCACCGATGAGCTGAAACGTCGTGCATACTGCAAGTGGCATAACTCATTTTCTCATGCCACTAATGATTGTAATGTATTCCGTCGATAGATTCAATCAGCCATTAATGAAGGACGATTGAATTTCAGGAAATGCAGGTGGACACGGAGCCCTTTCTGATGAGGACATCCTCCACTATTACCCGTTGGCAAAGACGCAATTGGCCCAGTTGGCCCAATTGTAGTCGGACGGCGACTGTGTGAGCCTCAGAATTATCCCACCTCACTTAACTTGGGAGGAGGAAGCCACTTTAAAAGGGAGAGCCACCCTTCCCCCATTGGGCTAGTCTTTTGGGGCGATTGGGCCTTTCCCTGAGTTGGGTGTGCTTAATGAACTGTTGGGCTCCGGGCAACCCTAATTTGTTGGGCCTCGGCCAACCCCACCTGGGCTAGATGTATCATCTGGTATCAAAGCTAGGGCCCATTTTAAGAAGGTGAGAATGATGAGGACATACTCCACTATTACCCGTTGGCAAAGACGCAATTGACCCAGTTGGCCCAATTGTAGTCGGACGACGACCGTGTGAGCCTCAGATATATCCCACCTCGCTTAACTTGGGAGGAGGAAGCCACTTTAAAAGGGAGAGCCACCCTTCCCCCATTCTGCTAGTCTTTTGGGGCGATTGGGCCTTTCCCTGAGTTGGGTGTGCTTAATGAACTGTTGGGCTCCGGGCAACCCTAATTTGTTGGGCCTCGGCCAACCCCACCTGGGCTAGATGTATCATCTGGTATCAGAGCTAGGGCCCATTTTAAGAAGGAGGGAATGATGAGGACATCCTCCACTATTACCCGTTGGCAAAGACGCAATTGGCCCAGTTGGCCCAATTGTAGTCGGACGGCGACTGTGTGAGCTTCAAATTGAGGGCATCAAAGGCTTGTTGTTGTGATGGTCCCCAACGAAACGACACTCCATTCTTTGTAAACTCGTGGAGAGGTGCTGCAATGGTGCTGAAATCCCGCACAAATCGCCTGGTATCAAAGCTAGGGCCCATTTTAAGAAGGTGAGAATGATGAGGACATCCTCCACTATTACCCGTTGGCAAAGACGCAATTGGCCCAGTTGGCCCAATTGTAGTCGGACGGCGACCATGTGAGCCTCAGAATTATCCCACCTCGCTTAACTTGGGAGGAGGAAGCCACTTTAAAAGGGAGAGCCACCCTTCCCCCATTGGGCTAGTCTTTTGGGGCGATTGGGCCTTTCCCTGAGTTGGGTGTGCTTAATGAACTGTTGGGCTCCGGGCAACCCTAATTTGTTGGGCCTCGGCCAACCCCACCTAGGCTAGATGTATCATCTGGTATCAGAGCTAGGGCCCATTTTAAGAAGGTGGGAATGATGAGGACATCCTCCACTATTACCCGTTGGCAAAGACGCAATTGGCCCATTTGGCCCAATTGTAGTCGGACGACGACCGTGTGAGCTTCAAATTGAGGGCATCAAAGGCTTGTTGTTGTGATTGTTCCCAACGAAACGACACTCCATTCTTTGTCAACTCGTGGAGAGGTGCTGCAATGGTGCTAAAATCCCGCACAAATCGCCTGTAGAATCCTGCAAGACCAAGAAAACTTCGAACCTGCGTGACCGTGGTTGGAAGTGGCCAGTTCGTGATGGCAACAATTTTCGCCTCATCCATCTCAATGCCCTGCGATGTCACAACATATCCAAGAAAAGGCACATGATCGGTGTTGAAGGTGCACTTCTCAAGGTTACCAAATAAACGTGCATCACGCAAAACATCAAAAACAACACGTAAATGTTCAATATGATCATCATGAGACTTACTATAGATAAGAATATCATCAAAATATACCATCACAAATTTACCAATGAAAGCACGTAAAACCTCATTCATCAATCTCATGAAAGTGCTAGGCGCATTAGTTAACCCAAAAGGCATGACTAACCACTCATAAAGACCGAACTTAGTTTTAAATGCAACTTCCTCCCACAACCAAGCTTAGTCCATTTATGGTAGTATATGGTTTTAATCCTCGTGCCCTAATTGATTTGCTACCTTTACCACCTTCTGAAATAGTGAACTTGGATGCTACGCAACGTTCTAAATTCATTCTTAAGTTACATGAAACAACTAAGTTGCAAATTGAAAAGATGAATGAAAAGTATCGTATTGCTGCTAATAAAGGTAGGAAGGAAATGAAATTGGAACCTGGTGAGTTGGTGTGGGTTCATTTGAGAAAGGATAGATTTCCTGATTTGAGAAAGTCTAAACTTATGCCACGAGTTGCAGGTCCTTATAAAGTTCTTGCAAAAATTAATGATAATGCATATACACTTGAGTTGCCGCCAGATTTTGGGGTTAGTCTCACCTTTAACATTTTAGATTTTAAGCCATATATGGGTGACGAAGATGAGGCCGAGTCGAGGATGACTCCAATTCAAGAGGAGGAGGATGATGAGGACATCACTTCTATACATATAATGAATGGACCGATAACACGATCTCGTGCACGACAGCTAAATCTCCAGGTACGTTCTACCCTAGTCAATTGTGTTTCAGAGCTTACGCTTGGGGCCATGGATGTTTTGATGATTAGGTACCTTGGAGAGGACCAGCAAGGACTTGGGAAAAGCCAAGGTGTTGAGGAGGAGCAGCAAGGGCGTCCACAACAGGAAGGAGATCAAGTCCGAGTCGGCTGCGACTCCATCTCGGGTTCCAGGACCAGTCTGCACTAAAATGGACGCCCAAGATGCATCCGAACTCCGATTGAGACGGACTGGATATGGTTGGAAAGATAACGAGATTATCTAACCAACCCAACTGGTTCCAGCCTAAAATTCATCCGGAGTCAACGGGAATCGTCGAAACAAGTCAGCGTTCAGATTCTGTTTTGGTGATGCGACACCGTCTGTTGGGCCGTTGGGCCGTGTATCGCGTCGGAGCCCATTAGGGGCGAGTCCAGGGTTACGCGTGCCCTAATACTCTATTTATTCAGCAGCTGCCGCCACATTTAGGTTTGGGTTTTGCTTAGATCAATTCTGTCATCGAACAGTGTCGCCGTCATCGGCTTGTGAGACCCCATCCCGTAATCAATACAATTTTGGTTGCGTTTCTTTCCTGTTCTTGCTTGTGTTCTTGATTGCGCTTGCATGGATAAGCCTTCGTGGCGAGGTCATTCGTGTGTCACGGGTGATAACCAACGGAGCCGTGGTATAGTGATTGCGAGGAACTGTTCGCTCGGAGCCTTGGATCATCAACGTCGAGATCTCCACTCAATCAAATTATCGTATCTAACGGAAGATCGGGCCGCGTCTACTATCACTTTCCGATGAACATGATCGACTTTGAGGGCAAGAGGGTCCTGGTTCAGCCAAACATAGCCGATAAAGGCAAAGAGATAATCATTGGCAACGTAAGAGAGGCCGATGGGAATCATAAAATTTCTTGCAGGAAAGTGGTGGCCGAGAAGACTCCCGACGGAGGGGAGACTCTTAAAGTGACCATCACGATACTAGGGGGCAAGCACAGACCTAGGGGCAGGAGCAGGAGCCTGTGCTGCGCATCGCGGACGGTCTGACGCACAGGCGTAGACAGTCCAGGACCATGCCGGACGGTCCGGAGAATTCCAGCGGACTATCCGGTCATAATCAAGACCCGCAACGATCGTGTACCTTCAAACCACAACGACCAGAGATAGGTACGTGGAAAACAAATACATTTAAAGCAGCTGAACAGCTGGTCAAATCCGGCCCGACTTTCGATCAATTATTGTCCAAATATGTGAAAAAGAAGGCCGGCCCCAGTGACCAGTCAGCAAAGCGACCTCGTTCGCCCATTCGTGAGCAATATCAGGTAAGACCGATTGGACCACCTCACCAATCGGAAAAAATGGAAGGTCATACTGTCCAATTAAGACCTAACATACATACATGGACAGCTCCACCCTCATATCCACCTATGCCATATTCATACACATACATACCTCCACCATATGTCCCAAATCAAATGTGGGGCATGCCACCATATCCGTTTGGGATGCCACAGTACCCTGCTTGGGGGGCATCCCAAACATCTATATTCAACAGGTTGGCACCACCAGTACAGGACCGATTGAGCGTCGCTCAATTCGGTCACCAGACGCAGGCCCAACAAGATTGCCGGACTACTCAGCCTCAAAGGCCGACCAATCCGGCAGGGGGGCATATGCCTGCAGCAACTGAAAGAACGGCAAAAAAGACATAATCAAAATAGGTATATCAGATGTCGTCATACAGAAAGAAAGTGAAGGGCCGATGATTTTTGGTGAATCGGCCAACACAAACAAAACAGAAGATACGACTGTCATCAAAATAGCCGATCCAAAATACTCCATGCCTCGATGATGCCCAGCAGGATTAACACGGTCCCAAAAGCGAAAATTATAGCGATTAAGAGCAACAGAGAACCACAAAAAGGAGGCGCAAAAGATATTCAATGACACACATCCACAGTACCCGCCACCACAAAAGAAATGGAGACCAAAGGCCGTTGAGGAAAAGCAAATGACCACAAAATAGAAAATAAAACAACACTTGTGCAGCACCCTGCAGGTATGGCAGACAACCTGACTAATAGAGCCGGACCATCTGCACCAGGCACGGACCGTTCGACCCCTGAGTCCGGACCATCCGCACCACACTAGGACGCCTTCGAAGATGTACCAACATCAATGGAGGAGGACGACTTACTGGGAGAAGACCTGGTCGACTACGAAGCTTCTCCAGAGCGCCCAGGTATGGATGTAAATGTTATTACATTTTCCGCCAATTGTACTATTGTCGGCGACGATGAACCTGTTGTTGCCCAGTTTGATTTTGGTCCTAAAGAAGCCACCTTTACTAAACCAAAAGAATCGGTAAATCATTTAAAGCCGCTCTTTGTGCGCGGTCACATTGATGGGATACTGATTGCTAAAATGTTGGTAGATGGAGGGGCGGCTGTAAATCTAATGCCTTATTCATTGTACAGAAAATTAGGTAAACAAGATGATGAACTTGTCAAAACCAACATGACCCTCAGCGGTGTTGGAACTGATAGTTCGATCAAAGCCAGGGAAGTCACGTCCATTGAATTAACCATCGGGACTAAGACCCTTGCTGCTGCATTCTTCGTCGCTGATGTAGAAGGAAATTACAGTCTAATCCTAGGCAGAGATTGGATTCATGCCAACCAATGTATACCTTCTGCATTACATCAAATGTTAATACAATGGGTAGGCGTTGATGTAGAACAAGTACATGCTGATGTATCGGCCTATATCGCTATGGCTGATGCCCCTGTACTCTGGACTTATGAGACTTCTACATGTCTCACAGGAGTATGATTACCAGTTCATAAGTATAGATAAGAAGGGTTTCATTCCTGTAATGCTAGAGCCGATGGAGAATCGGCTAAATCCTAAATAAAGTTTAAATGATGAGTATACACAAAATTCATGAGTCCTTGGTCATGGACAGTTCGGCTTCTAAGGCCGGATGGTCCAGTCTTTCACAAAACAGTTCGGTCTTGAAGACCAAACATCTACCACAGCGTAAAGACAGTATCACGGATGGTCCGGTCCCTGAGACCGGAGAGTCCGCCATCACACAAAGATCATCTGATTCCTCTGTGGGGGACATGATAGAAGAATTCAGATATCTCAATAAACTAGGACAGGGGTTTACATCGACTGATCCTTTGGAGGAGAACGACATAGAAGATGGTAAAACTCCAAGGCCGACATTTGTAAAAAAGACCCTAGAGACAGATCCTAGAAATGAAATGATCGGTCTATTAAAGGAATATTCAGATTGCTTTGCTTGGAATTACACTGAGATGCCAGGATTAAGCCGAGAGATCGTAGAGCATCGACTGCCCATTAAGTCCGGTTTCAGACCTTTCAAGCAGAGAGCTAGAACATTTCGTCCAGATCTTCTCCCACGAATCAAGGACGAAATCCACTGGCTGCTAGAAGCTAATTTTATTAGACCTTGCAGATACACAGAGTGGGTCTCCAATATTGTGCTGGTGGAGAATGAGTCAGGTAAGCTTAGAGTATGCATTGATTTTCGCAATTTAAATAGAGCAACTCCTAAAGATGAGTATCCCATGCCCATAACCGACACATTAATCAATAATGCATCAGGAAATAGAATTATTAACTTTCTTGATGGTAATGTCGGATATAATCAGATTTTCATGGCCAAAGAAGATGTGTCTAAACGGCCTTTATATGTCCAGGCTTCATTGGTTTATTTGAGTGGGTTGTCATGACATTTGGTCTAAAAATGCCGGTGCTACTTATCAGAGGGCTATGAATTTGATCTTTCACGAGTTGTTGGGAAACACTGTGGAAGTCTACATTGATGATATTGTAGTAAAATCGGCTGAGTTTAGTTCTCATTTAGCTGATTTGCGCAAAGCCTTTGATAAGATGTGTCAGTATGGTTTGAAAATGAACCCACGTAAATGTGCTTTTGGAGTGTTGGCTGGTAAGTTTTTAGGATTTGTCATCCATGAACATGGTATAGAGATAGACCCTGACTGAATCAAGTATATTCGCAATGTGGGACCTCCGACCTGTAAGGTCGAAGTGCAAAAGTTTATCGGCAAGGTGAATTATTTACGAAGGTTTATTTCTAACCTAGCCAGGAAGATTGATGCCTTCACCCCTATCCTTCGGCTTAAGAATGATGTCGAATTTGCTTAGGGGGCAGAGCAGCAGGAAGCATTTGATCTCATTAAAAAATATTTGTCTTCGACCCCCGTATTAAAAGCACCGCAAGTAGGAGTACCATTCAGATTATACATTGCAGCTGAAGAGAGGGTTATTGGGGATGTTCTGACACAAGAAATCAGAGGAAAGGAGCATGTGGTGACTTATCTAAGTCGAAGGTTGGTGGATGCTGAAACGAGGTACACTTTTATTGAGAAGTTATGCTTATGCTTGTTTTATGCATGCACCAAGTGTAGATGTTATTTACTGTCTAATCGTTGCACTGTTTCTGGTCAAACCGATGTGATCAAATACATGTTGCATAACCCAATTATGAGTGGTAGAATTGGTAAATGGGCTTATGCACTCATAGAATATGACTTGGCCTATGAACCATTGAAATCCATGAGAGGCTAGGTCGTAGCATATTTTATTGTAGAATATCGGATTAATGATACTCATAAATTAGACATATCATACCTCACCGTTTCTCCTTGGACTTTATATTTTGATGGATCGGTTTGCAATGAAGGGCAAGGAATTGGCATTGTGCTTGTTTCACCAAGTAATGTCTCCTTCGACTTCTCTAGCCGATTAAAAACTTATTTCACTAACAATCAAGCCGAATATGAAGCCCTTTTGTTCGGCTTGGAACTTATAAATTGTATGAGAGTAAAATATGTGAAGGCATTTGGTGATTCTCAGCTAGTCGTCCAACAGGTGTTAGAAGAATATCAATGTTTTGATGGTACTCTAAATAGTTACCTTGAAAAATGTTGGGGCATAATTCATTCTTTTGACAAATTCAGTATTCGACATATCTCTAGAGTTGAGAATCATAGAGCTAACAATTTGGTACAAGATGCATCAGGTTATCGGATAAAGCGACGGAGATTTCACAACACTGAAAATCTGATAACCGGTGCAGGGCCAATTCCCCAGGTCACGGACCGTCCGAGTAAAGACTCCGGACTGTCCGGGGTTACCAGGAAAGTTCTCCTAATTGATTCGACTGATAATGAAGCCTATGCAAATGATTGGAGGACGCCCATAACTAATTATTTACGAAATCCCAATATTAGGACAGATAGGAACATTCGGTGTACAACTTTCAAGTATGTTTTGATGAGTGATGAACTCTACCGCCGAACAGTCAACAACGTCCTGCTTAAGTGCTTGGGCTCAGATGATGCTATATTAGCCATGGCCGAAGTACATGAAGGAATTTGTGGTACCCATCAATCGGCTCCAAAGATGAAGTGGTTGTTTCGAAGGTCTAGTTTTTATTGGCCTAACATGATAGCTGATTGTTTCAAGTACTACAAAGGATGCCAAGTGTGTCAAAAATTCGGCGATCTACAGTTGGTCCCTGCAGCCAAATTACATCCTATCATCAAGCCTTGGCCTTTCAGAGGATGGGGGTTAGACTTTATAGGAGAAATTTATCCTTCATCATCAAAGGGGCATCGGCTCGTGTTAGTTGCCACTGACTACTTTACCAAATGGACCGAAGTCGTTGCTCTAAAGAACATGACACACAAGGAGGTAATTGAGTTCATAACTGAGCATATTATTCATAGATTCGGCATTCCCCAGACCTTGACTACAGATCAAGGAACTTCTTTTATGTCAAAGGAGGTACGTAAATTTGCTGAATTATATAGAATTAAGTTGCTTAATTCATCTCCATATTATGCTCAGGCCAATGGACAGGTCGAGTCTAGTAATAGGACATTGGTTAGCTTGATAAAAAGAAGATATCCGATAATCCTAAGCATTGGCATAAGATTTTGTCCGAAGCTTTATGGGCTCACAGAATATCTAAACATAGTGCTACTAAAGTATCTCCTTTTGAGCTTGTCTATGGGCAGGAAGCAGTGTTGCCTGTGGAAATAAGTTTGAATGATGTCAGGTTCGCCAGACAAAATGATCTAATCGTCATTGATTATTATAATTCAATGATGGATAATATTGATGAGGTGACCGACAAGAGGGTGATAGCTTTGGGAGCAATAGAAAAGGACAAGATCATGATAGCCAGGGCCTACAACAAGAAGGTCAAAGCAAAGTCATTTCAAGTAGGGGACCTGGTGTGGAAGACCATGTTGCTTCTAAGGAATAAAGACCGGAAGTTTGGGAAATGGTCGCCAAGCTGGGAGGGTCCTTATAAAGTAAAACAGGTAATGTCTGGTAATGCCTATTTACTACAAACATTACAAGGCAAGGATTTACCCAAGGCTTTGAATGGATGTTTCCTCAAGTAGTACCATCCTAGTATGTGGCAAGATGCTTAAGAAAACTGATGTAATCACATTGAGTTAAGATGCTTTTGGTTTGCTCAGCTCCACCAAAAGGCAGGGGGCATATGTTGGGCGCCAAATTGAGAGGCTGGACGGTCCGCGCCTGTGGGACGGACGGTCCGCGCAAGCGCAGAACAGATTAGGGTTCCGAGTTTCTTGCTATGTTTGTTGGCAAGAATCTCGGGATAAGCTCGGAATTTTGTTGGTAATGGATCCAACCCCCGTCCTCTATAAAAGAAGAGGAATACGTCTGATTTAATCAATCGATCGAACCCTCAACCAATACAATTTACATTTATTTCTTAGGAGTAGTTCTAGTCTAGTTCTAGGTTAGTCTTCCAATCCCCAAATTCTCCGCTTCTCATCGACTCTACGTTGATTAGAAGAGTCTAGGTCGGTCTGCCCGAGCCTAGACATCACCTAGGATCTCTCCTCCCCAACGAGGTCCCTCCCGGGAGCGAGATCCAGGCGCCGCCGACGATCTTCCGCCGCCCCTGCGCACGCGTGGACCGTCTGGCCGTCAGGCAAGAAACCCTAGCCTCGCGCTAGGCCGCGGACCATCCGGCCCCTAGCCGTGGACCGTCCGCCCCTGTGCATAGAGCACCGCCGCTGGTTCGTATTGAGTAATTGGCGCCCCAAAAGGGTGTCAACACCAGGTTTCTAAGACATCGATGGCATCCTCATGGAGGATGAGGTAATTCTAGATGCATGCTTTCATCTCCTCTCGTTCATGGTGCTTGTGTATAAATGCTGATTATATGTTTTAGCTCTGCCTGCAGCCTATTTCAATTGTTTTCCAAGTAACTGCAAATGGTGTTAGCCTGCTAGATCCTGGTGTTGAAAGTAACTGTGTAAGTGTCTGCCCGTGAATTTGGTGTGCCTATGCTGCCCATTTGCTGTGTAAGTGTCTGCCTGTCAATCATCTATCATCCTAGCCTTTTGGTTTCTTTTGTTGGGGTAAATATGTTTTTGTCGATGTAATCTTTCTGGATCCGCTCACTGATGTTTTGCCGCTAGATGATTCTGGTAGGGAGTCCTCGCCCTTCGAGCCCCCCTTATTGAAAAGTACGGCCTCGACGAAGAGAAGGCGTGCAGCGAGCTCCTGAGCTTTTCCGATTCCAGTGGCTCTCCATAGGTAAGAGACCCAGAGGGTTTCTACTCGTTCCATTGATTCAATTTGTCTTCTTCCAATTAAAATTTAGCAAAATGGATGAGGCTGAGTTGATTCTGTGGTTGGATTAATCAGCGCATCGGTACTAACAAGGAACAGTTAGGATTTTGCTTCTTTGTTTATAAGGATTTTGCTAGGCTTTTTCTATTTCACCTTATAAGTTGAAACCTTTTGTTATGGAAACGTAACCATGGTTAGAAATTTGCAAGGACTGCTAGGACACGAAAAGTCTCCTTGTCGCTTCCATTTTGTTCAAATTCCCTACAAATATAACTTCTTGGAAGCTTCAGGCTTCAGAAACTTCCCACTCCTTGGGTTTGGTAGTGGTGAGTGTAGGCATAAACCTTCATTTGTGGAAAAGAGATGAAGATTTGCTTCATGTATCTCATTGCCAACTTGTCATGATTTGGAACATATTACTAATAAACTGAGGTGTTTTTCAGGCTTGCATCCTAGCTTGATCCCATTGAATACTCTGTGAATGCCACCCTTGTTTTTGTTGCTGCCATCCTATCTCTCTTTACTCTGCAATAGTTGAAAGGGAAATGTGCCCTTGGGCCATTTCTATAATGTTTTGGTGATTAAGTGTCCAACACATAGTAAGTGAGTAGCTATGTGCCAAACAAGTAAGAAGTGCCAATCATGTAACAAGGTACGTTTCTAGACTTAGTACATTATTTTGAGTACTAACATATTTTGTCTAAGTGCTAGAAACAGGGAGAAAAGAATTGGAAAAAGACTTGGCTCGGTGCAGCCAAAACTCAGCTCAGTCTGGCACACCGGACTGTCCGGTGGTGCACCGAACAGTGTCCGGTGCGCCAGGCTGGTCTCCGGTGAAAAGGCCGCTCTCAGGAAAAGATCAGCGGCATACGACTATAATTCACTGGACTGTCCGGTGAGCCAACGGTCGCAAGCGCAACGGTCGGCCGCGCAATCCGCGGGCGACGCGTGGCCCGCGCCAATGGTCGACAGGGGGCACCGGACTGTATGGTGTGCACCGGATAGTGTCCGGTGCGCCAACTGGCCCCGAGGACCAACGGTCGGATGCACCAGAAAAGGAAGGAGATCACGCACCGGACAACTACAGTGACTGTCCGGTGGTGCACCGGACTATCCGGTGCACCACCCGACAGAAGGCAAGTTTGGCCTTCCTTGATTGGTCTCCAACGGCTCCTAGCTGCCTTGGGGCTATAAAAGGGACCCCTAGGCGCATGGAGGAGACACACAAGTATTCACTAAGCATCCTAAGGCATCCAGACTCTATTCTCGCGCATTCGTTTCGTTGTGTTAGAGATTTGAGCTCTATTCGAGTCGAGGACTCCATGTGTTGTCATTTGAGCTCAAATCTTCTCTTTTGTGTGTGGGTGTGCTATGATTTGTGTCTTGTGTGTGTTGCTCATCCCAACCTTACTTCGTGCTTTCACTGTGATCTTTGTTGTAAGAGCGAGAGACTCCAATCTTGTGGAGATTCCTCGCAAACGGGAATAATCATCTAAAGGAAAAACCGTGGTATTCAAGTTGATCATCGGATCACTTAAAAGGGGTTGAGTGCAACCCTCATCCATTGGGACGCCACAACGTGGAAGTAGGCAAGTATTACTTGACCGAACCATGGGATAAAAATCGCGTGTCTTGTGTTGATCTCTCTATGATTATTTATGTTCACAAGAACTCGCTTCAAGTTATTTAGCCGTACTAACACTCATAACTAAGTTTTGTGGCTATTAGTGTTTGAATTCTACAGGATCACCTATTCACCCCCCTCTAGGTGCTCTCAATTGGTATCAGAGCCATACTCTTCACGTAAGGGACTAATCGCCCAAAGAGATAGATCCTAAGAGAAAGGGGATGGTGGTCAACGACAAGGAGAAGGAGTACATCTTCAACGAGCCAAGAGATGACAAGCCCACTGACTCTAGCTCGAGTCACAAGAAGAAGGACGGGAAGAAGAAGAGGCGCATCAAGAAGATCATCTACTACGACAGCGATGCATCTTCTTCTTCACCCAGAGACGACGACGATGATGATTCTTTGTCAAAGAAAAAGACGGTTAATCAAAACTATTCCTTTGATTATTCCTATATTCCGTACAATTCAAATGCCCATTTACTTTCTATTCCTCTTGGAAAAACCCCACACTTTGATGGAGAGGATTACTCATTTTGGAGTCATAAAATGCGTAGTCATCTATTTTCTCTCCATCCTAGCATTTGTGAAATTATGGAAAATGGAATGCATTTCAATAGTATGGATAATCATGTGATGATAAATGAACAAATTCATAAGAATGCACAAGCTACCACTGTTTTGCTAGCATCTTTGTGCATGGATGCATACAACAAGGTTAGCGGCTTGGACAACGCCAAGCAAATCTGGGACACCCTCAAGATCTCACATGAGGGAAATGATGCCACCATGATCACCAAGATGGAACTGGTGGAAGGCGAGCTGGGGAGATTTGCCATGATCAGGGGAGAGGAGCCAACTCAGACTTACAACAGGCTCAAGACCCTGGTCAACAAGTTCCAAAGCTACGGAAGCACAAGATGGACGGATCATGATGTCGTTCGAGTCATGCTAAGGTCATTTACTGTAATTGACCCCCATCTTGTGAATCTTATTCGTGAAAACCCCAGGTACACAAAGATGACACCCAAGGAGATCCTTGGAAAGTTTGTAAGCGGGTGTATGATGGTGAAGGAGGCTCGATATGTGGACGATGCTCTAAACGGTCCAATACCCGTCTACGAGCCTCAACCTGTTGCTCTTAAGGCAACTAGTAGCAGGGAAGCGCTTCCAAGCAAGGTGGCACAAGTGAAGGCTGCTGGCCTTAACGAGGATGAGATGGCGCTTATCATCAAGCGCTTCAAGACCGCACTTAAAGGACGCAAGGAGTACCCCAATAAGAACAAAATAAGGGGAAAGCGCTCCTGCTTCAAATGCGGTAAGACTAGTCACTTTATTGCTCAATGTCCAGATAATGAGAATGACCAGGCACAAGAAAGACACGACAAGAAGGAGAAGAAAAAGAACTACAAGAAGGCGAAGGGCGAGGCACACCTTGGAAAGGAGTGGGACTCTGACTGCTCCTCATCCGACTCCGACGATGAGGGACTAGCCGCCTCAGCCTTCGACAAGTCTTCACTCTTCCCCAATGAACGCCATATGTGTCTCATGGCCAAGGAGAAGAAAGTAAGTATTCGAGATACACCTAAGTACTGTTCTTCTAGTGATGAGGAATCTTCTGATGATGAAGTAGATTACTCTAGTTTATTTAAAGGTTTAGATAGAGCTAAGGTAGAAAAAATTAATGAATTAATTGATTCTCTAAATGAAAAGGATAGAATTTTAGAAAAGCAAGAAGATATTTTGTATGAAGAACATGATAAATTTGTTAGTGTTCAAAAATCTCTTGCTCTAGAAATTAAAAGAAATGAAATGCTATCCTCTGAGTTGTCCGCATGCCATGAATCTGTCTCTAGTTTAAAGAATTTAAATGTTGAATTAAATGCTAAGCTAGAGGAGGCAAATGTAACTCAATCTTATGTAAAACATGTAGTTATTTGTAATAAATGCAAGGATTTTGATGTTGATGCTTGCAATGAACACCTTATTTCTATTACCAAATTAAATGACGAGGTGGCAAGTCTTAATTCTCAACTTAAGACTTGCAAAATTAATTTTGATAAATTAAAATTTGCTAGGGATGCCTACACTGTTGGTAGACACCCCTCAATTAAGGATGGACTTGTTTTTCGAAGGGAAACCAAGAACTTAACAAGCCAAAAGGCTCCCATTCTCACCAAGGAGAAAGGGAAGGCCCCTATGGCTAGTAGTACTCAAAGGAATCATGATTTCATTTATAATAGGAAAATTGTTAGTCATTCCAATTATAATAGGAGTTATGATCATGATGCTTTTGATTCACATGCTATGTTTGCCTCTAGTTCTACTTTTGTGCATGGTAGAAGTAGGCCTAGGAAAAGTAATGTTGTGCCTCATGTGCCTAGGAGAATGTGCAATAAACCTTCTACCATTTACCATGCTTGCAATACTTCATTTGTGCTTTTATGTAAGAATGAAAAAGTAGTTGCTAGAAAGTTGGGATCCAAATGCAAGGGAGACAAGACTTGTATTTGGGTTCCAAAGGCTATTGTGACTAACCTTGTAGGACCCAACAAGAGTTGGGTACCTAAAACCCAATCTTAAATTGCCTTGCAGGTTTATGCATCCGGGGGATCTAGCTGGATAATCGACAGCGGATGCACAAACCACTTGACGGGGGAGAAGAAGATGTTCACCTCCTACGTCAAGAATAAGGATTCCCAAGATACGATTATTTTTGGAGATGGGAACCAAGGCAAAGTCAAAGGTTTGGGAAAGATAGCCATCACAAGCGAGCACTCTATTTCAAATGTGTTTTTAGTAGAGTCATTAGGGTACAACCTCCTGTCTGTAAGTCAATTGTGCCACATGGGCTACAATTGTTTGTTTACAAATGTTGATG
The DNA here is from genome assembly GCF_902167145.1 of Zea mays. Classification (NCBI taxonomy): domain Eukaryota; kingdom Viridiplantae; phylum Streptophyta; class Magnoliopsida; order Poales; family Poaceae; genus Zea; species Zea mays. The sequence goes on along the minus strand of NC_050096.1, from coordinate 252,564,917 downwards.
TATTTGTCTTTAGAAGGAGTGATGGTTCATTAGCGTCTAAGGGTGTACTAGACGGCAAACTCTACTTAGTTGATTTTTCGAAAGAGGAGGCCGATCTAGATGCATGCTTAATAGCTAAGACTAGTATGGGTTGGCTGTGGCATCGCCGTCTAGCACATGTTGGGATGAAGAACCTTCATAAACTTCTAAAGGGAGAACATGTATTAGGACTAACCAATGTATGTTTCGAAAAAGATAGACCTTGTGCAGCTTGTCAGGCAGGGAAACAGGTGGGAAGCACTCATCACAACAAGAATGTGATGACAACATCAAGACCACTAGAGCTTCTTCACATGGACCTCTTCGGACCCGTTGCCTACCTTAGCATCTGGGGAAGTAAGTATGGTCTTGTAATTGTTGATGATTTTTCCCGCTTCACTTGGGTATTCTTTTTGCAGGATAAATCAAAAACCCAAGGGACCCTAAAGCGCTTTCTAAGGAGGGCTCGAAACGAATTTGAGCTCAAGGTGAAAAAGATAAGAAGCGACAACGGGTCCGAGTTCAAGAATTTGCAAGTTGCAGAATATCTTGAGGAGGAAGGCGTCAAGCACGAGTTCTCCACTCCCTACACACCACAACAAAACGATGTAGTAGAGAGGAAGAACAGGACGCTTATCGACATGACGAGGACGATGCTTGGAGAGTTCAAGACGCCCGAGCGGTTTTGGTCGGAAGCTGTGAACACAGCCTGCCACGCCATAAACCGGCTATATCTGCATCGCCTCCTCAAGAAGACCTCCTACGAACTCCTTACCGGTTACAAACCCAATGTCTCTTACTTTCGTGTATTTGGGAGCAAATGCTACATTTTGGTGAAGAAAGGTAGGCATTCTAAATTTGCTCCCAAAGCTGTAGAAGGGTTCTTACTAGGGTATGACTCAAATACAAAGGCGTATAGGGTCTTCAGCAAATCATCGGGTTTGGTTAAAGTTTCTAGCGACGTTGTATTTGATGAGACTAATGGCTCTCCAAGAGAGCAAGTTGATCTTGATGACATAGATGAAGATGATGTTCTGACGGCCGCAATGCGCACGATGGCAATAGGTGATGTGCGACCTCAGGAACAACAAGAGCAAGATCAGCCATCTTCCTCTACAATGGTGTATCCCCCAACTCAAGATGATGGACAGGTTCATCAAGAAGAGGCGCATGATCAAGGGGGAGCACAAGAAGAACAAGTTATGGAGGAAGAGGCACCACGGGACCCTCCAACTCAAGTTCGAGCAACGATCCAAAGAAATCACCCCGTCGATCATATTCTAGGTGACATAAGGGAGTAACAACTCGCTCACGTTTAGCTAATTTTTGTGAGCATTACTTGTTTGTCTCTTCTATTGAGTCGTTCAGGGTAGAAGAGGCCTTGCAAGATCCGGACTAGGTGTTGGCCATGCAGGAAGAGCTCAACAACTTCAAGAGGAATGAAGTTTGGAGCCTGGTGCCACGTCCCAAGCAAAATGTTGTGGGAACCAAGTGGGTGTTCTGCAACAAGCAAGATGAGCACGAAGTGGTGACAAGAAACAAGGCTCGACTTGTGGCAAAAGGTTATGCCCAAGTCGCAGGTTTGGATTTCTAGGAGACTTTTGCTCCTGTGGCTAGACTAGAGTCTATTTGAATATTATTAGCCTATGCCGCTCACCACTCTTTCAGGTTGTTTCAAATGGATGTGAAGAGTGCTTTCCTCAATGTGCCAATCAAGGAGGAGGTGTACGTGGAACAACCCCCTAGATTTGAGGATGACAGGTACCCCGACCATGTGTTCAAGCTCTCTAAGGCGCTCTATGGACTTAAGCAAGCCCCAAGAGCACAGTATGAATGCCTTAGAGATTTCTTAATTGCTAATGCTTTCAAGGTTGGGAAAGTCGATCCCACTCTTTTCACTAAGACTTGTGATGGTGATCTTTTTGTGTGCCAAATTTATGCCGATGACATAATATTTGGTTCTACTAACCAAAAGTCTTGTGAGGAGTATAGCAGGGTGATGACTCAAAAATTTGAGATGTCGATGATGGGCGAGTTGAACTACTTCCTTGGGTTCCAAGTGAAGCAACTCAAGGATGGCACCTTCATATCCCAAACGAAGTACACTCAAGATCTTCTCAAGCGGTTTGGGATGAAGGACGCCAAGCCCGTGAAGACACCGATGGAAACTGACGGGCATGTCGACCTCAACAAAGGAGGTAAGTTCGTTGATCAAAAGGCATACCGGTCTATGATAGGGTCATTACTTTATTTATGTGCTAGTAGACCGGATATTATGCTTAGCGTATGCATGTGTGCTAGATATCAATCCAACCCCAGGGAATGTCACCTTGTGGCCGTTAAGCGAATTCTTAGATATTTAGTTTCTACGCCTTGCTTTGGGATCTGGTATCCAAAGGGGTCTACCTTTGACTTGATTGGATATCCAGACTCCGATTATGCTGGATGCAATGTTGATAGGAAGAGTACATCAGGGACGTGCCAATTCCTAGGAAGGTCCCTGGAGTCTTGGAGTTCAAAGAAACAAACATCCGTTGCCCTATCCACCGCTGAGGCCGAGTATGTTGCCGCAGGACAGTGTTGCACGCAACTACTTTGGATGAGGCAAACCCTCAGGGACTTTGGCTACAATCTGAGCAAAGTCCCACTCCTATGTGACAATGAGAGTGCTATCTGCATGGCGGATAATCCTGTTGAACACAGTCGCACTAAGCACATAGACATCTGGTATCACTTTCTGAGGGACCACCAGCAAAAGGGAGATATCGAAGTGTACCATGTTAGCACCGAGAACCAGCTAGCCGATATCTTTACCAAGCCATTGGATGAGAAAACATTTTGCAGGTTGCGTAGTGAGCTAAATGTCTTAAATTCACGTAACTTGGATTGATCTTTAGCATACATGTGTTCTATGCCTTTGATCATGTTACTTTATGCATTTATGTGATTTGTTGCTTATTTATGGTGCTCAAGTTGTGCAAGGGATCCCTGGACCTCAAAAGTCCATGTGTGAATGATGCACATATTTAGGGGGAGATGTGCTACAACTTGACCCTTTAAGACTAACATTTGTGTTTGAGTATACTTGATGTAGTCTCAAAGGTGCATTAAAAGGGAAAGGTGAACTTCGACCATGCAAAAACTTCCACTACACTCCGGTATTAGTCTACTCACCTCCAAGTTCATACTTACGCTCTTATTGCCTTTTTGCTCTTAATTGACCATCTTGGTGAGGCAATGGGGTTAAAGGGGCCAAGAATGATCCCGTTTTGGTGCTTAATGCCAAAGGGGGAGAAATTAAGGCCAAAGCAAATGGATCAGCTACCAATTGTGATTTTTAAAAAACAATAGAGTTAGAACTTTTGATTTGTCTAAAATACTCTTATTGCAAAATTTAGTCTCTTGTGGGGGAGAATTTATGATTATGGGAAAAGGGGGAGTTTTTGGCACTTGATCAATTTCACTCTTGGATTATCTCTCTTTATGCCCAAACAAGTGAGCTTGACTTAGAGGTAGGAAAATGAATTTGATTTACAAAAACAAACCAAGTGGTGGCAAAGAATGATCCAAATATGCCAAATTAGAGTCAGAAACAATTTGGTCCTCATTTGCATTGATATTGCACTTATTTTTGTTGCTTTTTGATGTGTTGGCATAAATCACCAAAAAGGAGATTGAAAGGGAAATGTGCCCTTGGGCCATTTCTATAATGTTTTGGTGATTAAGTGTCCAACACATAGTAAGTGAGTAGCTATGTGCCAAACAAGCAAGAAGTGCAAATCATGTAACAAGGTACGTTTCTAGACTTAGTACATTGTTTTGAGTACTAACATATTTTGTCTAAGTGCTAGAAACATGGAGAAAAGAATTGGAAAAAGACTTGGCTCGGTGCAGCCAAAACTCAGCTCAGTCTGGCACACCGGACTGTTCGGTGGTGCACCGGATAGTGCCCGGTGCGCCACGCTGGTCTCCGGTGAAAAGGCCGCTCTCGGGAAAAGATCAGCGGCGTACGGCTATAATTCACCGGACTGTCCGGTGGTGCACCGGACTGTCCGGTGAGCCAATGGTCGCCAGCGCAACGGTCGGCCGCGCAATCCGCGGGCGACACGTGGCCCGCGCCAACAGTCGGTAGGGGGCACCGGACTGTCCGGTGTGCACCGGACAGTGTCCGGTGCGCCAACTGCCCCCGAGGACCAACAGTCGGATGCGCAAGAAAAGGAATGAGATCGCGCACCAGACAGCTACAGTGACTGTCCGGTGGTGCACCGGACTGTCCAGTGCACCACCCGACAGAGGCAAGTTTGGCCTTCCTTGATTGATCTCCAACGGCTCCTAGCTGCCTTGGGGCTATAAAAGGGACCGCTAGGCGCATGTAGGAGACACACAAGCATTCACTAAGCATCCTAAGGCATCCAGACTCTATTCATGTGCATTCGTTTCGTTGTGTTAGAGATTTGAGCTCTATTCGAGTCGAGGACTCCCTGTGTTGTCATTTGAGCTCAAGTCTTCTCTTGTGTGCGTGGGTGTGCTGCGATTTGTGTCTTGTGTGTGTTGCTCATCCCAACCTTACTCCGTGCTTTCACTGTGATCTTTGTTGTAAGGGCGAGAGACTCCAATCTTGTGGAGATTCCTCGCAAACGGGAATAATCATCTAAAGGAAAAACCGTGGTATTCAAGTTGATCATCGGATCACTTGAAAGGGGTTGAGTGCAACCCTCGTCCATTGGGACGCCACAACGTGGAAGTAGGCAAGTGTTACTTGGCTGAACCATGGGATAAAAATCACGTGTCTTGTGTTGATCTCTCTGTGATTATTTGTGTTCACAAGAACTCGCTTCAAGTTATTTAGCCGTACTAACACTCATAACTAAGTTTTGTGGCTATTAGTGTTTGAATTTTACAGGATCACCTATTCACCCCCCCTCTAGGTGCTCTCAATAGTCTACTTGACACATCTACTCTAAATTTGGTTTACCAAGTATAACATACTAACATACTCACATAATAATGATACTTACGTTGATTTCTTTCTTACATCCCAATCAACTTATCACATCTGTACAGAATTAAAATGATACTGCACAGTACTGATTATGGAACCTATGTGTATGCCAATTGAAAAAAGATACTTTCCTACTGTGGTTCACACTTTTTTTTGTCTTGCTTAAGGTTTATTAGATGGATACATAGAGTAAGGAAATGGATATTATTCTGTGAATTTTAATATGTGCTCTATATGCAATTGGTTTAATCTTGCTTCCGCTAACAATGCTCTATTCTTTGTCAGTGTGATCCTCTTGCAAGTTACAACTGATATTCAGCTGTCAGTAAGCTAACATGGCTTCCAAATTACAAACCCATGGGTTGTTGGCTATCGTGCTGATAGAGGAGGATTACCATCGCCAACCCGCCCATTAACGCACTCCACCCCATCAGTAAAGCAACTGGGTGACGCCTCCCTTCTTCCTCATTTATTTGCTGCATAATGACGATACATATTTACTGCAGATTTTTTCTTTAGGTTGAAGCATGTTCAACAAGTTGAACTATCTAATCCTAATGTTGAGATCCGCTTGCTTGAAGTATTTTTCCACAAGATTTATAAGGTTCATGCATGGTTTATGTGAAGTATTTCTTACATTAAAAGTCCTGGCTCTTTCTAATGCTAGATTTTTTAACTTCTAAAATTAATGTTTGGTGGCCAACGACGCACGCACGGGGCTCTAAGGTTCGTGTCAATTGTCAACTCTCTGCTTCATGTTTCACTCATAACTTGCGTCTTAAGAAAAGCTCTTCGCTTTTTTATATAATCTTGGGCCTGCAAACTTTCCATGTTTTTTCCCTTTTTATTTATGGTCAAAGCAATATCATGCGCCAACTTTAAAAAAATCTAGATTGATGATTTTGAAAAAAAACAATGCTGTATGCATTGTCTCAAGTAGTGTCTAAGTTCTTTGCAGCTATTGTTAATGATTCCTGAATAATATCAACTGATTGTTTTCCTTTTCTTTTTAAAGTTTTACAGGATCATGCGCCAACACAAAGATATGCCGGTTTTGGGTAGTTGTTACTCTGTTACTGGACAATGTAGTGAGGATGTATAAACCTTGACGACCATTTACTTTGCAAAACATTGTAGAATGATATCCCGTTCCCTTTTGTTATCATTTAATCCGTCAGCATTCTAGAAAAAAAGAATTTGATGGCTCATTTGAAAGTATGGCTTTACAGCTTTGACATGGTGTTTTTGGCTTTCTGCGTGCAATTTGGTGAGCCTCAAGAAATGCTTGTGCAGTCCTTTGTTTCTTGATTTTCACCGCTTACATTTATGTTTGTTTCAGGTAATCAGGCATGCACCGCTGCATCATGTATTATTTTTGGGTGCATCATTTTCTGATTTTGCCCTTGATTAATCAAGATGTGTAGCTATGCCAGTGTTAATCACCTATAGTCCAAATTATGGTAGTACTTTTAGAGGAAAAAGCTCAAGCAAACTTCCCAGAAATTGTGAACCTAAACAAGTCCTCAATGCCTCTGCAATCTGCATTTATTATGGCTATAACACAAATTAGTTAATTGGGATTCAGTTCCCGAGCCCAGAGGTATTTTTGTTCACCGCCTTCACTGTAGTACTATGCTATAGTAGTATTGTTGAGTTAACCATACTCTCCGAATCTTTGATTTTAGAGCACGACCAGGCAACCGCCGACCACGCCCAATCGGGAGCTCTATCTTGGTAAGCGTCTTGCCGGGCTCTTGAATGAATCTCTCACGCGTGTCTATGGGTTCCTATGCACTGCTGTTTTGTATTGCCCGTCGTTTCGTGTTTGTTGCTAATGTCGTGATGTGATCATGTTTCTTTTTGGTTGTAGTCGTCAAAGTACATTGTGGCGAGGAGGTGGCTATCAAGTTGGTATGAGATAGTCTGATATTGTCATTGGACCATTTTTCTCTCTTTATCATGGAGTATATGTCTGACATTCAACATTAGTTTGTTCCATATGCAAACATATATTTGGTTAGCTATTGCTTGAAACAGTTTCGTGAAGAATTGACATGGCATAATTATGAAAATGAGTGGTGTGTTGCATGTAATTGCTTTTAGAAAGATTGGGATGGTTCTAAGTTATATTGTTACATGACTAATAACAAGACTTTCAAACCTTTTCTTGGTTGTCCATACGAATTTACATGTTGATACAGTTCCAATCATGGTTCTGTTACCTTTCATTAGTGTGGCTGTATAACAGCTCCACTTTTTTTTAAAAAGGAAGTAATGAGTCATATTTTCATAGGGCCATTTTGAGCATATAAAAATACACTAGCAAAGAGTTGATTTCTGGTGGTTCATGACAAGAGAAATTAGAAATTTACATTTTATCCTGTATATATGACGTCGATTATGGATTGACTGAAGCAAAAAAATGCTATGGGAAAATTTAGGTTGCATTGTTCTGTATGTAATGGCTTTCTAGCTTGAACATATACTATTACCTTTTGATACATAATGAAGTTAGTCACTTTCAAGCAATATGATCTTTTAGTCTTAGTCTTGGTAGTACCCCTTTCAACATCTACCTAACTGTTTCCCTTCATTTCATGTTTACCAAGAATCTGTAAAATCAAGGCATCCTTAGCTTCATTATGAGTCAAAACTATACATGATTCTCCTAGGGGAAGTAAGTAATAATACAAGGACATATGCTGTTTGTTTCATATGTTGTCATTGATTTAATATATTTCTTTTCCAAACTTCAGCTGTTTAACCCATATTCAGAAAAGATCTATGATTACTTGGGAGGCATTGAAGATATTAAGAAATCCAAGGTTTGTGGTACTTATTTGTTTAATATTTGCACCTATTGAACATTCTTTTTTTGCGCTGATTTTGCAGTTTTCTCCCTTTAATAGGTTCGTACTGTAATTCCCACTAGAACTTCATTTCAGGATGATTGTGGTCAATATATGAAGCTAACTATTTCTTTAATTATAGTTATACTTTTGTGCGTGTTCATTGTCGTTAATGTGATCATGTAATTAACAGCCCGTATTCTACGTGCAATCAGAATTGTAGCTCATTTAGGGTTCAACATCCCCAAAGAAACAACTTATTATGCGAGAACACTTGCTTGCTTAGTGGCAAGACTTGATAAGGTCTGTTTCAGACATGGACAATGTGGTTTCATTATATCAATGGATCCTGCTTCTCTAAAGAACCACATGAAGTAGCTTGTATGTTTGTGAAAGTCGCCTAGAGGGGGGGTGAATAGGGCGAAACTGAAATTTACAAACTTAAACACAAACTACAAGTCGGGTTAGCGTTAGAAATATAATCGAGTCTGAGAGAGAGGGTGTAAAACAAATCGCAAGCGAATAAAGAGTGTGACACGCGGATTTGTTTTACCGAGGTTCGGTTTTCGCAAACCTACTCCCCGTTGAGGTGGTCACAAAGACCGGGTCTCTTTCAACCCTTTCCCTCTTTCAAACGGTCCCTTGGACCGAGTGAGCTTCTCTTCTCAAATCAATTGGGAACCAAACTTCCCGCAAGGACCACCACACAATTGGTGTCTCTTGCCTTGTTTACAATTGAGATGATCGCAAGAACGAATGAGAAAGAAGAAGCAATCCAAGCGCAAGAGCTCAAAAGAACACAACAAATCTCTCTCACTTAACACTAAAGTTTTTGTGGAGTTGGGAGAGGATTTGATCACTTGGGTCTGTCTTGTATTGAATGCCTAGCTCTTGTAAGTAGTTGGAAGGTGGAAAACTTTGATGACTTGAATGTGGGGTGGTTGGGGGTATTTATAACCCCAACCACCAAACTAGTCGTTTGGTGGAGGCTGCTGTCGCATGGCGCACCGGATAGTGTCCGGTGCGCCAGCCACGTCACCAGGCCATTGGGTTCCGACCGTTGGAGCTCTATCTTGTGGGCCCGTCTGGCTGTCCGGTGGTGCACCGGACAAGTCCTATAGACTGTCTGGTGTGCCACCCGCGCGTGCTCTGCTCCTCTGCGCGCGCTGGCTCGTATTTAATGCTGCAGCAGGTGACCGTTGGCGCGGAATAGTCGTTGCTCCGCTGGCTCACCGGACAGTCCGGTGTGCACCGGACATGTCCGGTGAATTATAGCGGAGCGGATTCCCGAAGCTGGCGAGTTCAGAGTCGCTCTCCCCTGGAGCACCGGACAGTCCGGTGAATTATAGCGGAGCGCCTCTGAGAATTCCCGAAGGTGCAAAGTTTGGCTTGGAGTCCGGTGGTGCACCGGACACTGTCCGGTGGCACATCGGACAGTCCGGTGCGCCAGACCAGGGCAGCCTTCGGTTATCCCTTGCTCTCTTTGTTGAACCCATTTCTTGGTCTTTTTATTGGCTAAGTGTGAACCTTTGGCACCTGTATAACTTATAGACTAGAGCAAACTAGTTAGTCCAATTATTTGTGTTGGGCAATTCAACCACCAAAATCAATTAGGAAATAGGTGTAAGCCTAATTCCCTTTCAATCTCCCCCTTTTTGGTGATTGATGCCAACACAAACCAAAGCAAGTATAGAAGTGCATAATTGAACTAGTTTGCATAATGTAAGTGCAAAGGTTGCTTGGAATTGAGCCAGTATAAATACTTATAAGATATGCATGGATTGTTTCTTTATTTTTAACATTTTGGACCACGCTTGCACCACTTGTTTTGTTTTTTGCAAATTCTTTTGTAAATCCTTTTCAAAGTTCTTTTGCAAATAGTCAAAGGTAAATGAATAAGATTTTGAGAAGCATTTTCAAGATTTGAAATTTTCTCCCCCTGTTTCAAATGCTTTTCCTTTGACTTAAACAAAACTCCCCCTTGATAAATTCCTCCTATTAGTGTTCAAGAGGGTTTTAAGATATTGATTTTGAAAATATTACTCTCTCCCCTTTTTGAACACAAGGAGATACCAAATTGAAAACTCTTTTTAAAATTAGTGGTGGTGCGGTCCGTGTGGTCCTTTTGCTTTGGGCTCATGCTCTCTCCCCCTTTGGCATAAATCGCCAAAAACGGATTCATTAGAGCCCTTGCCTAACTACTTTCTCCCCTTTGGCAAAATACACATATGAGTGAAGATTATACCAAAGCCGGAGAAATGCTCAGAGCGACGGCGAAGGATGAGTGACGTAGTGGAAGCCTTTGTCTTCGCCGAAGACACAAATTCCCTTTCAATATACCTATGACTTGGTTTTAAATAGACTTGAAAAACACATTTAGTCATAGCATATATAAAAGAGACATGATCAAAGGTATGTGAATGAGCTATGTGTGCAAATCAACAAAAGAAGTTCCTAGAATCAAGAATATTTAGCTCATGCCTAAGTTTGTTAAAAGTTTGTTCATCTAGTGGCTTGGTAAAGATATCGACTAATTGATCTTTAGTATTAATGTAGGCAATTTCGATATCTCCCTTTTGTTGGTGATCCCTTAGAAAATGATACCGAATGGCTATGTGTTTAGTGCGGCTATGCTCAACGGGATTATCCGCCATGCGGATTGCACTCTCATTATCACATAGAAGAGGAACTTTGGTTAATTTGTAACCATAGTCCCTAAGGGTTTGCCTCATCCAAAGTAGTTGCGCGCAACAATGGCCTGCGGCAATGTACTCGGCTTCAGTGGTAGAAAGAGCTACGAAATTTTGCTTCTTTGAAGCCCAAGACACCAAGGATCTTCCCAAGAACTGGCAAGTCCCCGATGTGCTCTTTCTAATAATTTTACACCCCACCCAATCGGAATTCGAATAACCAATTAAATCAAAAGTGGATCCCCTAGGATACCAAAACCCAAAATTAGGAGTATAAACTAAATATCTCAAGATTCGTTTTACGGCCGTAAGGTGAGCTTCCTTAGGGTCGGCTTGGAATCTTGCATAAATGCATACGGAAAGCATTATGTCCGGTCGAGATGCACATAAATAGAGTAAAGAGCCAATCATCGACCGGTATACCTTTTGATCGACGGATTTACCTTCCGTGTCGAGGTCGAGATGCCCATTGGTTCCCATGGGTGTCTTGATGGGTTTGGCATCCTTCATCCCAAACTTGCTTAGAATATCTTGAGTATACTTCGTTTGGCATAGGAAGGTGCCTTCTTGGAGTTGCTTTACTTGAAATCCCAAGAAATACTTCAACTCCCCCATCATTGACATCTCGAATTTCTGTGTCATGATCCTACTAAACTCTTCACATGTAGATTCGTTAGTAGACCCAAATATAATATCATCAACATAAATTTGGCATACACACAAATCATTTTCAAGTGTTTTGGTAAAGAGTGTAGGATCGGCCTTTCTGACTTTGAATCCATTAGTGATAAGAAAATCTCTAAGGAATTCATACCATGCTCTCGGGGCTTGCTTGAGCCCATAAAGCGCCTTAGAGAGTTTATAGACATGGTTAGGGTACTCACTATCTTCAAAGCCAGGAGGTTGCTCAACATAGACCTCTTCCTTGATTGGTCCATTGAGGAAGGCACTCTTCACGTCCATTTGATAAAGCTTGAAGCCATGGTAAGTAGCATAGGCCAATAATATACGAATTGACTCATGCCTAGCTACGGGTGCATAAGTTTCACCGTAATCCAAACCTTCGACTTGGGAGTATCCTTTGGCCACAAGTCGAGCTTTGTTCCTTGTCACCACACCATGCTCATCTTGCTTGTTGCGGAACACCCATTTGGTTCCTACAACATTTTGATTAGGACGTGGAACCAAATGCCATACCTCATTCCTAGTGAAGTTGTTGAGCTCCTCTTGCATTGCCATCACCCAATCCGAGTCTTGTAGTGCTTCCTCTACCCTGTGTGGCTCAATATAGGAAACAAAAGAGTAATGCTCACAAAAATGTGCAACACGAGATCTAGTGGTTACCCCCTTATGAATGTCGCCGAGGATGGTGTCGACGGGGTGATCTCGTTGGATTGCTTGGTGGACTCTTGGGTGTGGCGGCCTTGGTTCTTCATCCTCCTTGTCTTGATCATTGGTATCTTCCCCTTGATCATTGCTGTCATCTTGAGGTGGCTCATTTTCTTGATCTTCTCCTTCATCAACTTGAGCTTCATCCTCATTTTGAGTTGGTGGGGATGCTTGCGTGGAGGAGGATGGTTGATCTTGTGCATTTGGAGGCTCTTCGGATTCCTTAGGACACATATCCCCAATGGACATGTTCCTTAGAGCGATGCACGGAGCCTCTTCATTACCTATCTCATCAAGATCAACTTGCTCTACTTGAGAGCCGTTAGTCTCATCAAACACAACGTCACAAGAAACTTCAACTTGTCCAGAGGACTTGTTAAAGACTCTATATGCCCTTGTGTTTGAATCATATCCTAGTAAAAAGCCTTCTACAGTCTTAGGAGCAAATTTAGATTTTCTACCTCTTTTAATAAGTATAAAGCATTTGCTACTAAAGACTCTAATATATGAAATATTGGGCTTTTTACCGGTTAGGAGTTCGTATGATGTCTTCTTGAGGATTCGGTGTAGATACAACCGGTTGATGGCGTAGCAGGCGGTGTTGACCGCCTCAGCCCAAAACCGATTCGAAGTTTTGTATTCATCAAGCATGGTTCTTGCCATGTCCAATAGAGTTCTATTCTTCCTCTCCACTACACCATTTTGTTGTGGGGTGTAGGGAGAAGAGAACTCATGCTTGATGCCCTCCTCCTCAAGAAAGCCTTCAATTTGAGAGTTCTTGAACTCCGTCCCGTTGTCGCTTCTAATCTTTTTTATCCTCAAGCCGAACTCATTTTGAGCCCGTCTCAAGAATCCCTTTAAGGTCTCTTGGGTATGAGACTTTTCCTGCAAAAAGAATACCCAAGTGAAGCGAGAATAGTCATCCACAATAACTAGACAGTACTTACTCCCGCCGATGCTTATGTAAGCTATCGGGCCGAATAGGTCCATGTGTAGGAGTTTCAGTGGCCTGTCAGTCGTCATGATGTTCTTGTGTGGATGATGAACACCAACTTGCTTCCCTGCTTGGCATGCGCTACAAATCCTGTCTTTCTTAAAATGAACATTTGTTAATCCTAAAATGTGCTCTCCCTTTAGAAGCTTATGAAGATTCTTCATCCCAACATGGGCCAGTCGGCGGTGCCAGAGCCAACCCATGTTAGTCTTAGCAATTAAGCAAGTGTCGAGTTCAGCTCTATCAAAATCTACCAAGTATAGCTGACCCTCTAACACTCCCTTAAATGCTACTGAATCATCACTTCTTCTAAAGACAGTGACACCTACATCAGTAAAAAGACAGTTGTAGCCCATTTGACATAATTGAGATACGGAAAGCAAACTGTAATCTAAAGAATCTACAAGAAAAACATTGGAAATTGAATGGTCAGGAGATATAGCTATTTTACCTAGTCCTTTGACCAAACCTTGATTTCCATCCCCGAATGTGATCGCTCTTTGGGGATCCTGGTTTTTCTCATAGGAGGAGAACATCTTCTTCTCCCCTGTCATGTGGTTTGTGCACCCGCTATCGATGATCCAACTTGAGCCCCCGGATGCATAAACCTACAAAACAAGTTTAGTTCTTGACTTTAGGTACCCAAATGGTTTTGGGTCCTTTGGCATTAGACACAAGAACTTTGGGTACCCAAATGTAACACCACTGGTGTTTATATTCCGCTCGACAACAAGTACGGATTTAAACACGTAATATCAGTGGATAAAACAGGTGCTAAATTTTAATCATCTTCGCCTATCGCGATTTTAAATATCGTATTTGTTCCATCTGTCGCGAGTGCGAGTCGTTTTTATTTTCATATGTCCGAGCTCTTCCTAAATTTTCGTGCTGTTCGGAACATATTTGTTCTGAAAATTGGTGCGTCCGATGATTATTTAAAATTCATCGCTCGCGCGAATACGAATTCGGAAGCCTGACTCACTCGGATGATTTTATCCCGAACAGATTAAGTAGAACTCGACGACTAAGTTTTCGGTGCAAATAATTATGTCCCCACTCGTCAACCGAGAAATCGTGTATGAGAATTTATAATTGAGATTCGATTCTCCACATAAATTATCTGTTGTCGTGAAACCGGGTGTTGACTGCGGATAAAATTATTTGATTTCAAATCAATTGGAACACAGTCTGAAGTACTGTTGTTAACATTGTTTTGATTGCGTCTCGCCCCGATCCAAAATTTTGGATATAAATAACGGGCGCAAATTCATCTGATTACAAAGTATTCACCAAATCAAAATCGTGTCACAATTACTGTCTACCCTGTATACATCGCTAAAAAAAATCGGGATCTAAAATATCTATGTTTTTCGGTAAAAAAGAAAGAAAATAAAAAACAATGAAAAATAGAAAAATATCTATTTAGACTAATCCTCCACCGTACTCTCTCTTATTCTTTATCTACTAGCTACCGCTCAAGGATCATTTGATCGCTGGTCCTTATCTCCAGCAGTACAGCACGAACATGTCTCCGGTTCTTATCTCCAGCACGACAACGTCTCTGCTCAGCTGAGCTCATCTCTCATCTTCTCAGCCTGGAAAAAAAATCAGCCGCCGCCCCTGCGCAGATTTTTTCAGCGTCTATATCACTTTGCGCGTGTCCAAGCCACCGTTCAGCTCGAGAAGAAAATCCTACCGTGCTCGATTCTTCCCTGCGCGTCTCCTCCGCTTGGAGCTTCCTGCGTCCCTCTGTGGCCGGAACTCCCTTCATGGCCGGAGCTCGGACGGCGCTCGGTCCTGCCACTCCCATGGCCGCGCCCCCCTGCTTCTCTCTCTCAGCGCTCGCGGCTCTTTCTCTCCTGCTCCGTCCATGGCTGTTTGCCTCTGCTCGCGGCGTCCCTGCTCGCCCAGCCGAGCTCTCCACTGCCCAGCTCCATCTCACGGCGCTCTGTCTGCTCGGTTCCATGGCCTCGGTACTCCAGCTCGCCGTGACCTGCTCCCTCTGTTTCCATGGCAGGCTCTCTGCTCGTCGCGCGCGCCTGGACGATCTCCCTGGTGGCTGCCTGTTCTCCCTGTGTACCGCGCGAGTTCTTTGGTAGACGCGCGCTGGCCGTGCTCCACTTCGCCCATCGCGGCGCTCCAGTTCCAACTCGCTGCGCGCCGAGCTCTTCGCTGTTGTCCGTGCGCGCGCGCCGCTCGTCGACCTCTCTGCTCACGTATAGCTCGCTCTTTCCTTGTTTGCCGCGCGCACGAATTTCATCTGCTCCCATAGCATGTCGAGTTCCCGCACCATCATCGCTTCTGTCACAAGCTCGTTGACCACAGTTATTTTGATCGTGTCAGCTCGCGACTGTGGTCATGTTCATCGAATTCGCCAACGCTTTGTTGCCGATTCGATTGTCGTCGTTTCGCGTGTTGTCGAGCCCGTCGTTTTCCCCGTCTTGTACTCGCATGGTTTTCTGCTCGCCGGTGCGCTCTCTCAGCTCGCTCGGCTTTAATTCCTAATCGCATCGTCGATTCCAGCGGTTAACGTCGTCGCGTCGCGGGTGCAGCTCTATATACATCACCCTCCCGTGTCGTCGTCGTTCCGCGTGTCAGTAAGAAAACCAAAGAATCGGGTGAAGACGAAGCTAGCAGCGCGATATTCCCTAAGCGCTCGACAAATTGTCTGGATCGGAAAATCGCTACCGATCTCGTGGATTCGTGTCAGCTGTGGAAACGGTAAGCTGATAAATTATTCAGAATAGTTCGATCGATGAATAAATTAATGTGCTAGTGTGATGCTCATTAAGGTGCTTGATAAATTGCGTAAGTCACGAAACTCTCGTCGACTTCGCAGTTCTTGCGATTATCGAGCCAGATTCAGTTATAGCGAGTTATTTCGCTATTCCGGTCACTTAGCTGAATTAGTGGACCAAGTAGAATTTTGGCAAGCATGTGTGATGATGAAATATTTTAATCACTTATAAAGATGTAGTATAATTTATAAAGAAAGGGATTAATTCAGAATTTAATTAATTAACTGATAAGTTGTGATTAGGCTAATTGTATTTCATGTGTATAATTTGTTGTTCGTGATGTTTGCGTTAGGTTTGAAAAGCGTAATTATTGCGCGTAGTCGTATATTAATAACTAGTGTTTTCGTACAAAATTGTACAATGCCTCACCGCTAGATGTTAAATTCGCTATCGCGTAGCACTATTTAGGTTTGTAATATTCTCGTTTATATGCATTCATGTGCATAATGCATTTCATTCAGGTACGTTAATTAATCGCGTGATGCGGAGAACGACCCAAGTCGACCCCAAGCATGGGCCAATCCGCAGAATGATGCTAATGGACAAACCTGAAGAGGATCGTCAAGTGGACATCGTCTAACAACACTAACCTAGTGTTACCCAGGCAAGCCCCGGTGCATGCAACCCCTTCCTTGTATTTTTAAATTATTTTTACACACTTTAAGTCTAGTGAATGTGCATTAGGTTTATAGGAGTTGCTTGAAAACTCTTTGATGCATTGGCTACCTTGAAATCCATCCTTTTATAGATACTTCTGGTGAAGTATCAAAATATAATTTACAAAAAAATGCTTAGCCCTGCTTATACGCAGATAGAGTTTGTCCTTTGCACTTATGCCTAGCTCAGGTTTATCCTGAGGAAGGATGATTTCTACCTGCAAGAATATTTTCATTGGGAGCATGATGGGATCTTACTGTAAAGTTCCCTATAATGCTCTTTTCATCCTAAGGAACACAAACACTCCTAAGGATGGAAGTACTTAAATCGGGACTTGGGCTAGGAACAGGTGATGCTCCGCCCAGGTTAATTAAGGATTGGATGCGTATGTAGGCCTGTTGATCAAGGACTATCTTAACTAGCCATATGCCCTGAAAATGGGACAGGGTAAGCTTGAACCCGGCTATTCCATACGTGAAAAGACAACCGCGCACTGGGCGTGGGAGATGGTGGGAGTAGCGTGTACCCTCCTGGCTAGAGGCTGGATGGAGGAGTACTGTGCTCCCGGGTAGCGCGGACCGGTTCACGTTGTGGAGGATCTGTGGGAACGGTTGACATATGCAAGGGTTAAGTGCTACATATGTCGTGTGGTTAGAGATCCTCAGCTGAGTAAATCGATTCGGATCACCGTTATATCCCCGGAGAGTGGAGACTAGATCTCCGACCTGCAACCTAAGTCAGGATGTAAACATTATGAGTAAAAATGATGTTGTATTGATGAAATGGTGAAATTAGACTAGGTGCAAACAGAGTCTATTAATATTTAATCTGGCATTAAAACATTGAAAGTAAGGACTCACTTTAGTAAGCTTTTTCTGCAAAAGTATCTAAGTTGATTCTTGCTAAAAGCCTCTCCTTGATTCCCAAATCCAGCATACCCTTGAGAGTCTTTTCTTTAGTCGGGTAAGACTTGCTGAGTAATTCCATACTCAGGGTTTTATTCCCTGTTGTTTTTTAGGTTTTAACTTTGTGCTGCTGTTGATGGTGTTAAGTGCCGGTGGGCTCGGCCTTCTTATAAGTCTAAGTAACTCTTCTATACTTCTTATTGAGGATGGTCACTTGAGCTAGCATATATTTCAAAACTATAAATAATTTATAACAATTAAAAGTTTCTTTCTTTGAATCACTGTAGTAATCACTCCGATCATGTACGAAGTAAATTTTTTGTAACTTGTAAAATTTGGTAATAATATTTCCGCTGCAAAAATATTGGTGTGTGTGATTTGTGTTACTTAATCCCGCGGTTCTGGTTGTAAGTGGTTTATCCGATGTCCTTGGGGCAATCGGACGGATCCTGTTAAGTTATTTAGTGCACACGCATAGCTGTCTGAGGTCTTTGAGACAAGGACAGGTGCATGTGGGCCCAATAACTTGGGAGGTTCTGCCGCAGCTGTTATCGGAGCATGATTAAGTATATACGGTCACATACTTATTTTTAAAACAAAATTTTGGTTTTGAAAAACCTATTTTCAACTAAACACATTGTTTGGCTTTGAAAAATATTTTTGAAAAACTATAATGCTAGCAACATCCTCTATTAAGCCCTAAACTAAGGACTATCAGGTGGCTTAGTTCAAAACCATAACCCACAACCGGGGGTATTGCATACATGTGTATTGTTATTTTTAAGGCCATTCAGTTTTGAATGGATCGACGCTTAGGTATGGTGAGATGTGAGAGCATGACCGAACAACTGTCGGTCTAGGGAAGTGCTTAATTGTAGCGCTTGATTGTATACATGTTCCACATATGTATATATGAAGGCTGTGATGTGGAGTACTTACTTTTCCGGGAATTCAGTACCCCATGGATGTGTATGGGTATACAGACATGGGAATACTGAGAAGTGTAATGTACTTGCAACGACGCACCTACGCTCAGGTAAGAAGGTGAGTCACCATAATGAGTTGCCCTATGGTTAAAGTGTGGCAACGGCGCCTATGCGTGGCTCGGTGCTTAATGATGAGCTGGCCTCCATATAGCAATATATGGAGTATAAACTGTGATACACTGTCATGTGTGACTTGCATCATTGGGAACTGGGCTGTAATGGAATTTTTTGCAGGTACACTAACCTCAAAAACGTATGTGTAGTTGACGACTAGCAAAATACCGTGAGAGTCGCAAGTATGCCACCGATATAGAACGCTATCGCCACATTATGTTGGCAAAATCAGTGAGGACGAATAAGACGAGCATGCATCCTGATTGTTGCATCATGTTTGTCACCTATACACCCAAAATGCTTCTCTCATCCTTATTCCAGTAACCAGTGATTGTAGATAATGTGGTGTAATGTTGTATTATGAACTTCGATAAAATAGTTGTTCTCCGTTCCTTAGGTATTATGTTTAGATGCTATATGTGTGCTCTTGTGCTTAATGTGTCGATAGAAGGTTAGTGACTTGTTTGCCTAAATCTAGAATTAGGCCATGTTCTTAGTTGGTGAACCGAGACCCAAATTTGAATTTACCATTATCGCTCCATGACCAAGCCCATGCAAATAAATGCGTAGATATTTCCTTATTGGACATAAAGTGTACCCAAGCTTAAAACAAGAACCTCGAGTCATGTCTCCTTCTAGAACCATGCCCTTGCTCGATTGGCGCAAGCTGATATCCCTAATTCTAGTTTGCCTGTTCTTGAAGATCGCCATGTTGTTTTACCAACCTAACTTAGGAAAGACATGTCCGATCATTTTCTTAAGTTTGATGCCTTTGGTTTCATCATAATTATCGAAGGCATACCAACTTCATCTTATGATTGTTTTCCCTCCGTATCTAATCAGATACTAATCCTTGACCTTGTAATCCCTATGATGGGCATAGAAATATGTTTGGGGCTGAATTAACAGTCTCCCATCATACTCCTTTCATCAAGTTTAGGTTATGGCCATGCCTTGTTCATTTCATTGGGTCATGATCTATTTGACTCTCTACTTGTAACCCTTTTGACAGGTAGAGTCTCTTTGTATATTGTCACCCTTGCCTAATCCATTAGTGTCGCGCGAGATTTCTTATTGGTTATGTCTGGTAATGGTGCTATGACTAAAACTGATGGTGCCGTGACGAAACCGAGGGCCTTCTGTGGGTGCGCACACATGGTTGTGCTACTCGGCACGCGCTGGTATCACAGTTAGTAGTTGTAATCCATTATGAGACTATGTCAATGCGTTATCTTGGTACAATATGTTTTTTTTGCTACGTGATATTGTTATTGGTGCCAATTCGGTAATGGTGTCATGGTTAATGACTTATGGTGCCGCAGCGAAACTAAGAGCCTCCTGTGAATGCGCACACAGGACTGTGCTACTCGTTGGATGCTGGTATCAAGGTCTCTGGTCATGATACATTGTGGAACTACACTGATGTGTTATCTTCCGTAAACTACTTCCTTGAAACAATTTCTATGTTGTTTGTCAAGTGATCAAGCAACATCTATCATCTCCGTTGGATCAAAAGAGCATATCCCTTTAATGTGTGGTCTCTTGTCCTTTACTTTGGTGGTGACTACACACATACAAGTTCCCTTTACGTCCTTTGTGTAAAGGTGAAGCCTTGGAGCTTTTTAGTGTCGAGAGACAACTGATTAGCTCGCAAAATGGTGATCTGTTTCCCCTGCTGCTGAGATGCAGGAGTTTGTTCATTCACTCTCTTATTTAATCCATGTATTCCCGAACCAAGTCAATTCATCTCGCAAGGAAGAAATGGATGAACAACCTGACCAAATGGATTTCTATCCAAATACATGATCTTTTGCTAGAAAATGTGGACTCTCAACCCTTGGCTTACCAATGGTACTGAGAGGACCTACTCAATGTCAAAAGTAGTTCAAAAGTTGGTTTTACTAACCTGTAACTGCCCAATGAACAAAGGTCGAGTTTAGAGATCGTTTTGTCGAGTTATCTAAACCCACTTTGGTTCAAACTATCCTAAGAAGGTACTTATAAGAATCAAGATTAAGTCGGCCAGTAACCCCTAATCATCATTCTAGTCACGCCTTGATCGCCTCATGTGTGCTTTTCCAGCATGTGTGATCAAGTCGAGCCGTGCTAAGTATTTAATGAAATGGGTTGGTCGTGAAGTCAACATCAACGGATCTCTTCATTGATATTTTCTCGAGTCTCTATCATTTTTCTTGAACTTGGATTTTCGGGCTAACATGAGTTAACTGTGATGTTGTTCGACATCCACACCCATCTCCTGTGCTATGGATTTACTATAACCACTTGTTGGTAAACCTCTTTCTTTGTGTTTTACCCAAGAGATTGCATCTGATTCTGCTTGAGTAAAATCACGTATTTACCACTTACCCAACAGACTCAGATAGTACAATGCTATCAGAAAAAACAAACTGCACACATGAAACCTTATGTGTTCCTCGGGCAGACACCGTCTCTATTGTTGGACATCTCTAAATTAGCTTAAGGCGATACATGTTATGTCCACTAGAGAAACAACATTCTGAGACACTCGTCTTCGCTTGAGACTGTCTTATGATTACCGCTGATATGGACATGGGTTACATACTTCTCTACTCTTAGAAGTCTTTCGTTTCGAATCTCGGGACGAGATTCTTTTAAGGGGGGAGGGCTGTAACACCCCTGGTGTTTATATTCCACTCGACAACAAGTACGGATTTAAACACGTAATATCAGTGGATAAAACAGGTGCTAAATTTTAATCATCTTCGCCTATCGCGATTTTAAATATCGTATTTGTTCCATCTGTCGCGAGTGCGAGTCGTTTTTATTTTCATCTTTCCGGGCTCTCCCTAAATTTTCGTGCTGTTCGGAACATATTTGTTCTGAAAATTGGTGCGTCCGATGATTATTTAAAATTCATCGCTCGCGCGAATACGAATTCGGAAGCCCGACTCACTCGGATGATTTTATCCCGAACAGATTAAGTAGAACTCGACGACTAAGTTTTCGGTGCAAATAATTATGTCCCCACTCGTCAACCGAGAAATCGCGTATGAGAATTTATAATTGAGATTCGATTCTCCACATAAATTATCTGTTGTCGTGGAACCGGGTGTTGACTGCGGATAAAATTATTTGATTTCAAATCAATTGGAACACAGTCTGAAATACTGTTGTTAACATTGTTCTGATTGCGTCTCGCCCCGATCCAAAATTTTGGATATAAATAACGGACGCAAATTCATCTAATTACAAAGTATTCACCAAATCAAAATCGTGTCACAATTACTGTCTACCCTGTATACATCGCTAAAAAAATTCGGGATCTAAAATATCTATGTTTTTCAGTAAAAAAAGAAAGAAAATAAAAAACAATGAAAAATAGAAAAATATCTATTTAGACTAATCCTCCACCGTACTCTCTCTTATGGCTTGTTCGGTTATTCCCAATACACATGGATTGGATGGGATTGGAAAAAATTGAGAAAAAGTTTGACTTGTTTGGGATTAAAATCCATCCAATCCCACTCAATCCACATGTATTGAGAGCTAACCGAACAAGCCCTTATTCTTTATCTACTAGCTACCGCTCAAGGATCATTTGATCGCTGGTCCTTATCTCCAGCAGTCCAGCACGAACAGGTCTCCGGTTCTTATCTCCAGCACGACAACGTCTCTGCTCAGCTGAGCTCATCTCTCATCTTCTCAGCCTGGAAAAAAAATCAGCCGCCGCCCCTGCGCAGATTTTTTCAGCGTCTATATCACTTTGCGCGTGTCCAAGCCACCGTTCAGCTCGAGAAGAAAATCCTACCGTGCTCGATTCTTCCCTGCGCGTCTCCTCCGCTTGGAGCTTCCTACGCTCCCTGCGTCCCTCTGTGGCCGGAACTCCCTTCATGGCCGGAGCTCGGACGGCGCTCGGTCCTGCCACTCCCATGGCCGCGCCCCCCTGCTTCTCTCTCTCAGCGCTCGCGGCTCTTTCTTTCCTGCTCCGTCCATGGCTGTTTGCCTCTGCTCGCGGCGTCCCTGCTCGCCCAGCCGAGCTCTCCACTGCCCAGCTCCATCTCACGGCGCTCTGTCTGCTCGGTTCCATGGCCTCGGTACTCCAGCTCGTCGTGACCTGCTCCCTCTGTTTCCATGGCAGGCTCTCTGCTCGTCGCGCGCGCCTGGACGATCTCCCTGGTGGCTGCCTGTTCTCCCTGTGTACCGCGCGAGTTCTTTGGTAGACGCGCGCTGGCCGTGCTCCACTTCGCCCATCGCGGCGCTCCAGTTCCAACTCGCTGCGCGCCGAGCTCTTCGCTGTTGTCCGTGCGCGCGCGCCGCTCGTCGACCTCTCTGCTCACGTATAGCTCGCTCTTTCCTTGTTTGCCGCGCGCACGAATTTCATCTGCTCCCACAAGCATGTCGAGTTCCCGCACCATCATCGCTTCTGTCACAAGCTCGTTGACCACAGTTATTTTGATCGTGTCAGCTCGCGACTGTGGTCATGTTCATCGAATTCGCCAACACTTTGTTGCCGATTCGATTGTCGTCGTTTCGCGTGTTGTCGAGCCCGTCGTTTTCCCCGTTTTGTACTCGCATGGTTTTCTGCTCGCCGGTGCGCCCTCTCGGCTCGCTCGGCTTTAATTCCTAATCGCGTCGTCGATTCCACCGGTTAGCGTCGTTGCGTCGCGGGTGCAGCTCTATATACATCACCCTCCCGTGTCGTCGTCGTTCCGCGTGTCAGCAAGAAAACCAAAGAATCAGGTGAAGACGAAGCTAGCAGCGCGATATTCCCTAAGCGCTCGATAAATTGCCTGGATCGGAAAATCGCTACCGATCTCGTGGATTCGTGTCAGCTCTGGAAACGGTAAGCTGATAAATTATTCAGAATAGTTTGATCGATGAATAAATTAAAGTGCTAGTGCGATGCTCATTAAGGTGCTCGATAAATTGCGTAAGTCACGAAACTCTCATCGACTTCGCAGTTCTTGCGATTATCGAGCCAGATTGAGTTATAGCGAGTTATTTCGCTATTCCGGTCACTTAGCTGAATTAGTGGACCGAGTAGAATTTTGGCAAGCATGTGTGATGATGAAATATTTTATTCACTTATAAAGATGTAGTATAATTTATAAAGAAAGGGATTAATTCAGAATTTAATTAATTAACTAATAAGTTGTGATTAGGCTAATTGTATTTCATGTGTATAATTTGTTGTTCGTGATGTTTGCGTTAGGTTTGAAAAGCGTAATTATTGCGCGTAGTCGTATATTAATAACTAGTGTTTTCGTACAAACTTGTACAACGCCTCACCGCTAGGTGTTAAATTCGCTATCGCGTAGCACTATTTAGGTTTGTAATATTCTCGTTTATATGCATTCATGTGCATAATGCATTTCATTCAGGTACGTTAATTAATCGCGTGATGCGGAGAACGACCCAAGTCGACCCCAAGCATGGGCCAATCCACATGATGATGCTAATGGACAAACCTGAAGAGGATCGTCAAGTGGACATCGTCTAACAACACTAACCTAGTGTTACCCAGGCAAGCCCCGGTGCATGCAACCCCTTCCTTGTGTTTTTAAATTATTTTTACATACTTTAAGTCTAGTGAATGTGCATTAGGTTTATAGGAGTTGCTTGAAAACTCTTTGATGCATTGGCTACCTTGAAATCCATCCCTTTTATAGATACTTCTGGTGAAGTATCAAAATATAATTTACAAAAAAATGCTTAGCCCTGCTTATAAGCAGATAGAGTTTGTCCTTTGCACTTATGCCTAGCTCAGGTTTATCCTGAGGAAGGATGATTTCTACCTGCAAGAATATTTTCATTGGGAGCATGGTGGAATCTTACTGTAAAGTTCTCTATAATGCTCTTTTCATCCTAAGGAACACAAACACTCCTAAGGATGGAAGTACTTAAATCGGGACTTGGGCTAGGAACAGGTGATGCTCCGCCCAGGTTAATTAAGGATTGGATGCGTATGTAGGCCTGTTGATCAAGGACTATCTTAACTAGCCATATGCCCTGAAAATGGGACAGGGTAAGCTTGAACCCGGCTATTCCATACGTGAAAAGACAACCGCGCACTGGGCGTGGGAGATGGTGGGAGTAGCGTGTACCCTCCTGGCTAGAGGCTGGATGGAGGAGTACTGTGCTCCCGGGTAGCGCGGACCGGTTCACGTTGTGGAGGATCTGTGGGAACGGTTGACATATGCAAGGGTTAAGTGCTACATATGTCGTGTGGTTAGAGATCCTCAGCTGAGTAAATCGATTCGGATCGCCATTATATCCCCGGAGAGTGGAGACTTGATCTCCGACCTGCAACCTAAGTCAGGATGTAAACATTATGAGTAAAAATGATGTTGTATTGATGAAATGGTGAAATTAGACTAGGTGCAAACAGAGTCTATTAATATTTAATCTGGCATTAAAACATTGAAAGTAAGGACTCACTTTAGTAAGTTTTTTCTGCAAAAGTATCTAAGTTGATTCTTGCTAAAAGTCTCTCCTTGATTCCCAAATCCAGCATACCCTTGAGAGTCTTTTCTTTAGTCGGGTAAGACTTGCTGAGTAATTCCATACTCAGGGTTTTATTCCTTGTTGTTTTTCAGGTTTTAACTTTGTGCTGCTGTTGATGGTGTTAAGTGCCGGTGGGCTCGGCCTTCTTATAAGTCTAAGTAACTCTTCTATACTTCTTATTGAGGATGGTCACTTGAGCTAGCATATATTTCAAAACTATAAATAGTTTATAACAATTAAAAGTTTCTTTCTTTGAATCACTGTAGTAATCACTCCGATCATGTACGAAGTAAAATTTTTGTAACTTGTAAAATTTGGTAATAATATTTCCGCTGCAAAAATATTGGTGTGTTTGATTTGTGTTACTTAATCCCGCGGTTCTGGTTGTAAGTGGTTTATCCGATGTCCTTGGGGCAATCGGACGGATCCTGTTAAGTTATTTAGTGCACATGCATAGCTGTCTGAGGTCTTTGAGACAAGGATAGGTGCATGTGGGCCCAATAACTTGGGAGGTTCTGCCGCACCAAACACAAGTCTTTGACCCCTTGTGCTTGCCCCCAACATATTTAGCAACTATCTTGCCGGATTTGTTAGTTAACACATAAGATGCTTCAAAAGTTTTAAATGAAACGCTATGTTCATTTGATGCACTAGGAGTTTTCTTCTTAGGCAACTTAGCACGGGTTGGTTGCCTAGAACTAGATGCCTCACCCTTATACATAAAAGCATGGTTAGGGCCAGAGTGAGACTTCCTAGAGTGAATTCTCCTAATTTTGCTCTCAGGATAACCGACAGGGTATAAAATGTAACCCTCGTTATCCTGAGGCATGGGAGCCTTGCCCTTAACAAAGTTGGACAATCTCTTAGGAGGAGCATTAATTTTGACATTGTCCCCCTTTTGGAAGCCAATGCCATCCTTAATGCCAGGGCATCTCCCACTATAAAGCATACTACGAGCAAATTTAAATTTTTCATTTTCAAGTTCATGCTCGGCAATTTTAGCATCTAATTTTGCTATATGATCATTTTGTTGCTTAATTAATACCATATGATCATGAATAGCATCAATATCAACATCTCTACATCTAGTGCAAATGGAAGTATGTTCAACGGTAGATGTAGAGGGTTTGCAAGTTTTTAATTCTACAACCTTAGCATGCAATATATCATTTTCACTTCTAAGGTTGGAAATTGTAACATTGCAAACATCTAGTTCTTTAGTCTTAGCAATTAATTTCTCATTCTCAATCCTAAGGCTAGCAAGAGTAACATTTAATTCTTCAATCTTAGCAAGTAAATCAATATTATCATCTTTAAGATTGGGAATTGAAACATTACAAGCATTTGAATCAACCTTAGCAACTAAACTAGCATTTTCATTTCTAAGGTTGTTGATAATATCATGGCATGTGCTTAGCTCACTAGTTAATTTCTCACATTTTTCAATCTCTAGAGCATAAGCATTTTTAACCTTAACATGCTTTTTGTTTTCTTTAATAAGGAAGTCCTCTTGGGAGTCCAAGAGATCATCCTTCTCATGAATAGCACTAATTAATTCATTTAATTTTTCCTTTTGTTGCATGTTTAGGTTGGCAAAAAGGGTACGCAAATTATCCTCCTCATCACTAGCAATATCATCACTAGAGGACTCATATTTAGTGGAGGATTTGGATTTAACCTTCTTCTTTTTGCCGTCCTTTGCCATGAGGCACTTGTGGCCGACGTTGGGGAAGAGAAGGCCTTTGTTGATGGCGATGTTGGCGGCGTCCTCGTCGGAGGAGGAGTCGGAGGAGCTTTCGTCCGAGTCCCACTCGCGGCATACATGGGCGTCGCCACCCTTCTTCTTATAGTATTTCTTCTTCTCCTTTAGTCTCCCCTTCTTGTCGTCGCCCCTGTCACTGTCACTAGAAATAGGACATTTTGCTATAAAGTGACCGGGCTTACCACACTTGTAGCAAACCTTCTTGGAGCGGGGCTTGTAATCTTTCCCCCTCCTTTGCTTGAGGATTTGGTGGAAGCTCTTGATGACGAGCGCTATTTCCTCATTGTCGAGCTTTGAGGCGTCGATTGGTTGTCTACTTGATGTAGACTCCTTCTTCTCCTCCGTTGCCTTGAATGCAACCGGTTGTGCTTCGGATGTGGAGGGATCATTTAGCTCATTGATTTTCTTTGAGCCCTTGATCATATACTCAAAGCTCACAAAATTCCCAATTACTTCCTCGGGAGTCATTAGTGTATATCTAGGATTACCACGAATTAATTGAACTTGAGTAGGGTTAAGGAAAATAAGTGATCTAAGAATAACCTTAACCATCTCGTGGTCATCCCACTTTTTGCTCCCGAGGTTGCGCACTTGGTTCACCAAGGTTTTGAGCCGGTTGTACATGTCTTGTGGCTCTTCCCCTTTGCGAAGCCGGAAGCAACCGAGCTCCCCCTCGATCGTCTCCCGCTTGGTGATCTTGGTTAGCTCATCTCCCTCGTGCGCGGTCTTGAGCACGTCCCAAACTTCCTTGGCGCTCTTTAATCCTTGCACCTTGTTATACTCCTCTCGACTTAGAGAGGCGAGGAGTATAGTTGTGGCTTGGGAGTTGAAGTGCTCGATTTGGGCTACCTCGTCCTCATCATAATCCTCATCCCCTACGGATGGTACCTGTGCACCAAACTCAACAACATCCCATATACTTTTGTGGAGTGAGGTTAGGTGAAACCGCATTAAATCACTCCACCTAGCATAATCTTCACCATCAAAAGTTGGTGGTTTGCCTAATGGGACGAAAAGTAAAGGCGTATGTTTAGGAATGCGAGGGTAGCGTAGGGGGATCTTACTAAACTTCTTGCGCTCATGGCGCTTAGAAGTTACGGAGGGCGCGTCGGAGCCGGAGGTGGAAGGTGATGAAGTATCAGTCTCGTAGTAGACCACCTTCCTCATCTTCTTTTTCTTGTCGCCACTCCGATGCGACATGTGGGAAGAGGCTTTCTTCTCCTTCCCTTTCCCCTTTTTGCGGGACTCTTCCGATGAAGCCTTCCCGTGGCTTGTAGTGGGCTTGTCGCCGGTCTCCATCTCCTTCTTGGCGTGTTCTCCCGACATCACTTCGAGCGGTTAGGCTCTAATGAAGCATCGGCCTCTGATACCAATTGAAAGTCGCCTAGAGGGGGGTGAATAGGGCGAAACTGAAATTTACAAACTTAAACACAAACTACAAGCCGGGTTAGCGTTAGAAATATAATCGAGTCTGAGAGAGAGGGTGTAAAACAAATCGCAAGCGAATAAAGAGTGTGACACGCGGATTTGTTTTACCGAGGTTCGGTTTTCGCAAACCTACTCCCCATTGAGGTGGTCACAAAGACCGGGTCTCTTTCAACCCTTTCCCTCTCTCAAACGGTCCCTCGGACCGAGTGAGCTTCTCTTCTCAAATCAATTGGGAACCAAACTTCCCGCAAGGACCACCACACAATTGGTGTCTCTTGCCTTGTTTACAATTGAGATGATCGCAAGAACGAATGAGAAAGAAGAAGCAATCCAAGCGCAAGAGCTCAAAAGAACACAACAAATCTATCTCACTTAACACTAAAGTTTTTGTGGAGTTGGGAGAGGATTTGATCACTTGGGTGTGTCTTGTATTGAATGCCTAGCTCTTGTAAGTAGTTGGAAGGTGGAAAACTTGGATGACTTGAATGTGGGGTGGTTGGGGGTAATTATAACCCCAACCACCAAACTAGCCGTTTGGTGGAGGCTGCTGTCGCATGGCGCACCGGACAGTCTGGTGCGCCACCGGACAGTGTCCGGTGCGCCAGCCGCGTCACCAGGCCGTTGGGTTCCGACCGTTGGAGCTCTGTCTTGTGGGCCCGCCTGGCTGTCCGGTGTGCCACCCGCGCGTGCTCTGCTCCTCTACGCGCGCTGGCGCGCATTTAATGCTGCAGCAGGTGACCGTTGGCGCGGAATAGCCGTTGCTCCGCTGGCTCACCGGATAGTCCGGTGTGCACCGGACATGTCCGGTGAATTATAGCGGAGCGGATTCCCGAAGCTGGCGAGTTCAGAGTCGCTCTCCCCTGGAGCATCGGACACTGTTCGGTGGTGCACCGGACAGTCCGGTGAATTATAGTGGAGCGCCTCTGAGAATTCCCGAAGGTGCGAAGTTTGGCTTGGAGTCCCCTGGTGCATCGGACACTGTCCGGTGCGCCAGACCAGGGCAACCTTCGGTTATCCCTTGCTCTCTTTGTTGAACCCATTTCTTGGTCTTTTTATTGGCTAAGTGTGAACCTTTGGCACCTGTATAACTTATAGACTAGAGCAAACTAGTTAGTCCAATTATTTGTGTTGGTCAATTCAACCACCAAAATCAATTAGGAAATAGGTGTAAGCCTAATTCCCTTTCAGTTTGCCTCTTTGATTTATTTACATGCAATCTTTACAGGGAAGGATACTCATGGAGATGAACTATATGCTTGCTTATGGTTCAACTGAAGCTTCTTTGAGGTTGTTGTGGAGGTTTGTCCACCTTGAACATTTGTTGCCCTTTCAGGTAAACCCATGTCCAGGAAAATAAACATATCTTGAAAATTAAGTATTTGCAAAGTTTTGCTGACTGAATATTTGATCGGTCTGTAGTATGTATAGGCACTCAGGCAACATATTTCTCTTCGACTCATTTTAAGAGGAAGGATAAAGGAACTAATATGCTACTTGTGGGTTTTATTTTGGCATTTGTTTACAATTGTTATGTAGATTGAAAGGAGCTTAAAATCGACCCATGGTTTTATTTTTAGTTTTAAGTTTTTTTAATAACATGAGTAATGTTATTTTGAATTTCAGGTTATTGCCTTAGACATTAATTTACCTATGAAGCAATCATTCCATATTCTCCATGAACAGGTACTGAGTCTTACCTGATCTGTCACTTCCATTATATCGTCTATTGGCATTCATAAACTTGGAGGCAACCCCTGCTCCATACACGCATTTCAGCGTCAGGCGTTGGATGTCCAAGGCCTGGGAGAGCTGCCAGGTCCAGCATGTTTTTCTGAAGGCAAACCAAATAGGGCCAAATGTTTAAACTGCATTTTAGATTTGTTCTTGCTTTATATATTGCTTTTGTTTTCTCTTTGTAATGTTTGTTCCAGGGTCTTTCCCTTTTTCTTCTTAATACAATGATACGCAGCTCTTCTGCGTGTTCGACAAAAATATATTGCTTTTGATTAGAATATAGAGGTGCAGTAAATATAGCAATTTGTGATATATAGATGCACTATTTGGTTCCACAGAATCTGGTTGTCGACTGGAATTGATTTAGAACTCAAAACTACACTCGTAAATGCATATCGATAAACATCTTTGCAATAGTAGGTACAAGTCAATACCATGAACATGGTTGTGCACCAAGTGATTTCAATATTGTTATCTTTACAGCATTCTGTTTTCCTAGGTGAGAATTTTGTTCTGGTCCCAATTGTAGGGCATACAAGACATCTTCTATTTCCTATGCATTCTGATTTCAATATTTGATTTATTTACATGCAGTCTTTACAGTGAAGGATACTCATGGGGATGAACTATATGCTTGCTTATGGTTCAACTGAAGCTTCTTTGAGGTTGTTGTGGAGGTTTGTCCACCTTGAACATTTGTTGCCCTTTCAGGTAAACCCATGTCCAGGAAAATAAACATATCTTGAAAATTAAGTATTTGCAAAGTTTTGCTGACTGAATATTTGATCGGTCTGTAGTATGTACAGGCACTCAGACAACATATTTCTCTTCGACTCATTTTAAGAGGAAGGATAAAGGAACTAATATGCTACTTGTGGGTTTTATTTTGACATTTGTTTACTACTCTTATGTAGATTGAAAGGAGCTTAAAATCTTCAATTGACATGTTGTAAAGATGAAATAGAAACTTATATATTTATTATATTCTCTTCTTGCTCTCTATCCCACTTTGCAGAGCAGAATGTTTCGTCATTTTCACTAAAAACTATAATCAATTAAGCATTTGTTTTTCTTATAGAGTTAGTACTTTCTCTATGTTATTCTTATGTACTTCATTTGCCCTTCTGGTCCTGTAGGGTTGTGTGTTATTTTAGCTGATATGGAAACATGGCTGAGTTGTGTGTTATTTTATCTTACTTTTGGTTATTTGAAAGTTTATGTAAAGGACAACCATCTCATTTATTAGGATTATATTATATTTCAGTGATAGCAATAATTCTTGAACACTAACCTGACTTAACTGTGTTGTACTTCTGTAGAGCAAATCCTATGCATGCATGATCTTAGGCTAGCTCCATCAAGGGACCCTAAAGGATTCTGTACCCTAAATATAGAGGATCAAATGGTCCTCTACACTCTCCAGCAGCATCCTCTAAACGGTCCTCTAAATTTAGAGGACGCTGCTGGATTCTCTATATATAGAGTTTCTCTAAACGGTCCTCTATCCATTTGAATACTTTAAATAACCGGTTTAGCAAAACTAAAATGTGTACAATACATTTGAGAGTATGACAAATACGTATGTACAAAAAATAAAAATAAAAAATGTCTCTAATATAGATATTTGAGTATAAAGGACGTGATTTAGAGGACGTCGTTGGAGAGGAAGGAAATATAGAGGATGAAATCTTTTATAGGAGACTATAAAGGACGGATATAGAGGATGGATATAGAGGACGTTGCTGGAGACAACCTTAGGTTGAATTCTTGAGATTAATGGCAAGCTCTACCAATTAGAAGTGGAGTTCTTTTCTTCTCAGCTTGTAGACCAACCTGTTGTAGCTCCACTTTCAAGATATTGTGATCCAAAATATAAACTCTTGATCTTTTCTAATTTTGATTTGACGTGCACTATTATTGATTCATCTGCCAATGGCATCAAGTTTTGTTTCCTTGTAACAAACCTATTTGGTGTACTTACATGTGTTTGTACTCAGATGTAATGCATGATACCTTGTATTGTAATTTTCTGCTTGTTTCTTTTCTTCCTTAGCACAAGGTGGTTGTTGATCATTGTCTTTCTTTTCTTGAGTGGTTGATGAGCATTGCATTTCCTTGTAACAAAGTCTGAATTCATTATCTTAAACAAATTAATACTACGAGGGGCTACTGTTGGGGGCCTTCGTCCTCCAAAGGTCCTCAAAAACATGATTTAACAATATCTTCCAAGTGTGACATATGAACAGGTACCTTCGGACTCAGGCTAAAAGCATGTATGATGTAAAAAGCATGATCGTGATGAAGGTTGGAGTCGCTCCGAAGCTACGCGCAGGGGAGCTTCGGCTAAATGGCGGAAAAAGGAACTGACTTAAAGGGGAAAAGGCTATCTAGTCCTCATAGAATTGTCTATAAGTTAATAATAAATGTAAAGGGCATGAATGTAATTTCTCACAGGTTGTGTCTTATGCCTATAAATAGATGAACA
This sequence comes from Zea mays, assembly GCF_902167145.1. Taxonomy (NCBI): domain Eukaryota; kingdom Viridiplantae; phylum Streptophyta; class Magnoliopsida; order Poales; family Poaceae; genus Zea; species Zea mays. The sequence goes on along the minus strand of NC_050096.1, from coordinate 252,532,620 downwards.
GTACCCATGTACTGTTCACGCTGACTTGTACTCGCTTTTGCGTCACGCTTGTACTTTTTGCCTTCTATCAAGCCGAAGGTACGTTTGTAATTCAATATTGTTTCTGTCTTTCTAGGATAATACAATGAGAACGAATTAATAATGTTATGTGATTATTTATCTGGCCTCTTATATTTCATATACTTCTTTTATTAACATATGTCGCGTTGATGAAGGTATGTCCTTCATAACCTTCGTCTGAAGATCATTATATCCTAAGGGAAATAATGCTTCAAAGGACGAAGGGCATTAACATTTAACATTTTGTGTTGCCTTGTTCTTAACTCATAGCATTTGAGAACAAGTCCCCAACATTGGCGCCCACCTCCAGTGGACCCTTTTCGACCACCTTCGGCAAGCACTGACCTTCATCATGCCGCCGAAGAAAGCTTCAGCGACAGGGGCTGCTGCACTGCAGCCACTGGACCCAAACTAGGAAACTCTTTCTCTCCGAGAAGCTCGGAGCTAGAAAAGGAAGGCCACCAGACCAACACTCCAGGAGGAGGAGTTGGACCAAGAGATCAGGGACATGGAGATCATCCACCAGCAAGTACAAAGAAAGAAGGAGAAGATGGCGCGGCTGGCTGATCTTCAAAGGAAGATCGACGAAGCCACCGAAGAAGTGCGTCATCTTGCCCAAGTTGAACAAGATCGAAGACCCCAACACAGGGAGCTTCGTCAAGAAGGCTTATTCAATGAGGATGGATGGTATGATGATTTTAATCATGATGCCTTTACTTTTGATGATACTTCTCCCTTGGCAGCAGAACTGCAGGCTACCCCATGGCCCTCATCATACAAGCCACCTCAGCTCCCCATGTATGATGGGCACTCAGATCCAAAGCAGTTTCTGATGAGCTACGAAGCAACTATATCTTCGTATGGGGCAATATTGCAGTCATGGCGAAGTCCTTCGTCATGGCAGTCCGGAATGTAGCCCAAACATGGTACTCTTCTCTTCGGCCAGGGACTATCACATCGTGGCAGAAGCTTAAGGATATGCTGGTTACCAGTTTCCAAGGTTTTCAAACAAAGCCAGTCATAGCTCAGGCTCTGTTCCAATGCACGCAAGACCACGAAGAATACCTTCAGGCATATGTACGAAGGTTCTTGCGACTGAGGGCACAAGCGCCTACAGTGCCTAATGAGATTGTCATTGAAGCCATGATCAAGGGTCTTCGGCCAGGACCTATTGCTCAATATTTCGCCAGGAAGCCCCCACAAACTCTGGAGAAACTGCTTCAGAAGATGGATGAGTACATCCGAGCTGACAATGATTTTCGCCAAAGAAGGGAGGAAGCTTACAGATTCTCGGAAATGACTAGGGGCTTCGGAGGAAGAATCCATCTGAGGCACGTCAGGTCAATCCATAACTCCACTCAGAGTGATGACAAAGGAAGTCAGTCTCAGAGGTCACAATATAACTCACAATCTTTGGGGCAACAGCAAAGCTCTTTCAGGCCACCAACTCCAAGGGGTAGAGGCGCCAGGGGCTTCGGAGGAATATTTGGGGATCAGCCTAGAAAGATCTACTGCTTATTCTGTGGTGAGGACAAGGGCCATACTACAAGAATGTGCCACGTCACCATTCAGAAGCAAAAGGAGATAGCAGAAGCCGAAGCTCGGCAGAATCAACTGAAGCAGGTCTTGCACACTGCTTCGTGTCACTCTCCTTACATACCAGAGTATGTGAACAATCATCCTGCAGCTTCTGTTGCTTCGGCTAGCCATTCACAGGCTTCCTGGCCACAACTCCCAACCCCACCACCACTACAGTCGACTTATTCCCGAAGCCAGCAGCCAGAAGGGCGCCAGCACTCTCAACAGCAACAGGAATTCAGGGAGGAATCCGAAGCTCGCACAATCAACAGTACTGTGCCGGAATCAAAGCACATCTATTAAGAGATATCCTACCTATGAAACATTTTTACGTTCATTGTTATTTTGTTTCTTAATAAGGAACAATCAATGTAAATCTAATTTTAATTTCTTGTAATAGCTTCGCTCCTGTCAGAATGAAATATACCTTCTTCATAGACTTACGAAGCTCAAAAGTCGTTCCTAAGGGAATGCAGAGCTAAAAAATTGCAGAAGCCACAAAAAGTCGTTCCTAAAGGAGCGCAGCGTAAGTTTTGTCGAAGCTACAAAAAGTCGTTCCTAAGGGAGTGCAGTGTAAGTTTTCTGCTCAAAAGTTGTTCCAAAGGGAATGCAGAGCCAAATACCGCCGAAATATAAGGCGAAGAAGTTCAAAAGACGTTCCTAAGAGAATGCAGAACTTACAACGAAAAGTCAATGATGAAACCGCCGAAATAGAAGGCGAAGAAGTTCAAAAGACGTTCCTAAGGGGATGCAGAACTTACACCGGAAAATAAGCGGTGAAGCCGAAAAATAAACGACAAAGAGATTTTAATCGTTCCTAAGAGGACGCAGTGATTATGTGTCTCAGCGTGGGTGTGTGGGTGTGTGTCTTCGGCACTAGCATCATTCTTTGCATCATATCATCACATCATCCCGCATAGCATCACATCATACATCATATCGCACCAATGACACAAATTGAATACGAAGTCGATCTTCGGAGAATGATTTACAAAAATGAAAAGGTGCTAAGGCACAAAGTAAGCTAAGAAATACAACTTCATCAGCTCTGATGTGAAAGAAGAGATCTCTTGTTTATGAAGCATTGATGTTTTTACGAAGCTTGGATGTTCTTACGAAGCATGGATATTCTCACGAAGCATAAATATTCTTCTTTACGCAGCATGAAAAGAAGGGAAGGTGTTTTTTGCCGAAGGCTCAAAAACGGTATGTATATAAAAGTTTCATGCATCACAAAGAAGTAAATTGCAAAATAGTTTACATATTAGATTCAAAACTGTACACATCAAATATTACAGAATTAGTTCAGCAAATGTTACATTAATCGCCTAAAAACGTTTTTACAATAACTACTATTCTTCCTTCAGAACCTTCTCCGCAACTTCGTTAAGCAATTTGTTAACGACTTCGTCAACAACAGATTCAGCTATATTAATAATTTCCAGTGCTTCCTTTGTTTCTGGGTCGGCCAGGGGATCAAACGGTTCTGGTGGCAGAGATAATTCAGCTACAGGGAATTTTTTTAATTAGTTTGAAGCCACAAAAACAAATGCTGAAGTTACATGCCGCGAAACAATACCTATGCGTTTTTCACGCTCAGCAGCTTCTTTAGCTCGTTTTGCTTCAGCTCGGGCCTCATGGATGTCTTTTTCACTTTTCTTCATAATTTCATGAGCCATTTCTCGGCCACCATTCTCCCACACATCATTATAAAATTTTCCGCCCATTAAGGTTGCTTCAGCTGAAGGGTCCTTCGTGACGTCCGTGGAGAAGGCAGCTTCGGCATGGGCCATGGTTTTGATGTGATTGCACCCCGCATTCTCCAAGATTGCTGAAATCTCGCGTGCACCAGAAAATGCACATACATCCCCTCGATCACTTAAGATTTCTTCAAAAGCTTCGGCCTCTCCGCTTATCCATTCAATAACACCCTCAGGGTTGCCTCGTATAAAGTTATCTTCGTTGGAATAAGCGCCCACGTTGGCGAAGCTAGCCTTTATCTTTTCCACGCAGCTCAGGGATTTTTCGAAGCATCTTTATTTGGATGCGTGAAGTTCTTCAACTGTTTTTTCTAAATAGTTTTTCCAATACTCACTAATATCTCGGTTCGCCTCTGCGAGACCACATTTTTCCTTGGCTTCGGCCAACTGTTTCCGAAGGTCTTCAATCTCAATTTTTTGGGCCTCGGATTGGTTTTTGAAGCTAGCTTCATCCTCCTTTACTTTATCCATCAATGAAAGTAGAATCTTGTCTTTTTCCGTGGCTTCGTTTCTCAGCCTGATAACCTCTGATCGAAGGTTATTGAGAGCTATAGTGCAACTCTCATCTTCAGCATTCTTTTGCGCCCTTAGGGCGTTACTAATTATTAAGCCCTGCAAAACAGAATAAAGGATTAACATAAGAATAAAAAGACTCCGTTACAGAGTCCATAAGCTTCAAAATTCACAATTTTTGTACCTTCAGACTGTTGTATGCAAGACTATCTGCAAGATCGTCCTTCGTCATGGCATAAAGGCCAGCTTCGAGCTTCGAAAAACCCATACTTCTGGCCATCTCCCAGCAGACGGATAATTCTTTGTTGTCCCGGAGGCAGTACAAGAAATCATCTTCATATGTACCGTTAAACACTAAGGCCCCCTTCGGATACTTTAGTTCTCGGGCATAGTGTTTAGCTTCAAAATTTTCTTCTTCGGATAATCTCTTTCCCGAAGCATGTCGAATGATGTAATCAAAATCTTTGGAGACTGCTTCAGGGGCAAGGGATTCGACCTCTTTGGTCGCACTCTTCTCAAAAGCTATATCAATATCTCGAGTTATTCCTTCGGCCTTCTGCTCGGTGGTGGCAATCTTCGTCTCAATAGGCACTGTGGGCCCTACCTCGGTTTTAGCCTGGGTTATTGTAGTCTCAACTTCTATTTGCTTAGTATCAGTTTTGGGTTGCGTTTTGTCAGCTTCGGCAACCTTCCCTGTGGGAGCGGGACTTATGGAGTCGGTTGTTTCTAAAATATCTAATACATTTACCATCCTTCTTCTCTTAGGGGTTGTGGCAGAACTCTTTTCTACCTTCAGCGCTGTTGCTTCTATTGAAGGACTTAAAATCCTTGGCATCTCTGTTACTTCTTCAGTTTTTTACCTTTCAGCCTTATCTTTGTCAACCTTCGTTTCAACTAGCTTAACCGAAGGTGCCTTTGGCATTATAGCCAGCTCTTCAGCCTTCTGCGTGGGAGGAACAGGTTCTCTTGATTTAGCAGCTGAAGAAGCCTCCCCGCCAAACTCAGGCACCACGGCCGGTTCAATATAGCGCGGCCGGTGGGTAAGAACCTTTAACTTTTTGCCCTTCGGCACAGGCTCGTCTGGAGTGGCCGAAGTAGCAGCTTTTCTCTTCTTTCCCTGTCCTCGCAGCGGATAGCGGTAGTTGGGGTAAACAAAGCCAATGGCATCAAAAACTCTGTTCAATCTCTTCTTTCCCCGGCCTCCGAAGGCTGTGGATAATGCATTATCTTCTGCCTTGGAATATGATCCAAGCAGTTCATCACTTGTAGCTTCGATACATTTTAGCCAGTCGTCGTTTGGTTCATCAAACTTATCCCCATATCTGAAAGTATACTTCAGTCGGACCAGGTCACCTTCGCTAGACTTGGTGACAGTCTCCTTCGGCATTTCCCAGTTCTCTACAAGCAGCCATACTCTGAAGGCTATATGCTCTTGAATTAAATCTCTTATACCAATGAAGAAGCAGACAGTACCAAATGCCTTCTGACAAGCTTCCGCAGCATCATCAATTTCAACCTTCGGCCTTCGGAGGCCGAAGCGGGACCAAATGGGGCGCATAATGACTTCCTTAATATCTTCTCTTGCCTTCAAATCATTCTTCACGTAAAACCATTCCTCCATCCAAGCTCCGGGCCACCTTTTCTGGAATGTTGGCATCGAGTGGCTTGCGTTGGGTCAAGCGATAAATCCATAACAGCCAAAATTGTTATGATATTGTTCTTTGCCCATGGCCTTCGTCTCATATACAAGTTCGTGCATACTGCAAAAGCATTTCACGCTTGGCTCCAGCCCTTGGCTTCTCACAGCTCAGACAAAAATCCCCATTCTAATAATAGCTTCAGGGGTTATCTGATGAAGGTAAATATGATATATTTTTAGCACTTCAACTATAAACCTGCTCAGTGGGAACCGAAGCCCAGCTTTGAAGAAACTTTGGTAAATCACAACTTCGTCTTCCTCGGGGGCAGGGATGTTGTTGTCTCCACCAGCTCTCACAATAGACATATCCCGAAAGTACCTTCCTCTCATATTGTCAAGATGACTCTGTTTAATTGTTGATTTCCCAAAAATTGTGTGACTCGGCCTCCAGGGCCGATCCTCAGAATCTTCTCCCCCGCTTTCAGCATCATAATCATCACTATCACCAGTATCTTCAGACAGGCCCTCTAGTATTTCCTCAGTAATCTTCTCTGTGTTTGTTTTTATCATTGATTCGATAAATCCAGCAATGCTAGGATTCACATCCTTCTTCTCCTCAAAAAGCTTCTCCTCTTTAGTCAGCTTCGTCTCAGCAGCAGCCTTCTTGTCTTGAGACATTTCTCCTCCAGAAATGACGAAAATGCGTCTTTTTAACCGAAGCTCAGAAAGTTTCAGAAACTAGCAAGCGTTAGTGAGCAAGAGCTATGAAATTGAGAAAATAAAGCAAATGACACAAGCAGCGTACCAAATGTGGTTGGTGCGAGTTCTTATTTATACGCTCGGCACGCCCCAAATCGGGGGGGCCCGTCTGTCATTGACTGTTGCTATTCTAGCAAAGGGAAGGTTTTTTTTCGGACCTTCGGCTTAAGGCCTTCGTCCATGTCACAGTCTGAATTTGTTATCTTAAACAAATTAATACTGCGAGGGGCTACTGTTGGGGGCCTTCGTCCTCCGAAGGTCCTCAAAAACGTGATTTAACAATATCTTCCAAGTGTGACATATGAACAGGTACCTTCGGACTCGGGCTAAAAGCATGTACGATGCAAAAAGCATGATCGTGACGAAGGTTGGAGTCGCTCCGAAGCTACGCGCAGGGGAGCTTCGGCTAAATGGCGGAAAAAGGAACCGACTTAAAGGGGAAAAGGCTATCTAGTCCTCATAGAATTGTCTATAAGTTAATAATAAATGTAAAGGGCATGAATGTAATTTCTCACAGGCTGTGTCCTGTGCCTATAAATAGATTAACAGTACCCCTATACTGTTCACGCTGACTTGTACTCGCTTTTGCGTCACGCTTGTACTTTTTGCCTTCTATCAAGCCGAAGGTACGTTTGTAATTCAATATTGTTTCTGTCTTTCTAGGATAATACAATGAGAACGAATTAATAATGTTATGTGATTATTTATCTGGCCTCTTATATTTCATATACTTCTTCTTTTATTAACATATGCCACGTTGATGAAGGTATGTCCTTCATAACCTTCGTCTGAAGATCATTATATCCTAAGGGAAATAATGCTTCGAAGGACGAAGGACATTAACATTTAACATTTTGTGTTGCCTTGTTCTTAACTCATAGCATTTGAGAACAAGTCCCCAACACAAACCTATTTGTTTTGGTTGCTTTACGTTACCAACACAGATTACTTTAGTGGTCGATGAGCATTGCATTTTACTACACATGATGAATTTGTTTGATGTGTAAGGATTTTAATGTATATAAAAATTCTTAACTTTCAAAAGATGGTAACAAGAACATAAGGTATCAATTAGTATTTTTGAATTTTAATGTATCTTATTATAACATGTTCACTCCGTAGCAACGCACCGGCGCTCACCTAGTTATATAATCACTAGAAACACATGTTCCCAATATTTCCTCCCGTGAGAGTATATTAGGAGCCTAGGGTTTTCTGTATTTAGAGGAAGCCCGGTCACCCCTCCCTCGTGCCCAACAAAACAACACGATGACCATCGTCTTGGAAGGCATGTGCGCGTTGTTTAGGTCATCAGCATCGCATGGGCGGGTGCATGCACGTCGTGCGGTTTTTACGTGCATGTTTGATGGTAGTTCCCAACGTGGTGGCGTGTATAGGGGCGGATATCGAGCCAGCTCGACTTGCTCGATCGAGCTCGAGCTGGCTCGTTAAAATAACGAGTTGGCTTGGCTCGACTCGTTAAGCAACTGAGGCAGAGAATTAGCTTGGCTCGGCTCGTTTGCAAGTTCGAGCTGACTCGTTTAGCTCGCGAGTCACAACAAAAAATAATATATATGTATATATACAACAATATAATCAATTGCTAATTAATTTTATACTAATTTAACAATAGAAAAGACTAATAACACTCATAATTTCATATATCACATCATTTAAACCCTAAATTAACATAATTTATCATTTATTAATTCATCAATATAAGTATAGACTTTGTTTTGTTGATAAATGCTAGTTCATTTGAGCTAACAAACTAACAGTATAGATTTCTTAATTGCTAATGCTTTCAAGGTTGGGAAAGCCGATCCCACTCTTTTTACCAAGACGTGTGATGGTGATCTCTTTGTGTGCCAAATTTATGTCGATGACATAATATTTGGCTCTACTAACCAAAAGTCTTGTGAGGAGTTTAGCAGGGTGATGATGCAGAAATTCGAAATGTCGATGATGGGCGAGTTAACATACTTCCTTGGATTCCAAGTGAAGCAACTCAAGGACGGCACCTTCATCTCCCAAACAAAGTACACTCAAGATCTTCTCAAGAGGTTTGGGATGAAGGACGCCAAGCCTGCGAAGACACCGATGGGAACCGACGGGCATGTCGACCTCAACAAAAGAGGTAAGTCCGTTGATCAAAAGGCATAACGGTCTATGATAGGGTCATTACTTTATTTATGTGCTAGTAGACCGGACATTATGCTTAGTGTATGCATGTGTGCTCGATATCAATCCGACCCAAGGGAATGTCACCTTGTGGTCGTTAAGCGAATTCTTCGATATTTAGTTGCTACGTCGTGCTTCGGGATCTGGTATCCAAAGGGGTCTACTTTTGACTTAATTGGATACGCAGACTCCGATTATGTCGGGTGCAAGGTAGATAGGAAGAGTACATCAGGGACGTGCCAATTTCTAGGATGATCCCTGGTGTCCTGGAGTTCCAAGAAACAGACATCTGTTGCCCTATCCACCGCTGAGGCCGAGTATGTTGCCGCAGGACAGTGTTGCGCGCAACTACTTTGGATGAGGCAAACCCTCCGAGAATTTGGCTACAATCTGAGCAAAGTCCCACTCCTATGTGACAATGAGAGTGCAATCCGCTTGGCGGATAATCCTGTTGAGCACAGCCGCACTAAGCACATAGACATCCGACATCACTTCCTGAGGGATCATCGGCAAAAGGGAGATATCAACATTTTTCATATTAGCACCGAGAACCAGCTAGCCGATATCTTCACCAAGCCGTTGGATGAGAACTTTTTGCAGGTTGCGTAGTGAGCTAAATGTCTTAGATTCGCGTAACTTGGATTGATCTATAGCATACATATGTTCTATGCCTTTGATCATGTTACTTTTTGTATTTACTACATTTGTTATCTATTTGTGGTGCTCCAGTTGTACAAGATCTCCCCGGACCTCACAAGTCCATATGCAAATGGTGCACATATTTAGGGGGAGATGTCCTACAACTTGACCCTTTGAGACTAACCTGTTTGTTTGAGTATACTTGATGTAGTCTCAAAGGTGCATTGAAAGAGAAAAGTGAACTTGGACGATGCAAAGTCTTCCACTGCACTCCGGTATTAGTGTAATTATTTCCAAGTTCATACTTATGCTCTTATTGCCTTTTTGCTCTTAATTGACATTTTTGGTGAGGCAATGGGGTTAAAGGGCCAAGAATGATCCTATTTTGGTGTTTAATGCCAAAGGGGGAGAAATTAAGGCCAAAGCAAATGGATCAGCCAACCACTTGAGAATTTTGAAAATAGTAGAGTTAGAATTTGATTTTGTCAAAATACTCTAATTGCAAAATTTGGTCTCTTATGGGGGATAATTTTGATAATGGGAAAAGGGGGAAGTTTTTGGGCACTTGATCAATTTTTCTTGGAATGTCTCTCGATTTACCCAAACAAGTGTGTTTGACTTAGAGATAGGAAAAAGAATTTGATTTGCAAAAACAAACCAAGTGGTGGCAAAGAGTGATCCAAATATGCCAAATCGTTAGCTAAAACAATTTGGCCTTCAATTGCATTGATGTTGCACTTCTTTTGTTGCTTTTTGATGTGTTGGCATAAATCACCAAAAAGGGGGAGATTGAAAGGGAAATGTGCCCTTGGGCAATTTCTATAAGTATTTTGGTGATTAGATGCCCAACACATTAATTGAGTACTTATGTGCGAGAAGTGAAAAATCAAAGACAAAGGTATGTTTCTAGACTTGGTGAATTGTTTTATTTAATAACATGGTTATCCAAGTGCTAGAAACAGTGACTAAAAAAGAAGAGAAGAAAAGGGAAAGAGTTGGCTGTGAGCAGCCAACACCATCTCGGTCTGGCACACCGGACTGTCCGGTGGTGCACCAGATAGTGTCCGATGCGCCAGGATGGCCGGCGATGAACTGGCTGATCTCGGGAAAAAGCAAAGGCGTACGGCTATAATTCACCGGACTGTCCGGTGGTGCACCGAACTGTCTGGTGAGCTAATCGTCGCCAGCGCTATCGGTCGGCTGCGCAATCCGCGGGCGACGCGTGGCCCGCAGCAACGGTCGGTTGGGCACATCGGACTGTCCGGTGTGCACCGGACAGTGTCCGGTGCGCCAACTGACCCCGAGGACCAACGGTTGGATGCGCCAGAAAAGGAAGGAGATAGCGCACTGGACAACTACAGTGACTGTCCGGTGGTGCACCGGACTATCCGGTGCACCACCCGACAGAAGGCAAGTTTGGCCTTCCAAGTTGGCCTACAACGGCTCCTAACTGCCTTGGGGCTATAAAAGGGACCCCTAGGCACATGGAGGAGAACCCCAAGGTTACAAGAAACATCCTAAGACTCCTAGACTTCGCTTTCACGCAATCGGATCATTGTTCTTGAGATTTGAGCACTATTCGAGTTGTAAACTCCTCGCGCTTTGTTTGTGTGCTCACTTTCTCTCTTGTGTGCGTGGTTGTGTTGCGGACTTGAGTCTTGCTTGTGTTGCTCTTCCCAACCTTACTCTGTGCCTTCTTTGTGATTTCAACTGTAAGGGTGAGAGACTCCAAACTGTGGAGATTCCTCGCAAACGGGAAACAGACTCTAAAGGAAAAGACTGTGGTATTCAAGTTGATCATCAGATCACTTGAAAGGGGTTGAGTGCAACCCTTGTCTATTGGGACGCCACAACATGGAAGTAGGCAAGTGTTACTTGGCCGAACCACGGGATAAAAATCTCGTGTCTCTTGTGTAGCGTTTTCTATGATTGTTGTGTCCACAAGAACTTGCTTCAAAGCTACTTAGCCGTACTAACACTTTGAACTAAGTTTTGTGGCTATTAGTGTTTGATTTTATAGGATCACCTATTCACCCCCCCCCCCCCCCCCCCCCGCCTCAAGGTGCTCTCACATGTGTGTAGAGTGTCTAGGTTGCTTTTAAAGTGTTATATATCTTGAGGCATGCATTGTTTCCACTAAGCATAAGTTGTATTATGTCATCTTTTCAATTGGTATATTTTTGTAATGCAATTGATATATTATGCCAAGACCAAGGTATGTTGTGATCCCCTCTAGTTCTGAGGATGCTAGAATGTGCAAGGTGCAAGTCATTCAAAGACTTGATGCACAACTTTAGGGGGAGCACACATAACTTGTGTATTTTGAGAATTATTGTTTCTTGAGTGATCCTATGTAGTCTCAAGGTGAAAAGGGAAGATGAGCGAGAAATGGAGCAATCGGGACTTGGGTACCTCCGTAAGTCGACTAATTGGTATATAAAGTTGTGAGTAAATGTGTATTTAAAGATTGCTCGTGCTCTATAATAGTTGGTGATCCTAGATGTCTATCCTTAAATATCATGAAGCTATGTTAGTGATGATCTTTCAATTGGTAGCCTTGGTAGTGTGCTTCAATTAGTATCTTTTGGTGATCACTAGAATAGAAGTTTCCTCTTGTGCCACAATGTTATAACTTGTTCTAAGTTTGATGTCTTAGTAACAAGAAAAGGTCAGGATAAAGGAACAGGCACAAGTGTGAAGGAGCTCCCTGGAGATAAAGCTTTCAAGGTGGAAATCTTAAATTGATGACAAAGGGAACTCCGCTGTCACACCCGGATTTAAAGGATAAAGCCGGGTGCGTCTCATATGTGCGCCAAGGAAGAACAACACATATAATAACAAAGTGCATAGAGATAAATGTCATAAATATCATAAATGTACTTATTACATAGCGGAAGTCTTACAAAAATAAATGATAAAATAAAGCGAACTAAATAATATTCCCTAGCACCACGAAGCTGACTGGGAGACGCCACCTAGATCAAGTCGAAAGCCTCAGTGTTAAGGCGGCTCCTCTTCGATCACCTGTTCTTCTTCTGTGGGGGTGTGAGACAGCAAGGGTGAGCTCACACATGTTCATCGTTCAACAAGTTGTGGGGAATAATGTGCATGAACTCACCAAAGGTGGGAGTTCATGTGATGTGTAAGGCTGATCAACAAAGTAAAGGTTGAAGCTGAGCATTGCTTTTATAAGTTGGTCGAAATTTTATTAGCAGTTACTAAGTGTAAGTAAATACCAAACCATAGTAATAATAAGTAAAAGTAATAATAAAATAATCCCAATGCGATGCAAATGACAAATTGAATTTAATTCCATAAATTAATCATGTGAGTGTCCAAGCTGCTCATGACCTTGAGCACGGCTAGTATACCAGTTTTACACTCTGCAGAGGTTGCACATCTTTACCCACAAGTCGTGTTACCCATTTGCCACGGGGTTGATCGGACCCCATACACCTCTACCAAGGAAGCGAGGCAGGGTACCACTACGAGGCCTTTACAAAGTTCCACTAGCTTCAGAAAACCCGCTACAGTTTCTAGGAAGCTCCAGTGCAGGAATCCCTCGCCTGACCGCCATCGCGGCAAAATCAAACCAAGGACCTCCCTACACTGACCACTCCCCTACTGCCCTTGCCCCTATCGGGTAAGGTAGTCATTCACTAGCTTTCCTAGTTAATCACCCAAGGGTGTCCCATACCACCCTAGTGGTAGCACTGTTTTCCCGGGTGGTTCTCCATGTTCCCATTAACATAATGATCTTATCATGAACAGTAAATAATAAACTGATAATAAAAAGTGTAATCATGAGTGATGTATATCTCTATACTCAAAACCACATAAAGCAATAAAATATACTACCCAAAAATATTTAGTGGCAAAACAAGGTATAAAGATAACCAAAACTAGGGTAACCTATTGGATCCCATCAAAATTAACCTATGCAGATCATTATGATTAATAAGAACATGATTGGGTAAAAAGGAAGTGATCAAGGGCACAACTTGCCTTCAACGAGCTCCTGCTCAGCAGTCTCCACCTGCTGAACCCCTCGATCCTTTGTGGCTTGCTCGTCTACTCGCATCAATACAAACATACATAGTATGAAAGAGAAATTAACATCACACCAAACATGTAAACAAAATACACATTAATAATCTACATATTAAAATAAGATCATAGGAACATGAATCATTAATTTTGGAGTTATGGATCTTAAGTTATGAATTTCCAAAGGTCTCATGTGCTTGATACAGGATTATTTAAGAGATAAATTTTAATGTGGCTTTCATGTCAAAACAGTGGCACTATTTGATAGACAATAATATTACAAAATTATAGGAACTGGAATGGATTAATTTGGACTAAACATGAATTTTCTACAAATTAAACAAGTTCTAGCATTTATTTATACATTAAAAATCAATTTCTGTTATTAATTTCCTATTTTCATTACTCTCTGGATTGGGCATCAAATACTGAGAAGTGCAGGGGGCTAAACCAAAGTTTTCCCATGACTCTAGCTACTAGCGCATGGACGGTGGGTTGGTTTTCTAAAACCCCAGGGTCTTTTATGTAAGACTGATCGGCCAAAGAGGTACCGTGATCTCACAGTCGTCCGATCTGAAATGAGGCGCCTAGATTAGATCCGTGACATCGCGAATCGGTACGCGATCACGACCGCTGGATCGACTACCTGCGTCCCAGATTCAAAATGGCCCTGATTACCCCTCGCCCGCACGATCTCTATCCTGCGATCCAGGTCTACTAGCATGAACGGGTACGCGCGCACCTAATCGGGACCGTACACGAATAAATCAATGGCCGAAAACGCTCGCCCCAACTCCAAACCAACAACGGCGACGTCGTGGTTTCCCCACGGCGGCGCCATCACCGGCCGGTTGCCGAGCGTCTCAGCGATCGAGATTATCAATCCGCGGTGTGCAAAATGTAACAGGGAAACTCGTGAGTACGGTAGCGACTTCTTACTGAGGTGTTGCGTAGCGTAGAGTCCTGTCGTCGATAGCCTGCGGTCCGGCAGCGAAGCACCAGCCCTGCGAGCAATTCCGGGCACCCAGATAGGTCACCGCAGGCGATTATCTGCACACAGGTTCTATACGCGATGCCGAGGGTCCCTGGTCTCTTCTTGGTCACTAATCACGGCGTAGGCACCAGAATCCCACGGCGACGGCTCTGACTCTCCTCACGGGCGGCAACAGCGAATGTGGGATGCGACTGGTCCGGAATCCTCGGCAAAGGGGGAGGTAAGGGAGAACGGGCAGGGTTCTTAGCACCACATATATGCGCGAGATGGCCGAAGTGGGGCAACAACTTACCCGAAATTGACGGTGAGCTTCCACCATCGTCGGGTGAAGCCGTTGGAGAGGGACGAGTCCGCCCAACCCCACTCGCCAGTGACATGTGCTGAGCGACTGACGTCCGGGTCCCACGATCCAGTGTGAGGTGAGAGCGAGACGTGCGGCTGCCCAGTGGGTCCCTCGCGTCGATGAGAAGCTGGTCGTGTCGAGAGAGGTTGACTGGCCACTGGGGCCCGCCTGTCGGCGCACACACGCGGTTGAGGAATTGACGGGTGGGGCCTGATTGTCAGTATGCGAGGGCGCCCTCGCACAGGCAATTGTTGGGCCGCGCGGAGGGGATGCCGACTGGGCCGAGAAGTGAGGCGGCCGACCCACTTTGGCTTGTTTTGTTCTTTTCTTTTTATCTTCTATTTCTTTTTTCTATCTCCAAGTTCAATTTGAATTCGAATTTAAATTCAAACCTGTGTCAAATTTATTCTCAATTATATTGTGAAATTAAGAAGTACGAATTTTGGAAACATAAATTTTCTTTATATTATATACTCTCTTTTTCTTTTCTCCCCTTTTCTTCAAATCTTCACCTCATTATTATTATATTTTTATTCATATTATTATTGTATTAAATGCACAAACAAACTCCAATATGATGCAATGGTTTATTTGTGTTTTGGTAAAGATTTACTCATTTTTAAACATGATTAGTCACATGTTTCAAAGGTAGATGGCAAATCACATAAAATGATCAACTCTTTATAAGCTTCATAATTTGGGTATTACATCTGCCAACCTAGATGGAAAGGACACCATCACATGGTAAAGGTACAAAAGGAGGTATTGACTTTCGTATGTTAAGTATTTGTACCTTGGTTTCCCTCCGATACTGGTATTGCATATGTTTAATATGTAAGGGGGAGTATTGTTAGTGTTTTGCATTTTCCCTCTTTCATACCCTGATGTCCCTTGACAGTCTGGTGGTCCTCAGGAGGCAACGACTACCTCCAACGGCTACCTAGCGGTAATGGCTAGCTGACACACTGGACGGTTCGGTGTCCGTCAGCGCAAAAGGAAGGAGGCAATTAGATCCCACGACAGCGGGATCCAGTGGAGCACCGGACAGTTCGGTACTGGCACCGGACAGTCCAGTGCCCCGCAAAGTGGCAGTTATCTTCTAGATTTGAGATCTTCTTTACATGGAAAGGGGCAACAGCTAGGGTCTCTTTTGGGGCTATAATAGGACTCCCTTAGCACCCTTTTGGAAGTACAAGAATAGCCAACAAATCCTTGCATCATTTGGATCAATTCTTTCTCTCCCTCTCTTGTGTATCTCTCTAGTTTGTGTAGAGGCGAAGTTATAAACGTTTGGAGAGAGGGGAAGTGCTGCTGAGAACTAGAGCAAAATCTTGAGCGCATTGTTACTCTGCCGGAGTGTTGTCAAGAAGATTATAAGCAGCCACGACATCGTGGTAACTGATATCAACATAGTGGAAGACTCTATCTGTCACACTGACAGATCTGAGCAAATGGAGGAAGGAGTTGAAATAGACTCCAAGCCAAGGTGTGGCTAACTCCAACGAGGACTAGGCAAGCATTTGAGGCTTGGCCGAACCTCGAGATGAATCCCTGTGTCTGTGTGCTCTGCTTTGTGTTGTGTGTTGTTTCTCTGTCTTATTTGCTTTTATACTTTCACTTCAATACTTATCTAGGGTACAAGTTGTCCTTGAAGTGCAGGGTATTTTAAGACAGGAACTTCAATTCCGTTGTAACCTACTTGAAGGGTCTTTCATTCCACTGCGATCCAGTCTTCAAGTAGAGTAAGAATTTCTAGTTTTAAGTGCTAATTTTTATTCGCATATTCACTCCCTCTAGGCGACACTAGATCATGTTCCCGAACAAAGGGAACTTTCAATATTGTTAAGGAGAAAATTCAAGATCAAACCATTGAAGTTGAGCATATAAGAACCCATCAGATGCTTGCGAATCCGCTCAGAAAAGGCCTTCCACCCAGCGTGTTTAGTAAGCACGTAGACAGCATAGATTAAGGGGGTGCCTATGATCTTAAATCATTGGGGCTACAGATTGCAAACTAGTAAAGTCTTTTTGTTCTGAAGCAGGGGAACAGGTTGTAGTCAATGAGCGCGGTGATACTTAATAGGCCATTGTCATGCATTAGTATCTATGTGTAAACTTGTTGAAGGATGAAATTCAGAAAAGTTTGAGTGAGATATATGTAGAGAACAAAGGGGAGATTGTTAGGATGTGTCCTCTACACTAGCTGGTTAACAGTAACGGGGTACAGTTAATCCTAATTGTCTAAACATGCCCCTGATCGGAGGGGGGGCTATCCTAACTGTTGGTTGCAGCCCCCGATCACACGACACCATATAAATAGATTACGAGGACCGATGGGTTAAGCCAACGCTAATCACTCGACCACAAAACCCTAATCGACACTTTGTAGAGGTTCCCATCACCTAGGCGCTCGGAGTGACTAGAAGATCTGCGGCTCATGGCTTCGATCCTCGCTATCTCCCCAACGGGATCGGGATATGAGCCTCCCCCTGTAGGTGATGTTGGGGACTTGTTCTCAAATGCTATGAATCAAGAACAAGGCAACACAAGATGTTAAATATTAAGGCCCTTCGTCCTTCGAAACATCATTTCTGTGATGCCCGGTTTGCAAAGAAGAGAAGTTGGAGGGTATTCTTTTTGTTTTTTTCTCTCTTTCGGTGGTTGCGTTTTGGGAATTTGGAATTTGAGGAAAAACATTCACCAGTAGGGCAGTAGAATTTCTTTGGTTAGGCGCTTGCATCGGGGTCGGGAGCCGTCGCGTGGGCGTGTTGGGCCGCGAATCTTGTTTCGGCCCACTAACCCCCATAACCCTAGCCGCCCTCCTCCTAACCCCCCCCCTTCTTTGTGCAGCCGCCCCCCCCCCATTCCCCTACCCTCTTGGCCGCCGCCCCCCCTCCCATCTCCTCCTTTCTCAATCACTTGCAGCCACACATCAAACCCTAGTCGCCCCCCCATCTCCTCCTCCCAAGGTGCCATTCGTTGCCGCTCGGATCTCCGTCGCGTGGTGCAAATCTTTAACGGTTTCCGGTGGAGGGAGGAAGAAAAGGGGGAGAACCCAAGGTGATTATTGTGTTTATCTCTTGTTCATTTTGTGCGGCAATCAAATTGTTTAGATGTTGCGTGTGCGATTTGGTAGAAGGGTTGTCCAGAATTTTAAGGGGGTGGACGAACAGCAGCAGAATTAGTGATTTCTGGGCATTTTTCGTGGAGAATTAAGGGGAATCAGTTTGGGAATCATGTAGAACTTTGGCATACCTTTCCAACGAGTATTTATGCGCTCAATTTGGAGTTATAAATTAAAAGTTATCACCGTTTGAAACCGGGTATGTGGCTGTCCAAAAAAACAGATTTTCAGGGGGATGAACAGCAGCAGTATTAGCAGTTTCTGGGGATTTTTTAGGAGTAATTAGTATTAATAAGTATGAGAATCATGTAGGGCTTTATGTTATCTTTCCAACAAGTACTTATGCGCTCGATTCAGAGTTATAATTTAGGAAATATCGCTGTTTGAATCCGGGTATGTTGCTGTCCAAAAAACAGATTTCCGTAGGTGGGCGAACAACATTAGTATTAGCAGATTCTGGGGATTTTTTTCGTGGGAAATTAGTGATAATCAATATGATAATCATGTAGAGCTTTGTCATACCTTTCCATAGAGTACTTATGCGCTTGATTCGGAGTTATAATTTAGGAGCTATCGCTGTTTGAATCTGGGTACGTTGCTGTCCAGAAACAGATTGCAGGATGTATCTTGTGGACGGTTTTGGGCTAAGTAAATGTGGGAATTTAATCATCTTTGGAATACAAAACTTGTGGGGAATTTTATGTAGATGCTTCCGGAGTTTTTTATTGATATCACGGCTGTTATAATTTTAAAGTTATGAAATTATCAAGCAGCGTCGCTGCAATTTGGTGGTTATGGGGAGAGTTATCGCTCGCGATGGGTTGGAATTGTGTGTAGGTGCGGCGTTGTTTATTAGCGTTTGTTATGTGAATTTGTGCACTAAGGTGTGTGTCAAAAATAGGTGGTGGACTTTCGGATCGTACTTAGTACCATTCCAAATTTCCGGTGAAGGCAAGTAAATACAGTGGTGGTTGCTACCGTTTGGTTTGCATCCTATTCCCTGTCATTGAGTATGCATAAGTTTTAAATATATTAATCATTGAATTCTATGATGAAGTTTATTGGTTTGAAAGTATTAATTCTCAATTGTCTAATATTGTGGATGATCATAATTTGGTAATGATATATGTGGTTGATTCCCATCTTGGATGAAGTTGAAGTGTCTTTTTTTGAATCACGTTATATGAAGTGTTGTAGGCATATCATGCACATCGCATCATTCATCTTGCATTTTGAAGTTATGTCGTGATCTTATGGTCCGACCGTACCGGTACCTTTTTAGCATCGTACGTTGCCCGAGGAGGGGTACGATGCGGCTTCATATCCTTAGAGGTATGAAGGCAGAAGTCATCCTTGCATTTGCAGACATTTGCACTCATGAGGAATACATGAAGTGTGACATTACTATGTTACTATTGTGGTTTCTACCTGCGAGGTGTGGTAACTAGGTGTGTTGTACGTTGTATACGTGCTGCACCTTCATAATAAGAAGATTGTGGAATCAAGTGGTGGTAAAACAATGTTCTTATGTGGTTAAACAGTTTGATATTATTTTACTTGCTGAGATGTGTCATCTCACTCTTGCATTACTCAATGCAGGTACTTGATACATGTTGGGAATGAGAGGAGTAGCAGCACGTCCACTTTCACTCTCACAATAACGCTGCCCAGGCGCAACCATGATTTAATTAGAAACTTATTGTCAAAGGAAGTTTGTTTTTTATATAGTCGTGCACACTGGTTATTTCAGTTCAGGTCGTATGTTTATCTTCCCTTGCTGGCCGATTAATAATACTTAGTATGTTTTAGTCATGATATATGTTTATACTTTGTTGCCCCCTCATTTATGCAATCTTGCAAAGGGGATGCTGCCGAAATTTTATATATGGACGTCGTAAGTGTAGTTCAGTAGCATTCCGGGTTGTTTGTGGAACCCGGAGTGTTACAATTTCCCCTTGGGTATAATGAATTTCGGACGAAGGTTGGTCATACCTTCATAATCATAATAAAAGATAAGAAAAGATTTATGTATAAAATACGGAAAATAACATAACTACTTTAAACATTATTATTAATTTATTTCTATTCGTTTTTCTTATATAAATGACGATAAATTACAAATGTACCTTCGGCTTGAAGGAAAGCAGGGGTACAAGCGTGATGCCAATGCCAAGTCAGCGTGAACAGTACAGGAGTACTGTTCATCTATTTATAGGCACGGGACGCAGCCCGTATAAAATTACATTAATGCCCTTTATTTTTATCAATAACTCTATAGTAATTCTTTGAGGGCTGATTTGGCTTTTCATCTTTAAGTCGGTTTCCCCTTTCTGCTGTCATGCCGAAGCTCCTCTGCATATAGCTTCGTGATCGTTTCATCCTTCGTCATGATCGTCTTCCATTTCAGTCAAACTTCGTCTTGACCATGCTTCTGTATACTCGCAACCTGATTCCGAAGATACCTGCTCGCATACTTAGAAAACATTGTCAAATCACGTTTTTGAGGACCTTCGGAAGCCGAAGGCCCCCAACAGTAGCCCCTCGCGATATTAATTTGCTGTAATGACAAATTCATATTGCGATATGGACGAAGGCCTTAAGCCGAAGGTCCGAAAAAACACCTTCTCTTTGCTAGAATAGCAACAGTCTTTGACAAGCGGGACCCTCCAGTTTTCAACGCTCTGGGCGTATAAATAAGAGTTCATCCCGAGTTTATTTGGCACGCTCTCTTGCCAACTGCTTTTAGTCACCCAACTTTTAGCCTGCACGCAACAACACTTGCTTGGCCTTTTAGATTTTAAAGCTTCGGTTTCGAGAGCACTTTCTCAGCGTTTGCAAGGATGTCTGAAGATAAAAAAGTTGTTGGTGATTCGAAGCTAAGTCTTTCTGAGGAGATGCATCTGGGTTTTCATCAATCAATGTCGAAGACTAATACAGAGAAGATTACTAAAGAAATTTTGGAGGGTTTATCTGAAGATACTGGTGACAGTGACAGCTACGATGTGGATAGTGGTGGTGAAGACTCCGAAGATCGACCTTGGCGACCAAGCCATGCGGTTTTTGGTAAATCAAGTATTAAAGAAAATCATCTTGTCAACATGAGGGGCAGATATTTCCGGGATTTGTCCGTTGTGAGGGCTGATGAAGGAGAGAAGACTTGTCCGACTCCTGAAGAAAATGAAGTCGTGGTATTCCGAAGCTTCTTGAAAGCTGGACTACGATTTCCCTTAAGCAGCTTTGTTGTAGAGGTGCTGAAGATATTTGAAATCTACCTTCACCAACTTACCCCCGAAGCAATCATAAGGATGAATATCTTCGTGTGGGCCGTGAGAAGCCAAGGCTTGGAACCTAATGCGAAAAGTTTCTGCAACATACATGAATTGTTGTACGAGACAAAACCCTGGGGTAAGGAACAGTATCACAACAATTTTGGCTGCTACAGCTTCGACTCCCGGTCTGGGTCAAGCTGCCCCGTGCCGACCTTTCGAAGGAGGTGGCCTGGCGACTGGATGACAGAATGGTTTTACGTGAAGAATGACTTGAAATCACGAGAAGATATAAAATGGATCATTATGCGTCCCATCTGGCAACGCTTCGGCCTGCGGAGGCCGAAGGTGGAAGTGAATGAAGCAGCCGAAGAATGCCAGAGAGCCTTCGGCGTTGTTTGCTCTTTTATTGGGACGAGGGATTTGGTCCAAGAACACATTGCCTTCAGAGTATGGCCACTTGTGGAAAAATGGGAAATGCCGCAGGAGACCATTAAAGAGACTGACGAAGGTGGACTAGTCAGGCTGAAATACACATTCAAGTACGGAGATAAATTCGTTGAGCCAGATGATGACTAGCTAAAAAGCATTGAAACTGTAAGTGATGAACTGCTTGGGATATATTCAAAGGCCGAAGATACTGCATTGTCAGCAGCCTTCGGAGGCCGAAAGAAGAAGAGGCTGAACCGAGTATTTGACGCGATTGGGTTCGTCTACCCCGACTACCATTATCCAGTGCGGGGACAAAAAAGAAAGAATACTTCCTCTGCGAAGGAGACTACTTCAGCCGCTCCTAGTGAGCCGGCGCCGAAGAGGAAAAGGGTAAAGGTTCTCACACACCGGCCACGTTATATTGAACTGGCCACAGTGCCTGAGTTCGCCGGTGAGACCTCTTCGGCCACCGAAGCTAAAGAATCAACTCTGCTACCAGAAATCGAAGAGTTGGCCGAAGTGCCAGCAACAGAAAAGATGGAAGAACCAAGGACTGAAGAAGCAAAAACATCAGAAGTTTTAAGTCCTTCAGCAAAGATTGAGACAGGAAAAAGCCAGAAGGGTCCAACAGTGACCCCGAAAAGAAGAAGGATGGTTAATGTGTTAGATGTTTTGGAGACAATTAAATCTTCAAGCATAACTCCAAAGAAAACTGTTAAAACTTCTGAAGTGTCTTCTGAAGCCTTTGTTGCTGAAGCTTCGAAGCAACAATTTGAAACTGAAGCTGGGCCTTCAGAGCCCACCAAGGTAAAACCTTTGGAAACCGAAGAAACACAAATTGCAAAGGCAACCGAAAAAATAAAAATGTCAAAGCCAGTTTTGGTTGAAGAAATTGACACTGCTGCCCCCGAAGCACCTTCCAAAATATACGATTATATTGTGCGACACGCTTCGGGGAAGAAATTATCCGAAGAAGAGATTTTAGAAGCTAATCACTATGCCAGAGAATTGAAATATCCAAAGGGGGCACTAGTGTTCAATGGGACAGACGAAGATGACTTCCTATACTGCCTCCCAGACAATAAAGAATTATCCGTCTGCCGGGAGATGGCTAGAAGCATGGGGTTTCCGAAGCTTGAAGCTGGACTCTGCGGTATGACGAAGGACGATCTTGCGGACAGCCTTGCATATAATAGTCTGAAGGTGTGAGAATTGTATATTTGGAAATTTACAATTTTTGAATCATTCTTTTATTCTTATAGTAATTCTTTTTTCATATAGGGTTTAATACTAAGCAACGCTTTGAGAGCGCAAAAGAATGCTGAAGACGAAAGTTATAATATTGCTTTCAACAACCTACGAGCAGAGGTTATCAAGCTGAGGAACGAAGCTTTGGAAAAAGATAAAATTCTGCTTACATTAGTAGATAAAATAAAGGAAGACGAAGCTACCTCCAAGGCTCAAGCTGAAGCCCAAAAACGCGAAATTCAGGATCTTCAGAAACAACTGGCCAGGGCTAAAGAAGAACGCATACTAGAAGAAACAAAACGAGAACTAAGTGATCAATGGGCAAATCATTTGGAAATAAATGTTGAAGAGCTTCGTGCTTCCAAGAAAAGATACTATGATAAATCCATAGAGTGTGTTAAGAAGATAAAATCCAGCTTCGCCAGCGTTGGCGCATTCTCTAGCGAAGAGAATTTCACAAGGGGGAATCCAGAAGGCCCGATTGAATGGATCAGTCACGAAGCTGAGGCCTTCGAAGAAATTTTGAATAGCCGCGGAGACATATGTGCTTTTTCAGGCGCCAGGGGGATCGCTACTGTGTTGGAAAGAAAAGGCTGTAATCATGTGAAATCTTTAGCACAAACCGAAACCGCGCTGTCCTCCGAAGACATAAAGGACCCCTCGGCCGAATCAAGCCTGGTTGGTGGAAAAATTTTCACCGACATTTGGGACAATGGCGGCCGAGAAATGGCTCAAGAGATCATTCAAAGAAGCGAAAAAGGCATCCATGATGCTAGGAAGATAGCAGAGGCTGCTGAGAAAGGCGCAGAGCCCGAAGGGCAAATAGGTATTAACTAGTGGTTTTTATTTTGTTGTAATTTTTTATTCCAGACTTTGTTCGCAGTTTGTAATAGTAATATAGTCGTATCTTCTCCTCCCTCAGAACCTGCTGAGGCATCTCCGGGCCCCCATCCGAAGGGGGACGATGAAATTAGAAAAATGGCCGAAGCCATCATGGACAAGGATGTCGATCAGCTGCTGAACGAAGCTGTAGAAATAGTTCTTAAGGAGGATTAGATGTTATTGTAAAAATATTTGGAATGTAGCATGTGTAATACATTGTAACTTTGAATGTAATATATAATCTATTTATAGTTCAATTCTTTACGATGCATGAAATTTTGCATACATACCATTTTTTGAGCCTTCGGCGAAAAAACACCTTCCCTTCTTTTCATGCTTCGTGAAGAAAATCTTTTATATATCACAAGAATTTCCATACTTCTCTGATGAAGAATATCCAAGCTTCGTAAAGTATTCTCCGAAGCTATAAAAAAGTTTTATGTTGCCTCAATTTATCTTGTGCCTTAGCACGATTTTCTCTTTTTCAAAACATTCTCCGAAGATCAATATTGTATCCCCTTCTTGTTCCACATGCAATATGTTGTATGATGCTTATATTATGCAAAATGATGTGATGATGTTATGTTATGCAAAATGATATTTGTGCCGAAAATACACACATCCCTGCAATAAAGCACACAATCTTTTTATATCAGCGCTGACTTTTCGCTGTAAGCCTCCCTTAGGAGCTTCTTCGCCTTTTACTTTCAGCGGAATCAGCGTTTATTTTTCGCTGTAAGCCTCCCTTAGGAGCTTCTTCGCCTTTTACTTTCAGCGGAATCAGCGTTTATTTTTCGCTGTAAGCCTCCCTTAGGAGCTTCTTCGCCTTTTACTTTCGGCGGAATCAGCGCTGACTTTTCGCTGTAAGCTCAGAAAACTTACACTGCGCTCCCTTAGGAACGACTTTTTACTGCTTCGAATAAATTGCACTGTGTCCCTTAGAACAAATTTTTGATAATACAAAGGTCCTTCATGCCACCATAAATTCGTATGCTTCGGCAACTCAAGCCTATGGAGAAGACATATTTTTATTATGGTAAAAGACGAAACTGTTACAAGAAATTGAAGAACGATAAAAGACACTTAGACTTCCCATAATTGTTCCTTATTAACAAAAAAGTAATACTGAATGCAAAAATGCGAAAAAACTGCTGTCGAGGTAGGATATTTGTCAGTAAATGTGCTTCGACTCTGGCACAGTGCTATTGACTGTGCGAGCTTCGGACTCCTCTCTGAAGTCCCTCTGAAGGTGAGTGTGCTGACTCCCTTCTGGCTGCTGTCCTCGCTGCGTTGGTGGTGGCGGTGGAGGCTGTTGCCAAGATGCTTGGGGTTGACTTGCCGAAGCAACAGAAGCTGCAGAGTGATTGCCTACATATTCTGGGATGTAAGGCGAATGGTAAGCAGTGTGCATGACCTGCTTCGGCTGACTCTGTTGTGCTGCAGCTTCTGCTATCTCCTTTTGCTTCTGGATGGTGATGTGGCATATCCTGGTGGTATGACCCTTGTCTTCACCACAGAATAGACAGTAAATTCTTCTTGGCTGATCCCCAAATCTTCCCCCGAAGCCCCTGGTGCATCTGCCCCTTGGCACTGGCGGCCGAACAGAGCTTTGTTGTTGTCCCGAAGCTTGCGAAGAGTATTGTGACCTTTGCTGCTGGCTCCCTCTATCATCACTTTGAGTGGAATTATGAACTAACCTGACATGCCTCGTATGAAATCTTTCTCCGAAGCCCCTGGTCATTTCAGAGAACCTAAATGCCTCCTCTCTTCTTTGGCGGAAGTCATTGTCGGCCCGGATGTACTCGTCCATCTTCTGGAGCAGCTTCTCCAAAGTTTGTGGTGGCTTCCTGGCAAAGTATTGCGCTGAAGGTCCCGGTCGAAGTCCCTTAATCATGGCCTCAATGACAATTTCATTGGGCACTATTGGCGCTTGTGCCCTCAGACGCAGAAACCTTCGGACATACGCCTGGAGGTATTCTTCGTGGTCCTGGGTACACTGGAATAAAGCTTGAGCAGTAACTGGCTTCGTCTAAAACCCTTGGAAGCTGGTTATCAGCATATCCTTCAGCTTCTGCCAAGAGGTGATTGTCCCTGGCCGGAGAGAGGAGTACCAGGTCTGAGCGACACTCTTGACGGCCATGACAAAAGACTTTGCCATGACTGCAGTATTGCCACCATACGAAGATATGGTTGCTTCATAGCTCATCAAAAATTGCTTCGGGTCTGTATGACCGTCGTACATGGGGAGCTGGGGTGGCTTGTAAGACTGGGGCCATGGTGTAGCCTGCAATTCTGTTGATAGAGGAGAAGCATCATTGAAAGCAAAATTTCCATGATGGAAATCTTCATACCAGTCGTCCTCATTGTAGAAGCCTTCCTGATGAAGCTCTCTGCGCGGAGGCCTTCAGTTCTGGTCATCTTGAACAAGATGACGAACCTCTTCGGAAGCTTCATCTATCTGTCTCTGAAGGTCGGCTAAACGAGCCATCTTTTCCTTCTTTCGTTGCACCTATTGCTGAAGGATCTCCAGGTTTTGGATCTCCTGATCCAAGTCATCTTCCGGAGGCGTTGGACTAGCAGCCTTCCTCTTCTGGCTTCGGGCCTCCCTAAGAGAAAGGACGTCCTGATTGGGGTCCAACGGCTGCAGAGTAGCAGCCCCTGTCGCTGAAGCTTTTTTCGGCGGCATGACGAAGGTGATGCTTGCCGAAGGTGTTCAAAGCTCAAGAAATGGAAGTGAGTTCACCGGAGGTGGGCGCCAATGTTGGGGACTTGTTCTCAAATGCTATGAATCAAGAACAAGGCAACACAAGATGTTAAATATTAAGGCCCTTCGTCCTTCGAAACATCATTTCCCCTTGGGTATAATGAATTTCGGACGAAGGTTATGAAGGTCATACCTTCATAATCATAATAAAAGATAAGAAAAGATTTATGTATAAAATACGGAAAATAACATAACTACTTTAAACATTATTATTAATTTATTTCTATTCGTTTTTCTTATATAAATGACGATAAATTACAAATGTACCTTCGGCTTGAAGGAAAGCAGGGGTACAATCGTGATGCCAATGCCAAGTCAGCGTGAACAGTACAGGAGTACTGTTCATCTATTTATAGGCACGGGACGCAGCCCGTATAAAATTACATTAATGCCCTTTATTTTTATCAATAACTCTATAGTAATTCTTCGAGGGCTGATTTGGCTTTTCATCTTTAAGTCGGTTTCCCCTTTCTGTTGTCATGCCGAAGCTCCTCTGCATATAGCTTCGTGATCGTTTCATCCTTCGTCATGATCGTCTTCCATTTCAGTCAAACTTCGTCTTGACCATGCTTCTGTATACCCGCAACCTGATTCCGAAGATACCTGCTCGCATACTTAGAAAACATTGTCAAATCACGTTTTTGAGGACCTTCGGAAGCCGAAGGCCCCCAACAGTTGCCAATGGAGGAGCCAATCCATCGCCGATCAACAATGAGAATCAGTCTCCTCGTCACACGCAGGGAGGTGGAGGAGGAGGGGGAGGAGGCGAGTCTTCGCTGCAAGACGCTGCCACGATGGCTGCTGCGATGAACAACAATGAAGGTATGTGCCTCTATTTCTCTTAGTAGAATAGATCTACTCATCATCGAGGATTTGCAGTTACGGATTGGTATTCTAGGGACTTAGGAATCGATCCTAGGCACCATATAATCTAACGGTTCTATCTGTGCCTTTCATCATCAAACCAATTCATACATATTTTGGGTAAATCAAAGGCTTGGCTTTATTAGAAAGCATATAGACCTAACAACTCAACACCCCAACTACAACCAACATTGGTCACAAGCAAAGTTTCAACAATTCTTTATAGCTAACCATAAGAACGATTCGTACGCCGTGGTTTATTAGACAGCTCACGGTGCTAAAAAAAGAGAAAGTATTACTCCAGAATCCTATTTTCGTATCGCCATGAACTGCATTGCACCTGAAGAATTGGGGTAACTTGAAGAATTGGAGGCTATGAAACCTTGAGAATCGTGATTGGGCATGACACGAACACAGGGCATCATCAGTACATTGAACCCTAGCACCAAGATTTCTAGTTCATGGTCGGTAGACAGAAGGAGCTAGAGGAGGAGGATGTGTGTACCAGTGAGAAGTAGCCACCGCGACCTTGTTTCCTTGGGCATGGACACCGGCCAGACAGTGAAGAAGCCACACTAGATCTTAGCCACCGACGTCAGTCATTCAGTCGGTGAGCCGGTGAACTCATGGAGTCGCCTTTGCCCCATAGACTGCCTCAGCCGCCTCGCGCGCCGCAGCGAAAGCGCGAGTTCTTTCCACATCGAAGGGACGAGGCTTGTACCCCGGTTGTGATGAGGTGGGAATGCCTAGGGTGGGCCAGGGTTGACGCCCGAGTGGGCTTAAACGAACGGTGTTATTATGGGTCAGGATTCATCCAAGGGGGTTTCTTTCCAATCCACAACGTTCCTAGCCCAAGCGAACAAGGCCTTAAAAGAATCTCGTCCCGAGATTTAAAACTCTAGGGTAAGTAATGGAAAAGGAAATGCACGCCAGGAACATGTTTCACACAAGAACACATCGAACTCGCTTCACTAACCTAGCACACGACCCCCTTGAAGCATCTAAACACCTGGCACCACCAAGCATCAATGGCCCAGCCACGAACCCAGCACCGACAACAATAGCAAGAAAACCAACGAGGGCGCGCGCCATCCAACACTCGCCGAAAAAGCCTCATAAAGCCTAAAACTACGACGTGGATTGAAGGGTTGAACGAGAACTGGGTCGAGACCAAACAAAGAAGCGGGCCTGGGCTAGAGTTTCGTGGAGATCAAGAAGGGGCGGCGAGGTTACCTCTAGCTACCTAGGGCGGAGGAGGGGTGTCGACGGTGAGGCGATGGCAGAGGTCGGCATTGAGACGGTCTGGAGTGGCGGCCATGGGCAGCAGCGACGAAAACCCTAGAGTTGCTCGTTGAGGAGGTTTGGGAACGAAGGAGCGGAAGTGTAACGCCCCAAATTTTGGAGTTGAATTTTTTTTTCTTTCTCTTTCACTCACCAAATTCGGGCGTTACCTCTATTTTCCCATTTCTTTTCGCTACACCTTACCCATTTCCAAAACTCTATGTCGTGTAATAATGATAAGTCCTAGAAGTGGGTTTCTTTGGTTGTTGCATCATGCCGAGCCACACATCTTTTTCTTTGTGTGTTTTCGCTTGGTCTTCATTGGGGTATTTATTTATTAATTAAGAGAATTTGGAGCTAAAAGAAAATAGAAAAAACCCCCCTCTCTCCCTGGGCCGGCTTCTTAGCGCGGCCCAGCTTTCCCCCCCTCTCCCCTTTCCCCCTCTCGCGGCCCAGCTGGCGCGCGCAGCCTAGCTCCCCCCCCCCCCCCCCCCACGCGGCCCAGCCGGCCCCGGCGGCCCACCCCAGCTCGCCCCCACCCGCGCGTCGTGCGCGTGGCAGTTAGCCGTTGCCGCCACCCCCCCCCCCGTGGGCCCCACTTGTCATCCCCTCCCCCCCAAAATCTCTCTCTCCCTCCCTCGCGCACGTCTCCCCCGCCCATCGCTGAACCGTCGCTCGCCCTCGCCCCCCCCCCCCCCCACGCAGTAAGCCCCTCCCTCCCCTTCTCCGGCCA
Source organism: Zea mays (assembly GCF_902167145.1). Classification (NCBI taxonomy): domain Eukaryota; kingdom Viridiplantae; phylum Streptophyta; class Magnoliopsida; order Poales; family Poaceae; genus Zea; species Zea mays. Next base: position 252,503,513 of record NC_050096.1, on the reverse strand, counting down.
TGGCGCTGTCCAGCCGGCCCTGGCCCCCTCTCCCTCGCGCGCGGTCCGGCCTCGGCACCGCCCGCCTCGGTGTTGGCGACCGTGGCGCGCGGCGCCCTCCCCCGCGGCGTGGCCCCGCCCGCGCGGCGTTCCCCGGCCCGGCGAGGCTCCCCCGCCCCGCCTCCGTCCGGCTCAGCCCCGGCTTGGCCATGGCGCGTGACTGTGGTGCGGCCGCGGTGTGCCCCTGCCCCAGCTCGGCAGCCCGCCCTACCCGCAGCGTGCCCCTGCTCAGCGCAGCCTCCCCTGCCCCGCTCCGGAGCGGCCCCCTCGCTCCCGGCCCGGCCTCGACGCTCCCTTGGCGCGGTGCGCTCGCCCGCCCGGCGCGGCTCCCCAGCCTCGGCCCCCGTCTCGGCGTGGCCTCGCCTCGGCGCGGCCCAGCCTTGCTTCCCCGACTACGGTGCGGTTCCCCGCACCAGCGTGCCCTGTCCCTGCCCCTGCCCGGCGCGGCCACGGCATGCCCGCCTCTGTGCGGCCTTGAGCTCGGCCCGGCGTGCCTATGGCGTGCGGCCTTGAGCTCGGCCAGCGCGCGGCCCCGCGCGTTCGGTCCCGGTGTGGCCCCACTGCCTGCTCGCGGCACGCAGCGCGGCGCGTGCGTAGCTCGGCCCTGGCGTGCGCGTGGCTTGTTCGCGGCGCGTCAGCACGGCCTTGCACGCGCGCGTGCTCGCGTGGTGCACGCGGTGCTTCGGCACAGCTCGTCGCGCCCTCGGCACGCTCGTCTACCCCTAGACGTGCCCGTCTACCCCTAGCCACCCGTCTACCCTTCCCCTCGTGTATTCTATGCGTAGTGATCACATTATTTATATCAATGAAATGGAAGCTCAACTCAGAAATTGATTACGTTAGTTATTTCGTGTAGTTAATTATCAACTTAGTTTAATGTCAACCAATTGGAAATAGTCATAATTCTATTAGTGCATGTGATTAACACTTGTTAGTGTAACTAGGTGGAAATAGATGACGTAATGATTAATTATACATCTACCCGTAATACGCTTCGGTTATAGCTTTAACCACTGCGAGACCTTCCTTCCTCTCTTTCTAGCCATGGCGAATGCAATATCGTATGTCATATCTTATGCATATTCAGTTTATCAGCTCTCTTGTATGGTGTACTGTTTATTTCCTAACTTAAATGGATGGATGTATGTTTGCGCTCGCATAGAGAACGGTCTGGTTGAGGAGTCCGAAGAACTCGCAGGAGAAGCCCCTGAGCAGCAGCTGGTTGGTGGAGGCAAGTGTCCCTTGACCTATCTTTGTCCTATACATTCTATAATTCACTTCCCGCATTTACACAGTTATACCTAAGGATTGACTAGCTTTTGTTATCCATGTCCTTGCTTACCTATTTGGGTTGGATTATTATGGTTTAGTTTTATGCTATTGCTTAACACTAATCAATGAACATGATGAGATTTATTAATGATACGTTGTTTCCCTTCTTTATCATGATATTATACTTGTGGCATTTAAGGGGGCTCGAGCGGTTTCTCGAGTGCCTCTCCGTAAGGACCTGTTCATTGGATGACCTCCCAGGAAAACAGTGCAACCATGAGGGTGAAGTGGGACGCCCTTAGCTGAATAATTAGAGGAACCGGGGTGTAGTTCGCTTAGCCGTCGTGCCGTTAATGGGGCTCGGTGTATGCGGCTCGCTCTGCTAAGTTTGGTTCACCCCTTGGGGAGGAGTGCGGTGCATTTAGGAAACCTAACAGGCGGCTACAACCCCGGGGAATCTTTGTAAAGGCTATGTAGTGATACCCTGCTGGGTCACCTTGGTAGTGATCAATGGAGACTCATGATCTCCGGGCAGAAAGGGAATCACGGCTTATGGGTAAAGTACGCAACCTCTGCAGAGTGTTTGAAAAGTGATATATCAGCCGTGCTCGCGGTTATGAGTGGCCAAGGGAGCTCCACTGATTAGTGATACTTGATCAGAGATGTTCGGATTACAGGTGGCAATGAGAATGATGGTTTGGCATTGACTATGGTAATGGTAAGTGGTATTCTTTCCATTTGGAAAGGGTACATTTGGGTTAATAACGTGGGTTAATTCTAAAACTTGGCTTTCTCTACTAGTAATAATAATCTGACCAACTAAAAGCAACTGCTTGACTTACCCCCTACATAAAGCTAGTCCACTACATCCAAACAGGACACTTGCTGAGTTTGTTGATGTGTACTCACCCTTGCTCTACACACCCAACCCCCCATCCCCAGGTTGTCAGCATTGCAACCACTGCTCAGGAGAAGATGAAGTTGTGGAAGGAGACTTCCAGGAGTTCCAAGATTATGACGAGTTCTAGGCGTGGGTTAGCGGCAACCCCCAGTCGGCTGCCTGTGAAGGCCGCGTGTATCTACGTTTCTTTTCCACACTTTGATTATTGTAAAGACTATGTGGATGTCTCAGACATATGATGTAATCGACTATTATTCCCCTTTTATATTATGATTTGAGCACTGTGTGATGATGTCCAGTTATGTAACTGCTGTGTACGTGAATTGCTGATCCTGGCACGTACATGGTTCGCATTCGGTTTGCCTTCTAAAACTGTGTGTGACATAGGTGGTATCAAAGCCATGTTGACTGTAGGACCACTAACCTAGAGTAGAATGGTCGTTCTAAGGATTATAAACCCCTATTATTGTAACACCCCAGGTGTTACTCAGGGAGTCAACCCAGGACTGCCCCCTTTTTAACCTATTATCACATGGGGATTGAATTGGGCAGAGTACATCAAACTTGGAATTCAAGGTCCTAATCAAGTGCAAACCACCTTGGATATCATGCCCTAGCTTGTCATGCACATCTAAGTGGGGAATTTCCCAAAACCCTAAAGCAAACCCCTCTTGGGCAATAGGAACCCTAATTGAAGCTATGATCAAAAGGTCATGTAAATCTTGTGATCATGGCTTGGGCCAAATATAAAAGTTGTAATATACTTCATAACCTACAATTGATAGTAAGGAAGTACCCCAAAAAAGTTTTCAGAAAAGTCCTAAAAAGTTCACCTAAGGTTCAGCTCAAGGGAGAATTCAGATTTTGCCTAAGTATAAAAACTAACCTTTGAACAAAGATTCCACATGTTCACCTTAATTCAAATTTCAAAACCCTTCGACCCAATTGACAAAGTGGCGCCAAATTAACCCTAGAATACCCTGGAAAGAGATGACACCTACCCTAGGGCATTTGACATGACTTGGCACCATTTTTGTCTCGGTTTGGACATGTCTGACACAGCCAACTTCTCACCCTCATATCTCTCTAACCCGACCACATCTATTCTTGGAACTTACATGAACTAGGTAGCTCTAGGTGCAGGGAAGAGATCTCCCACAGGCGATAGGGTAAGATTCGTACGTTTTGGCCGCTCAGCAGAGGGAAGAACACGGGCAGAAGCAACGAGCCACGTGTTCGACGCGCCCTGAGCTTGCCAGAGCACGCCCGCGCGCGCCCCCGCGTGCCCCGCGTCGCGCCAACGGCCAGCCGGCACCCTGTCCCGCGCCCGCGTCTATAAAGCCCTCCCAGGCGTCGGTTACACTCTTCCGCGCACGCTCAAGCCTCACCGGAGCTCAGTTCACCGTCGTTTGCCCGTGCGCGGCGTGTCCGCGGCCACCCGAGCCACTGCCGCCGTAGACCGGCCAGTCCAGCTTTCCCCAGCCCCATCCAACCCTCTGAGACGAGCAAGCACACCTCGGTGAAGCTCCCCGAGCGAGGAATCGAAGCCTGCTTCGCCGGAGAGGCCAGTCCACGGTCGCCGGAGCTCTCAACCCCGCCGGAGTGCGTGGACCGGGTAAACCACTGAGCCATTTCTCGATTCACTGCACAGATAGCCTATACGTCACCCCAGGAAGCTCACCGTGCCCTTGGATTGAACCATATCGCCGTGGTTTGGCCGGTACACTCGCCGCCGACGAGAACACCCGCCTGCGCGCGTGGACCGGGCGATTCCGGCCATCCCCGCCGTCAAGCCGCACCTCGCTGTGATCGCCAGAGCCTCCCCGAGCCAACCCTGCCCTTCGCCGGACCTATCTCGCCACCGGTAAGCCGCGCCACCCTTTTCTTTCCCGCAGTTACTGTTTACATTGGGGGAAGGACTGCGGGTGAGAGGAAGAAAAGGTCAGGGGGCTTTTTGAACTGTCAGCGACCCAGGGGAATAGTGGCGCAAGGGTAGAACTGTGAGGATTGATTTAGTCTAAACCCAGGGGCCTCGGTGTAAACTGTTTTTCCAGGAAACTCATATTAAATCTGTTTTTATTTTGAACAGAGACTTTAAAAAATTCATAACTTCTGTTTAGTTCACCCAAATTTGGTCAAACCAATTTTGTCAAACTCTAATTAATGTAACCCACTTAAGAAAAATATAAAACCCCCTAGGTGCTATGGAAAATTTTAAAGTTCTGATTTAAGTATAGTTTTAGCCAAAAGCTCAATAATAGAAGGAAAAATAGTTGTGCTATTTGACTAGGGTTAGAAAAATTTGGAGAAGTTTATATCTACCTACTAACCTGTTTAAAAATGTTAAACCTCTCTGTCCACTCCATTAAGTTAGTTTTTACCCCTTATTCCATAATATGCTTAAGGTTAAGAAAAATAGAAAAGGTGATTTAAATAATGAACCAGAGGGCACCCCTATTTTTGTTAGGGTACTTATTCAATGTAGTTCACTGGAAAAATCTATCATACCCTCGTTTAGTATAAAATAAGTGGGATACCTTTTATTTAAATAAAACAAGGAAAACTTAGAAAAATCCTACAAAAATAACCCCAAGGTGAAAACACCCCCACCCTTGGGATAGTTAATGTTTTGTTATTAAGAACTTAGGAAAAATATGAAATCTGCTGTTTGACATTTTTCAAATAACAATGTAGTAGAAAGTGCCTTTTTGACATTAAACTTTAGAAAATCATAACTAAATAACCACCCCTTAGCCTTCTGTGGTTTTTGGCATAGAAGCCTATTATTACTGTTAGATGCCAACAAAAATAACCCTTAGGACAGACCCCACCTCTAATTAAGAGTTGTAGTGCAAAGTGGCCCATTTACCCAATTTTTTATTCTTTTTGTCTTAAGCATAGCCTTTATATGTTGAGCCTCAAATTCTTAAAACAGGCTAAAATAGCAAATGGCAACCCACTGTAATTTTTAGAGAATTTTTGGAAATTATTAAACCACTGTCATAGTTCAAACCTACACTAGAAACCATAAGGAGAAATTAAAGTGAGGAAAAATGAATAAGGGTAATTAGTGCCATCCTAAAACCCTTGTAAATTGTCCACTGAAATGTATAAAGACAATACAAGTCCACTATGTTATCTCCAATAAAAACTTAAGCCTAAAAGGTAATAAGTATAAACCACTTGGAGCCTCGCATGACTAAGAAACCCTAAGTCACTTCTTGACTTAGTTTCCTTTAGCATCATGTTATTAAATCTTGCATAATCATGACATACATGTTCATTGCATTTCGATAGACTGTAACCTTGCTGACGGAGAGTACGTCCTCGTGCCGGAGCAAGGAGCTGCTCAGGAGGTAGCCCCAGACCCAGCACCAGAGCCTGCACCAGAGGACCTGCCTGCCACTGCTTTGGAAGGCAAGCCCCGGTTTATGCATAACATGTTATTTATGCTATTTTACTTCACTTAATGATTGTAGGATTGATTGTGCACTTAGGTGTAGGATTTGTTTGAAACCCTAGTTGCATGATCTCAGGAATCCTTGTGAGATGAATACTAGTATGATAGGTCGAGTAGTTGCTTTATTTAATTAGGATCTCGGTAGAAGACGAGTGATTTTTCTAGCACTCGCGCGAGATCAGGTTTTGGTTGTACCCACCTTCATACTATTATGATACTAGTGGTAGACAACAATCCATGGGGATTGGTTGTCTACGAGATGGAAAAATGGAATAAGGATTAACGTGCGGATACCTGTGTCAAGCGTTTGAACGTACTAAACACATACCGAGAAATATGGTAAATCGGTAAGCCTAGTACCTGAGTGAACCTGCCCGCAGACATATCCCCTCATGCGACCTGAGACGAGGTCTCCCATTCCGATTATGGTGGGTACAAGTGCGGTCACTGCACGACGGCAGTCGGGGTTAGTGAGGCATTGTACGCCAAGGCGGTGAGCCCTGATCTGTTGCCAGGGGATCGATGGGGACGGTTGATGTGTGTGGGGACAGAGTGCCTCGCCACGTCGTGTGTTTAGGTTTACCTTGCAAGGATAAAAACTCGATTCGAATCGTCTGCTTCTCGCAGCTAATGAGACTGTTTGATCCATTGTACTGCATTGAGTAACAAGTGGAAATATGATGAGTTGATATAAGATGTTGATTGCTAATAATGCTTGCTACTATGTATGAGTAGATAGTACACTTTTAGCCTTAAGAGAGTCACACTTAATTTGACAAAGTTAAAACTTGACTTAGAAACTCAGCTAGTGCTTTTGGCAACCAAACCCCACAGCCAAACAGCTGCATGTCTAGAGGTAGAGGAGTAGACTCCTCACACCGGGTAAGTCTAGCTAAGTATTAGTATACTCAGCCTTGCTTGTGGCACAATTTTACAGGTTCTCTGGAGGACATGGTTGCTGGAGTGACTTGGTCGTCCATCTTGCCACCGGGTTGGACTGTCGAGTGGGACCCTACCTCGGTTGAGGAGGAGCATGAGGAGTGATGGGACAGGCTTCCCCATCTCTCTGTTTATTTACCGTTAGTTTTATTCCGCTGCAATTCGAACAGTGATGACTACTTTTGCAAAACTCCGATGGTGATGTAGTAATTTAATACTCTTTCATGCATGGTTTTATGCTTTATTGTATTTGCTCTGTGACTCACCATCGAGTGAGATTGTGGTACTTGATCCTGTCAGTGGCCGTGTCGGACTAGATCCGAGGGATTGACGGGTTATTCCCATTTAAGTGTGGTCCAGCCTCTGAGGCGGGACTTTGGCACTTAAGTTGGAATAATTCGGGCAGTTCCGCCACAGCTGGTATCGGAGCTTGTACCACCACAGAGGAATCAATAAAATATAAATACCATCATTTTCCAAAATAAAATTTGATAGAAACAATGTTGGATAGATAGTAGGACGAGCAGGATAGACCTAGGACGTGAAGCCTTAGGATGGTAGAAGGGTAGCTAGGTGGCTAAGTGATTAGGCCCTACAGGCCACTTTTACAGGATGGGAGTTCTTCCCTACTCCTTTTATCTTGTTGTAAGGTCGTTCAGGACGAGCATGCATGCATTCTTAATTAAACGAATGGATATTTGAGTAAAGACTTAAAAACAAGATGATAACCAACTAAGTCCTCAGTATCATTTTATTTAACTAGAGAAAGGCTGAGTTTATTTTTCTTGTTCTTTTTATAATTCTTTTTCTTTTACTTACGCTTAACCGTACACAGATGACTTCCCACGGATCCTCAGACGACGGGAATGCACTGTCTCACACTGACGGACTTGCACGAGAGGGTTTTCCCCGCATTTTGTGGGAGGTACTTCAGGGGGCCGGATACACAGCACCCCCTCAGTACGCGGTGTAGCAGTTCGAGAAGCACCGAGTACCTTGCTGTAGGGTGAGGATGACCTTGGAGACTCATCCCCTGCAGCCAGGCTGGCGCTCCTTGGACTCCGAGTCTTTTGGATACCGAGCTAAGGACACGATCGAGGCAATCGCTCTGCATGGGTTGACCACTTTATGCGGATTCCATCCCCTGGAGCTGGCTACCCATCCCATTGGTTTGTTCCCCGTCGAAAGGGAGGACGACCCAATGTGGAAGGATCGGGTGGAGCATGCCAAGGATATCTGGGCCATCTACCCAGGACAGACTGCGCACTTGACCGTACGGTGCATGAATGCTCTGTACCGTCTGCAAGTGATGGGCGGTGAGGCGATGTCCCATCTGATGGCACTGTTGGAGGCCACAAAGATCACCCTGGACAACAGAGAGGAGCTCGTGGTTGATTTGTCCACTGAAATGGTGGAAAAGGACTTGCAGGTGGAGCAGCTATCCACTGATATCCAAGAGTTGGAGGAATTGGTGGGTACCAGGGAGAACGCCATCGAGGTTCTCGAGGATCAGCTCATTAACACCCAGCAGCAGCTTGCCGAGGCTAATGAGCACCTGGATATGCATCATCAGGAGATCCAGGACATGGAGGCCAATGAGGACGTCGACATCGAGGGAGGAGAGGAGCCTGCCTCTAGTGTGGACACTGCTGGCTCAGGGAGACCACCTTCCCCTGAGTCGAGTGTTGCCTCGTTCGCTCACTAGATGTCCAGGATAGAGTTAGACGTTGGTGATGGTAGGACTCCTCGCAGCTAGCTTAGCTTTTGCACCCTTGGGGTACTAGGCTAGATAGAGTTGAGTCTTCTTGGGACAAATGATGTAACCGTGATAAACTCTTTTGGAAGCATGTTGATGGATGTTGTTATCAGTTTTAAATTTGGAAGGAAAAATTTATGCCTTTAAAATCTTTTTGTTTAAGTTGGAATCTATCATTTTGACTTTGACTCTTTTCGCCGCGATTAAACCTTGAACTTGAAGATATGGTGTTAAGTATGTATGTGGTTTTTCAGATGGCCGGGAGGCAGCGTCGTGGCCAGAATGAGCGCGTTCCTCCACCGCCGCCACCGCCTCCCACTCTGCAGGAGCTCATGGCTCAGCAGAATGAAATCTTGAGACAGCTGGCTCAGCGTCAGCCACCACCTCAGCATTATGGTGGTGGAGACCATCAGCGTCACCCCGTGGCAGCTACCTACCAGGAGTTCCTCAGTACCCAGCCTCCATTGTTCACCAGGGCAGAGGACCCACTTGATGCAGATGTGTGGTTGCGAGTGGTGGGATCCAAATTCCCGCTACTCCATGGAGCTTGTTCTGAAGTCACTAAAGTCAGGTTCGCCACCCAGCAGCTTCGCGGACCCGCAAGGACTTGGTGGGATCATTTTCTTGCTATGCAGCCAGAGGACCGAGAGGTGGAGTGGAGAGAGTTCAAGGCAGCCTTCAGGGGACACCACATACCAGCCGGGATTATGGACCGAAAGCTCAACGAGTTTCTGGCACTCACTCAGGGCAACAGGACAATGTTGCAGTATGCCCAGGCTTTTAATGACTTGTGCCAGTATGCTGGATATCACGCAGACACGGATGAGAAGAAGAGAGACAGGTTCAGGAGGGGGCTCAACACTAAGCTCCGTGATCGTCTCAACACCGTCAGGGCCAACAGCTACAATGAGTTGGTCAACATGGCTATCTCCCAGGAGGACTGCATTACAGCTCGACAGGCAGAAAAGAAGAGGAAGACCCCTGTGGCAGGACCCTCAGCTTAGCCACAGCGCTTCAGGATTGTGTCCGACACACAGAACAGGGGACCGCAGCAGCAGCAAGGAAGATGGGTGATCCGACCACAGCAACAGCAGCAGCAGGCACCCAGCCGTACCCAGTTCCTAGCTCAGAGGAACAGTCAGCAGCAGCAGTATCGCCAGGCAAATGACAATAGGTGCTTCACATGTGGCAACACCGGACATTATGCCAAAAATTGCCCCAGGAACCAGCAGAGGCAGGGGCAGAATGTTAATCAGAACCAAGGCAAGAGGCAGAAGGTGCAAGTGAGGCAGGGCAGGCTGAACTTCACCACCATGGCTGATATTCCAGAGGGAGCACCCGTCATGACTGGTATCTTTACAGTTTTGAATTATCCTGCCATTATTCTTTTTGATTCTGGTGCATCGCATAGTTTTATCAGCGCCAAATTTAGTGCCAAGTGCCAATTACCTTTTCACCACACCAATGGGGGTATCACAATTTCAACACCAGGAGGCAGGGTTGCCACTTACCAAATTAACAAGAATGTGCCTATAAAGTTTGGTAGCCTTATAATTAAAACCAACCTCCTCATTTTGGGGTTGGATAGTGTGGATATCATATTGGGAACTGACTGGTTGACCAAACATCAGGTTGTGATTGATATTGCAGCTAGGGCCATTGAGGTGCACTCATCCACTTGTGGTGAAACCACACTATATTTGCCCGACCAGGGATGCACCCGTTCTTGTGCCTTTGTTATGATAGAGTCCCCAGTGGAAAAGATCCCAGTGGTCCGTGACTACCCGGATGTTTTTCCGGATGAATTGCCAGGGATGCCACCTGACCGAGATATTGAGTTCGCCATCGAGTTGCAACCCGGGACTGCTCCTATCTCCAAGAGACCCTATAGAATGCCTCCCGCAGAATTGGCAGAATTGAAGAAGCAATTGCAAGAGTTGTTGGACAAGGGGTTTATTCGCCCAAGTACTTCACCATGGGGATGTCCTGCCTTATTCGTGAAGAAAAAGGATGAGAGTTTGAGGATGTGTGTTGACTACTGCCCTCTCAATGCGGTGACTATCAAGAACAAATACCCACTGCCCCGCATTGATGTTCTGTTCGATCAGTTGGTAGGAGCCAAGGTGTTCTCCAAGATAGACCTTCGCTCAGGTTACCATCAGATCAAGATCCGTGCCAGTGATATTCCCAAGACGACCTTCTCAACCAGATATGGGCTATATGAGTTTTTGGTGATGTCTTTTGGGCTGACCAATGCCCTGGCTTATTTCATGTACTTGATGAACTCAGTATTTATGCCAGAGTTAGACAAGTTCGTGGTCGTTTTCATTGATGATATTCTGGTTTATTCCAAGAATGAAGCCGAGCACACCAAACATTTGCATACTGTACTTCAGAGACTGTGTGACCATCGGTTGTATGCCAAGTTGTCTAAATGTGAATTCTGGCTGAAGGAGATTAAATTCTTGGGTCACACAATTTCTCAGGATGGGATATCAGTTGATCCTGAGAAGGTACAAGAGGTGATGGATTGGAAACCCCCGACTACAGTGAGGCAGATTCGGAGTTTTCTAGGATTGGCAGGGTATTATCGACGATTTATTCCGGATTTCTCCAGAATTGCCAAACCAATGACTGAACTGTTGAGGAAGGGAGTCAAGTATGATTGGAGCCAAAAGTGCGAAGATGCCTTTCATACTTTGAGGCAGCATTTGACAACAGCCCCAGTGCTGGCTCAACCTGACCACACCAAGCCATTTGAAGTTTATTGTGATGCTTCTGGTACTGGATTGGGATGTGTCTTGATGCAAGAGAACAGAGTCATTGCTTATGCTTCCCGAGCACTCAAGCCCCATGAGCAGAACTACCCTACACATGATCTGGAATTGGCAGCTGTGGTTCATGCTCTTAAGATATGGAGACACTACTTGATGGGAGCTCACTGTAACATCTACACTGATCACAAGAGTCTCAAATACATCTTCACTCAGGCAGATCTGAACATGAGGCAGAGGAGATGGTTGGAGTTAATCAAGGACTATGATTTGGAAGTGCATTACCATCCTGGCAAGGCCAATGTTGTGGCAGATGCCTTGAGCAGAAAGGCCCAGTGCAATTGTATGAGCATGGATGCAAGGGTCACCACCCTGTGCGATGAGCTGTGCAAGCTGAACCTGGAAGTTGTTTCTTCAGGTGACTTAAGTTATATCTCAGTGGAACCCACATTGCAAGAGCAAATAGTGAGGGCACAGATTGAGGATAAGGGTATTCAAATGATTAAGGAAATGGTCAAGCAAAAGGCGGAGAAATACGAATGCTTCCGTCAGGACAGCAAGGGGATTCTATGGTTTGGAGACTGATTAGTTGTTCCCAAGGACCCTGAGCTCAGAAAGAAGATACTAGATGAAGCTCACCTTTCCAAATTCTCCATGCACCCTGGTAGCAACAAGATGTACCATGATCTCAGATCTTTATATTGGTGGACCAGAATGAAGAGGGAAATTGCCAAGTACATCTCCGAGTGTGACACCTGCCAGAGAATCAAGGCCAGTCACTTGAAGGCAGCAGGCCCTTTGCAACCCCTTCCCATACCATCTTGGAAATGGGAGGACATTTGCATGGATTTTATCGTAGGATTGCCCAATACCTCTAGGCACCATGATTCCGTTTGGGTTATCATGGACAGGTTGACCAAGACCGCTCATTTCTTGCCAGTGCACACCACCCACAAGACAGAGAAGTACGCAGAAATTTATGTTGATCAGATAGTAAGATTGCATGGTATTCCAAAGACCATTGTATCTGACAGGGAGCACTGTTTGTGGCACGCTTTTGGGAGCAGCTGCAAGAATCACTTGGGACCCAAGTAATCCGAAGCTCAGCATATCACCCTCAAACAGATGGCCAGACAGAAAGGGTGAATCAGATTTTGGAAGACATGTTGCGAGCTTGTGCACTACACTACGGAAAGGATTGGGACAAGTGTCTGTCTTTGGCAGAGTTTTCTTACAATAACAGCTATCAGTCCAGTCTGAAGATGGCACCTTTTGAAGCCTTATATGGGAGAAGGTGTAGGACCCCACTGAATTGGTCTCAAGCAGGAGAGAGGGAAATTTTTGGGCCAGACTTGGTACTTGAGGCAGAGGCAAAGGCCAGGGTTATTACCAAGAACTTAGAAGCTGCTCAGGCCAGGCAAAAGAGCTATCATGACAAGAGGCGGAAGCCTCTACAGTTTCAGGTGGGAGATCATGTTTATCTTAAGGTGTCACCCACCAAGGGTGTCCAGAGATTCGGGATCAAGGGCAAGTTAGCTCCTCGCTACATTGGACCCTATGAGATCAAAGCAAGTTGTGGACCTGTAGCCTATCAATTGGAATTGCCACCTTACATGTCAGCAGTTCACAATGTGTTCCATGTATCTCAGCTGCGGAAATGTGTTCGCCTATCCACTGAAGTGCTGCCAGAACCAGATATTGAGATAGAACCAGACTTGTCCTACCAAGAGTACCCTGTCAAGGTATTAGATCAAAAGGAGAGATCAACTCGAGCAAAATCAGTCAGAATGTACAAGGTTCAGTGGAGTCACCATTCAGCAGAAGAAGCTACATGGGAGACTGAGGATTTTCTGCGCTCTCGTTTCCCCGACTTTCTACCCAAAGGAGTCGGTACGTAACCCCAAAACCCCACCCCCACCTGCCCTTTGAATTCAATTATAAGAAAAACTTAGATAACAAGGATGGTCTAAGTTGTGGATTTAACTTAAGAAGGGCTTCCTTCTGAAGTTGCAAAGAGAATGACATTCGAAGAGCAGTTAATGAGAGAAACTGGAGTATAAGGAAGAGTAACACACCATCGTACCTTGGTAGAACCCCTCCAAGGGACTCTACCTAAAATCTCGGGACGAGATTCCTTTAAGGGGGGAGGGCTGTAACACCCCAGGTGTTACTCAGGGAGTCAACCCAGGACTGCCCCCTTTTTAACCTATTATCACATGGGGATTGAATTGGGCAGAGTACATCAAACTTGGATTCAAGGTCCTAATCAAGTGCAAACCACCTTGGATATCATGCCCTAGCTTGTCATGCACATCTAAGTGGGGAATTTCCCAAAACCCTAAAGCAAACCCCTCTTGGGCAATAGGAACCCTAATTGAAGCTATGATCAAAAGGTCATGTAAATCTTGTGATCATTGTGACAGAACCTCCCAAGTAATTAGGCCCACCTACAGTTGTCCTTGTCCAACGGACATCAGACAACCCTGTAGGTGCCCCTGAACTACTTGACAAGTTCGGTATCTTTCCTTACCTCACCAGGAACGTTTCACCCATCTTGTAGATATTACAGAACATCGGAGATAAAGAAATGCGGAAACGAATTACATAAACTTTACATTTATTTCAAAAGTAAGCTTGAGTTATATTATTACAGACCAGACTATAAGTGAGTGCATAGAGTAATATTATACAAACCAGGGAGGCAAAAACTCCTCCCGAGAAGCTAAAAACAAAAGATCTTAAGTGGAGGACCGAGTCCTCCCGCACTTCAGTCTTGATTTTCTTCTTTTGAAACCACCTTGGAGCAGAAGCAACAAAAGTTTGTCGCTTCCTCACCTAAAAACAACAAAGGGATAAACCCTGAGTATGGAATACTCAGCAAGTCTTACCCGACTAAGGAAAAGACTCTCAAGGGTATGCTGGATAAATAGGAGTCAAGGAGAGGCTTTAGCAAAAATCAACTTATAGTTTTGCAGAAGAAGCTTACTAAGTGAGTCCTTACTTTTCATCTTTTAATGCCATCTTAAGTATTAATAGACTCTATTTGCATCTAGTCTAATTTCACATCAAATCAAGACAACATTAGTTTTATCCATAGTGTTCACCTCCTGACTCTAGGTTGTAGAAAAGTGACCAAGTCTTCATAACCGCGAAGGTACGGCGATCCGAATCGATTATACTCAGCTGAGGATCTCCAATCACACGACATATGTAGCACTTAACCCTTGCATATGTCAACCCGCCACCGGGGTTCTTAAGACCGGATCAGGTTCACGCAAACCGAGAGCACAGCTACACCACCGTCCAGCCTCTTGCCACGGAGGGTACACGCTACTCTCGCCACCGCTCCACGCCCATTTCGTGTTATCTTATTCCGGTCTTAGTCTGCCCGAGGCAAGGCTTACCCATGACGAGGCATGTGACTAGTTAAAGGGTCCTCGGTCAGCACGCCTACATACGCGTTAATCCTTAACCAACCTGGGTAGAACATCACCTGTTCCTACCCCAAGTTTCAATTTAAGTATTTCCACCCTTAGGAATGTGTCTGTTCCTTAGGATGAAAGAGCATCACGGGGAACTTTGCAGTAAGATCCCACTATTGCTCCAAATGAAAATATTCTTGCAGGTAGAAGCCATCCTCTCCATGGTTAAATTGAGGACAACTTCTATCCACAAGATCTAAGCAAGTCTAAGCATTTTTGTAAATCATATTTTGATACTTCACCGAAGTATCTATAAAGGTATGGATATCAAGGAAAAGCAATGCATCAAAGGGTTTCAAGTAACTCCTATGAACCTAATGCACATTTCACTAGACTTAAGTGTGCGAAAAGTATTTTAAAACACAAGGAAAGGGGTTGCATGCACCGGGGCTTGCCTTCGTTTACTGGTGAATCAGGCTCAGATCCACAGATGTCAAAGTAGAAATGATTCCCAGCCTCAGACTCCGAAGGTGGTGGTGGTGGTGTCTCCTCTTCAGTTACTTCTACCTCTTCCTCTCGTTCTAATCATAACCATACATATGTATAAGAATGGATGCCATGGGATGCTCATGAGGATGCAAAGATAGCATAAACTTATTAGTTATGTCTTGAATACAACTTTCCTTCACGGTACTCCGAGAACCTAGGGTTTCCGGAGTCAGTAAAGGAGTTCATGGAGCAGGGGAGGGGGTGGTTTTGGGTTTAGTGATCAAACAAGGTCCAAATCAAACCAAACTCTACCCATGGCTTCTAAATAATGTGATAAGCTCACATAAAAAGTTTGGGAAGTTTTGGGCTTATTATTTATTCTCTAAAAATCCAGAATCAATAGTTTAGGCTATTTTAAATACCCTAAAATTCCCTGTTCAAACTAAAAATCATAGAACTATTTTTATTAAATACTATGGAAAATAACAAGCCTAGGAAAATTGGTCTCATATTTTTAGGATTTTCCTACCATTTTCTACAGTTTTTCAAAGTTCTGCTGAAAAAGAAAAGGAAAAACTCTAAACAGTACTGGGCCGATTCTGGCCCAACAAGCCCAGGTCCAGGGAGAACAGCGCGCTCGCGCCCGCGCGCGCGCGCCCGCGCCCAGGCGATTTTGCAGAAAGGGCCTCGCGCTTCTAGCTAATCCAAAAAAGGTCCTTTTACTATTGTACGCAGTCACTGACGATTTGCAGAAACGCCCTCAAACTTCTGTTTCTTCCCCGCGATAGCCCCTGACCACGCCGCGCCCTGGATTCTTCCCGGCGTGACCCGTACTGGACATGGCCGGCGAAGACTACTCAAACTAACGGTCGGAGAGTCTCTACGGACCTAAGGCGACCTAAGAACGGCCCTCAATTTCGAACGGTGCTCCAGGAAATTGCTCTGCCCACGCTCAGGGCGGAAACCGGGGCGTCGAGCTCACGTTCCCGTACAACCATGGCCGGACTGAGCAAACGGACGCTACCGAGAGCATCACAAGCATGCAGAGGCACGAAAACAGTATACGAATTGGATGGCGACTCACCAGAACGAGCTGGCCACGGGAGGGCTAGTTTTCACGGTGCGGCGGATGGAATTGGGGGAAACTTGGAATTAGAGCTCGTCGGTGAACCACTGGGAGCAATACTGGACGTCGAGGTACTTGACTACCATACGGAGCGTGTGGTGGCTTCAATTTATAGAGTTCATGGGCGTCGGCGATCAATTTGAGCAAATTGCGCTGGCGGCCGGATGGGAGGAAGAAGCTTGGCGCACGGAGTACGTGTCCCATAGCGTGGCAGTAACTCCGGTGAGCTACGGAGGGTTCAGAGAAGGTCATGGCGACACGGTGAAAGTGTAGAGCCACGCGGCACCCGGCCGAGAGGCGGCGGTCGACGGCGAGTACTTACCGCGGGCGGTGAGCCAGGGGGGGGGAGAACGTGCCGTGGCCGAGCGGGGTGACTTCCAGCTCACCGCCGTTGAGGACACGTATCGGCAGTGCTTATCCAAAGACCACCGAGCATGAATCGTGACGAGTCGCGATCAACGGCGGCGGCTACCGGCGGTGAGGACGAACCCGATCTTCTTCAGTTAAGCGGTCACTGTACCATGGGAATACCGGTTCAGAGTGACTGAGAGTCCAGTTTCCAGAGCCCATAACTTCCAATTTTGTGCAGCAACTCGATTGCCTTTCTTAAACAAAATTGTAGAGCAATATACCATCTACAATTCGACTATAGGACTTGAACATATTTGAGCACTGGATTATGCTCAAAACCTAGCTTGAAGTCGAGGTCAGTTCACTGCTAGTCTGAAAATTCAGACATAACAGCCTGACAACCCAACTTTAGGCTTGGTTTTCTCTAAATTCTTCTTAACAACTAAGCTCACAACCTTAAGCAAAGTTGTTCTCCTATAATGGGTCTTCAACTTTGATGTGGTGACCTAGGGTAAAAACCCTATACTTTGTAAGTTACAAAGCCCCAAAGTTGAGCCCATTCACTGATTTTCAGACTTAGAGCAAAACTCAAATGAGGTCCATTTTGCATTTAGGTCCAAAACCTTGGGTTTTGCTTTCAAGTACACATTTTTGTGAACCAAGGGACTTAAGAAACCTATTTGGCTTGGTTTTTGCACTTTAGCCCAAAAGTGGGCTAATTTTGCACAGAAGCCCCTAGGGTTTGGTTTAGGGTTTTCCAGGGTTCCAATTAGGGTTTCTGGCATCCCAGGGGTATAAATGTGATTCAACTTAGTGTTTGGGGATATTTTATGACTTTTCTCACAAGCCCTAAAGTTTTTCTCAACTTAGGTTAAGTTTTACCCCTTTAACCACTAGTTAGGGTTAAGTTCTTTAACCAGGGTCCTAATTTGTAAAACTTTAAAACAATACAACTTGTTTGAAATTTTTGCCTAGTGAATGCACTCTAGGTGTATCAAACATATGCAATGCCAATGCTATGATGTCATGCTCAAGTTTTAGTTATAGTAACACCAGGGGTGTTACAATCATGGCTTGGGCCAAATATAAAAGTTGTAATATACTTCATAACCTACAATTGATAGTAAGGAAGTACCCCCAAAAAGTTTTCAGAAAAGTCCTAAAAAGTTCACCTAAGGTTCAGCTCAAGGGAGAATTCAGATTTTGCCTAAGTATAAAAACTAACCTTTGAACAAAGATTCCACATGTTCACCTTAATCCAAATTTCAAAACCCTTCAACCCAATTGACAAAGTGGCGCCAAATTAACCCTAGAATACCCTGGAAAGAGATGACACCTACCCTAGGGCATTTGACATGACTTGGCACCATTTTTGTCTCGGTTTGGACATGTCTGACACAGCCAACTTCTCACCCTCATATCTCTCTAACCCGACCACATCTATTCTTGGAACTTACATGAACTAGGTAGCTCTAGGTGCAGGGAAGAGATCTCCCACAGGCGATAGGGTAAGATTCGTACGTTTTGGCCGCTCAGCAGAGGGAAGAACACGGGCAGAAGCAACGAGCCACGTGTTCGACGCGCCCTGAGCTTGCCAGAGCACGCCCGCGCGCGCCCCCGCGTGCCCCGCGTCGCGCCAACGGCCAGCCGGCGCCCTGTCCCACGCCCGCGTCTATAAAGCCCTCCCAGGCGTCGGTTACACTCTTCCGCGCACGCTCAAGCCTCACCGGAGCTCAGTTCACCGTCGTTTGCCCGTGTGCGACGTGTCCACGGCCACCCGAGCCACTGTCGCCGTAGACCGGCCAGTCCAGATTTCCCCAGCCCCATCCAACCCTCTGAGACGAGCAAGCACACCTCAGTGAAGCTCCCCGAGCGAGGAATCGAAGCCTGCTTCGCCGGAGAGGCCAGTCCACGGTCGCCGAAGCTCTCAACCCCGCCGGAGTGCGTGGTCCGGGTAAACCACTGAGCCATTTCTCGATTCACTGCACAGATAGCCTATACGTCACCCCAGGAAGCTCACTGTGCCCTTGGATTGAACCAGATCGCCATGGTTTGGCCGGTACACTCGCCGCCGACGAGAACACCCGCCTGCGCGCGTGGACCGGGCGATTCCGGCCATCCCCGCCGTCAAGCCGCACCTCGCTATGACCGCCAGAGCCTCCCCGAGCCAACCCTGCCCTTCGCCGGACCTATCTCGCCGCCGGTAAGCCGCGCCACCCTTTTCTTTCCCGCGGTTACTGTTTACATTGGGGGAAGGACTGCGGGTGAGAGGAAGAAAAGGTCAGGGGGCTTTTTGAACTGTCAGCGACCCAGGGGAATAGTGGCGCAAGGGTAGAACTGCGAGGATTGATTTAGTCTAAACCCAGGGGCCTCGGTGTAAACTGTTTTTCCAGGAAACTCATATTAAATCTGTTTTTATTTTGAACAGAGACTTTAAAAAATTCATAACTTCTGTTTAGTTCACTTAAATTTGGTCAAACCAATTTTGTCAGACTCTAATTAATGTAACCCACTTAAGAAAAATATAAAACCCCCTAGGTGCTATGGAGAACTTTAAAGTTCTGATTTAAGTATAGTTTTAGCCAAAAGCTCAATAATAGAAGAAAAAATAGTTGTGCTATTTGACTAGGGTTAGAAAAATTTGGAGAAGTTTATATCTACCTACTAACCTGTTTAAAAATGTTAAACCTCTCTGTCCACTCCATTAAGTTAGTTTTTACCCCTTATTCCATAATATGCTTAAGGTTAAGAAAAATAAAAAAGGTGATTTAAATAATGAACCAGAGGGCACCCTTATTTTTGTTAGGGTACTTATTCAATGTAGTTTACTGGAAAAATCTATCATACCCTGGTTTAGTATAAAATAAGTGGGATACCTTTTATTTAAATAAAACAAGGAAAACTTAGAAAAACCCTACAAAAATAACCCCAAGGTGAAAACACCCCCACCCTTGGGATAGTTAATGTTTTGTTATTAAGAACTTAGGAAAAATATGAAATCTGCTGTTTGACATTTTTCAAATAACAATGTAGTAGAAAGTGCCTTTTTGACATTAAACTTTAGAAAATCATAACTAAATAACCACCCCTTAGCCTTCTGTGGTTTTTGGCACAGAAGCCTATTATTACTCTTAGATGCCAACAAAAATAACCCTTAGGACAGACCCCACCTCTAATTAAGAGTTGTAGTGCAAAGTGGCCCATTTACCCAATTTTTTATTCTTTTGTCTTAAGCATATCCTTTATATGTTGAGCCTCAAATTCTTAAAATAGGCTAAAATAGCAAATGGCAACCCACTGTAATTTTTACAGAATTTTTGGAAATTATTAAACCACTGTCATAGTTCAAACCTACACTAGAAACCATAAGGAGAAATTAAAGTGAGGAAAAATGAATAAGGGTAATTAGTGCCATCCTAAAACCCTTGTAAATTGTCCACTGAAATGTATAAAGACAATACAAGTCCACTATGTTATCTCTAATAAAAACCTAAGCCTAAAAGGTAATAAGTATAAACCACTTGGAGCCTCGCATGACTAAGAAACCCTAAGTCACTTCTTGACTTAGTTTCCTTTAGCATCATGTTATTAAATCTTGCATAATCATGACATACATGTTCATTGCATTTCGATAGTTTCCTTTAGCATCATGTTATTAAATCTTGCATAATCATGACATACATGTTCATTGCATTTCGATAGACTGTAACCTTGCTGACGGAGAGTACGTCCTCGTGCCGGAGCAAGGAGCTGCTCAGGAGGTAGCCCCGGACCCAGCACCAGAGCCTGCACCAGAGGACCTGCCTGCCACTCCTTTGGAAGGCAAGCTCCGGTTTATGCATAACCTGTTATTTATGCTATTTTACTTCACTTAATGATTGTAGGATTGATTGTGCACTTAGGTGTAGGATTTGTTTGAAACCCTAGTTGCATGATCTCAGGAATCCTTGTGAGATGAATACTAGTATGATAGGTCGAGTAGTTGCTTTATTTAATTAGGATCTCGGTAGAAGACGAGTGATTTTTCTAGCACTCGCGCGAGATTAGGTTTTGGTTGTACCCACCTTCATACTATTATGATACTAGTGGTAGACAACAATCCATGGGGATTGGTTGTCTACGAGATGGAAAAATGGAATAAGGATTAACGTGCAGATACCTGTGTCAAGCGTTTGAACGTACTAAACACATACCGAGAAATATGGTAAATCGGTAAGCCTAGTACCTGAGTGAACCTGCCCGCAGACATATCCCCTCACGCGACCTGAGACGAGGTCTCCCATTCCGGTTATGGTGGGTACAAGTGCGGTCACTGCACGACGGTAGTCGGGGTCAGTGAGGCATTGTACGCCAAGGCGGTGAGCCCTGATCTGTTGCCATGGGATCGATGGGGACGGTTGATGTGTGTGGGGACGGAGTGCCTCGCCACGTCGTGTGTTTAGGTTTACCTTGCAAGGATAAAAACTCGATTTGAATCGTCTGCTTCTCGCAGCTAATGAGACTGCTTGATCCATTGTACTGCATTGAGTAACAAGTGGAAATATGATGAGTTGATATAAGATGTTGATTGCTAATAATGCTTGCTACTATGTATGAGTAGATAGTACACTTTTAGCCTTAAGAGAGTCACACTTAATTTGACAAAGTTAAAACTTGACTTAGAAACTCAGCTAGTGCTTTTGGCAACCAAACCCCACAGCCAAACAGCTGCATGTCTAGAGGTAGAGGAGTAGACTCCTCACACCGGGTAAGTCTAGCTGAGTATTAGTATACTCAGCCTTGCTTGTGGCACAATTTTACAGGTTCTCTAGAGGACATGGTTGCTGGAGTGACTTGGCCGTCCATCTTGCCACCGGGTTGGACTGTCGAGTGGGACCCTACCTCGGCTGAGGAGGAGCATGAGGAGTGATGGGACAGGCTTCCCCATCTCTCTGTTTATTTACCGTTAGTTTTATTCCGCTGCAATTCGAATAGTGATGACTACTTTTGCAAAACTCCGATGGTGATGTAATAATTTAATACTCTTTCATGCATGGTTTTATGCTTTATTGTATTTGCTCTGTGACTCACCATCGAGTGAGATTGTGGTACTTGATCCTGTCAGTGGCCGTGTCGGACTAGATCCGAGGGATTGACGGGTTATTCCCATTTAAGTGTGGTCCAGCCTCTGAGGCGGGACTTAGGCACTTAAGTTGGAATAATTCGGGCAGTTCCGCCACAATTATCACCTTGACTTTGATATCCCTTCAAAAGTTGGTTATATCGACCAAACCTATGTTCTACTATATATATTATACATTGGTAAAAATTTTGTTTCTTCTAATTCCTCATTTATTCATGGTTTACTTGCCGGTCATATTAGTTCTGTTCTCACTCTTATGCTTGCGTTGTCTTTTGTAGATGGCTCGTCTTAGACACACTGCACGGAAGTCTGTCATCCCCTTCTTACCCTCTCGTCTCGCTGAGCGTCCGCTTCGCCGTTCGGTGACTGGTCAGTCTAGCCACTTGGAGAGGCTGCACCACCGCCTGCACGAGGAGCAGGAGCGTCGACGACAGGAGCAAGAGCAGCAGGGCTCTTCTTTCTCGCTCCAGCAGGAGATAGAGTCTGTGAGGAGCTGCTCCCCCGTGCTTCCGCTGGAGGCGCCCCATGCACCACCACTGAGCGCCCCAGCCCCTGGAGTAGCTGCTGGAGGAGACCCAGACGACGGAGGTGGCGACGATAGCTCGAGCTTCAGTGTGGCAGAACCGCCCGAATTATTCCAGCTTAAGTGCCTAAGTCACGCCCCATGGGTCGTAACACACTTAAATCGGAATAACCCGTCAGTCCCTCAGATCTAGTCTGATAGAGCCACTTAACCAGGATCAAATTCCACAATCTCACTCGAAGGTGAGTCACAGAAGAAATACAATAAAACAGGAAACCTCAAATTAAGCACTGAGTTATAACATAAATCGGAGTTTTTGAGTAGCAAATAAAGTTCACAAAATAAAGTGCAGCGGATAATCGATGTCGTCGGTACTGAGGAAATGGGCAAGGCCTAGCCCACTACTCCTCATGCTCCTCTCCTGCCGGAGCAACATCCCACTCGACCGTCCAACCCGGTGGCAGGGTGGTAGGCCAAGTCACACCATCAACCATTTCCTGCATGGTACCTGCAAACATGATGCCACAAGCAAGGTTGAGTATACTAATACTCAGCTAGACTTAACCGGTGTGAGGAGTCTACTCCTCTACCTCTAGACTATGCAGCTGTTTGGCTGAGGGGTTTGGTTTGCCAAAAGCACTAGCTGTTTCTAAAATCAATTTTTAGCTTTTCAAGTTCTATCATCATTAACTTAGCTAGGTTTGCTCCTTCTAAGCATACATGGTAACAATCGATTAGTTCAATCAACAAGTTATCTCATATAATCCACATTTCACTTCTTACTCGATGCAGTACAAGGAATCAAGCAGTCTCATTAGCTGCGAGAAGCAGACGATTCGAATCGAGTTTTATCCTTGCAAGGTAAACCTAAACACACGGCATGTCGGGGTACTCCGACCCCACACATGACAACCGTCCCCATCGATTCCCCGTTCGCGTCCAGGCCTCACCGCCTTGGCATACAATGCTCCACTGACCCCGGCTGCCGCCGTGCAGTGACCGCACTTGTACCCACCATAGCTAGCATGGGAGACCCAGTCTCAGGTCGCATGAGGGATAAAGTCCGCGCCCGGCTTCACTCAGGTACTAGGTTTACCGGTTACCATTTTTCCCGGCATGTGCTTAGTACGTTCAAAAGCTTGACTCAGGTATCCACACATTAATCCTTAATCCATTTTTCCCGTCTCATGGACAAGGCATCCTTCCTGGATCCAAGTCCATAGACTAACATAGATCCCGTTATCAAGATGAATACAATCAATTCCTGACCTCGCGCGAGTGCTAGAAAAATCACTCGACTTCTACCGAGATCCTGATTAGCAAGCAGCTACTCGACCTAGCATACTAGTATTCATCTCATAAAGGAATCCTAAGTTCATGCAACTAGAGGTTTCAAGCAACTCCTACACTTAAGTGCACATTGCAATCCTACAAGCATTAAGTGTAGTAAAATAGCATAATTAACAGGTTATGCTTAAAACCGGGGCTTGCCTTCAATTGCTGGGGCTGCGGGGAGATCCTCAATAGCAGCCTCTGAAGCCTGCTCCTGGTCCTTCTCTTGGACAGGTCCTTGCTCGGGGATGAGCACGTACTCTCCGTCGGTAAGATTACAATCTAATGAATGCAATGCGTAAAGGTGTATGATCTTTTTAGAAATTACAACTTTAAAGGTGTATGATCTTTTGAGGTTAAACAAGTTAACTTTACTTATGTAAAACCCTTAGTGGTATACTTGGTAAATTGGGTTAAACTTAGCTAAGGTAAGTGGTAGGTTTATTTTTGGGGTTCCACTGAATTCTTTTTAAGTCTTAGGGATAAATGATAAGTACTCAAGTTAGATTTATTGAGGTGAGGTTTATTTCTTCTTCCCTTTTCTTTCATTCTCTTAAGGTTTTGGAGTAGGTTTGAACTACAAGTTGCTATTATAAAATTCTAAAAATTCTGCAAAAATTACAGTGGCTTATTACTGGTGTGTGTTTCTCTGTCTCAAAATTTGGGGATCAAAAAGTGAATAGTTTTCTCTGGATAAAATTATCAAATTTTAGGGCAGAAGGGGTGCTTTGAACTACAACTATTATTTAACAGTGGGTAATTCTCTAAAACTTATTTTTGCTGGCTTTTAGGTGTTATAACATGACCTGATACAAATTTCTAGTCATTACTACCTTTTAATTATTTTTCTATGTTTTTCTCAAGTTTCTAGCCAAATGGGTGCTTTCTACTATCACTATATTTGAAACACATTAAACAACAGAGTTCTTATTTTTCATAGTTAGTATTTTGTGCAAGAGCAATCATTCTGAAGTTTGGCCTCCATTTGCTTAAGGGAAGGGGTGGTATGCATTATTTGAATTAAGTGGCCTTTCTTTTAAATTATTAGCAATAGGTATGAGTTTGCTTCTTTTTCATGGGTTTGCATTTTTCTCTGGTAGTTCATCACATTATGATCTTAGCAAAATTTTGGTTCCCATTATTGCATCATTAGGGGTTATTCAAGAATTATTTGGAAAATGCCTTATTATCACTTTGTATTTATTTTCCTTACTTAAAAAAAGTTGGGCTGAGGTGCTCTGTATTTTTGTAGTGGGGTTCTGGTGGTTGTAAGTCCACTGGATTTTTATTAAGCATTTTGGTTATAGTTTTGCCTCTCTAATAATTGATTTTCAGTCTATATAAGGCTAAATAAATCATTTTAATTCAAAACTGGTCTAAATTAATAGGCTCTGTATTTTTCCTAGGTTCTCTGTTACATAAGTAAAGTAGGAAAAATAATCTTAATCACTGTTCATTAATTTCTAATGCCTTTCTGATTTTTCCTATGTTTTGGGCAAAATAGCTTTAAATGAATAAGCACATCATAATTTCTAATGCTGGGGTTCCTACTATTTTTAAACAATGTCTAAATGAGGTTTGATCATCTACAAATTTTCTTAAGTTCAGCACAGAAGAAAAACTAATTTTCCTTAATTAAACAAGGTTTAGTGGGTTTCTGTTTTAATTTCTAAACTCTAAAACTTTGAACAGAAAGTATAGGGTCTACTATTTTTAAATGATAGATTATAATATACAGGAGCTAGTAAAATTGGTTTGACAACTTTCTATTAAGATTTCATCAAGTTATGGATTTTCTAAGTTCTCTGGTCATTTTAAAAGAATAACAGAATTGGTTTAAATGGAAATCCACTTTGCACTGGGGTCCCTGGCGGGTTTTCTAAGTTTTCTTCGCGAATCAGCCCTTAGGCTACTATTCACATGAGTCACTGACATTACAGAAAACCCCTCGGGTTCTATAAATCCTAACCCGAGGTCCTTCTTCTACCTTAAACAGTAACTGCGGCGGAAGAAAGGGCGGAGGGGCTTACCGGCGGCGAGATTGCTCCGGTGAAGTGGTCGAGGACGAAGGGGAGGTCTCGGGGATCACAACGGTGTGCGGAACACCGTCGGAGATGGCCGGAGTCGGTCGGTCCACGTGCGCAGGCGGGGATGCTCGTCGGCGGCGAGGAGACCGGCCTGGTCACGGCGCGATAGTTCAATCAAATGGGTCAGGGAGGTCCACGGGATGCCAGAGAAGATATGAGCACAAGGAATTGGGCGGGGACTCACTGGATAGCTCGGTCCACGCGCGGCGGCGGAAGACCGAAGTCCGGTGAGGTCGATCTCGGGCCTCCGGTGAAGTCCGGCTGGGTCTGAGGGCTTGGCAAGCTTCACGGGCTACTGGCGGAGCTAGCCGAAGCACTGGCTTGGCTTGAGGGTGGCTGGAGTGGGCTGGCCACGGTGGCCGAAGCTCTGGCGGCAATGGCGGGCGGAATTAAGCTCGCCGGAGCTAAGGAAAGGTGGCTGGCCGGTGAGGATGAGTGCGGGGCGAAGAGAGGTGCGCCCGGGGAGGCTTTATAGGCGCGAGCGGGCACGGCCGAGGGCGTGGGCGCGCGGCGGACTTGACCGGACGCCGGGGTGAGCGCGCGCGGGGGTTGGGCGAGCTCTGGCGTGCCGACCAAGGTCGAACACGTGTGCCCGTGCGTTCTGCCCAAGTTCTGGCGCGTGTGGTCGCTCATCCGAGCCTGCTCTCGCCTTGGTCAGTGCACAAAACCTCTTCTCCTCCCTACAAGCTACCATTCTTGTGTGGGGGTCATAGGATTTTGCCTACTGGTTGCAGAGATATGGAGCCAGGAAATCTGGTCTGTCTCCCTGCCCAAACCCGAGGCAAATCCAAGGTTTTGTCGTGTCTAGGGCTCGCGTCCCAATGCCATCTTCTGGCACACGACAGAGGGGTTAGTTAGACACAATTTTGTTAATGGGGCCATTAGGATTCGAGTTAGGGATCAAGGTGAACATCCCTGATCTTTGGCTCAAGGTCTGAATTTCAGAATTCTGAAATTCAGAATTCCCATTAAGTCCCCACATGAGAAGCTTGATTTGGGGTTTTATTTGAGGTATTTTGGCTAAGTTTCCTCAACATTTCTTGTTGCCCATTAAATATACTTTAATTTTTATAATTGGCTCAATTCATAATTTTAAACTTTCCATACCCTTTTTCTTATTTTCTTGAATTTTGCTCAAGGGGCTCACTTAGGGTCTTTAATTAGGGTTGCACATTCTTATCTTTTAAAAGTCTCAATTGTTTTGATCATGACACTTTTAAGTATATACTTGGTGAATTCTTTATTACTTAAGTTATTTTGATGCTCATGCTTACTTTGATTCACATGAAATAATGATTCTTGGTTTGGCATTTGAGAGAAACCCTAGGTGACACTGGGGTGTCACATTCAGCACCGACCTTTCCGCCGACCAGGAGCCGGAAGGATGGGTTGCTCGACCCATCACTCGCGACGCTGCTCGCGGGTGTCACTTCCATGACGCGCTCGACACCCTGCTACTTCGGGCACTCGACCGGCGTACTTGGTCCATCGAGTATCGCTGTGTGGTCTTCCAGCACAGTCGTGGGGCTTACCCGGACCGCTGGGAGGCGACCTGCTTGGTGCGCCATCCGGAGAACAGTCTCCGGGGTGCGGAGATCTACTCAGAGCACTACTTTATCTCTGAGCGGGACTCAGCTGAGGCGGCCATGCAAGATGCCGCACGGCGTGCGCTTTCGCACTACTACTCAGTTCTCGGCGGGGTAGCCGATGATCTCAACCTGAAGTATTACCCCCACCGTCCATCTGGCAGCACAGGAGGCGTGATTGTCTCACCTGTTAGTGAGGACAATCCTAGGTTGAGCAGCACAGTCAACCTAGCCATCGTGCTAAACACAGAGCTGGACCATGCATTAGACGAGCTGAGTAGGGCTCGTGCTGAGATCGCCCAGCTGCGGGCTGAGCGTGTGGAGCATCGTCACCTGGAGGATGGCTCCCTCGCTCCCGTCGGGACTCAGCACCCGTACCGCTCACCTCGGCGTGGACACCAGTCCTATGGCAACCCCGACTGCAGGACCAAGATAAATTTAGAACCATAGATCGTCAGCGTTGGGTCTTGTAATAAATGCTTAATATAGAAGTTTTAGTCTTAATCTCGGTCTTACTCTTAGTTAGTCTTAGTTAGACAGGGTAGTTTGCTTATCCTGTGCTTTTATGCTTGTTATGATGAACAATGTTTGAGTTGGATCTTTGTAATGACTGTCACCAGAGTGTGGGTATCCCCTGCACTTTGGTTTACCTGTTATATGTTAATGAAGTTAGCTGTCTAGTTGCGAAGCCTTTTTATTCCACTTTCCTCTTTATC
The DNA here is from genome assembly GCF_902167145.1 of Zea mays. Classification (NCBI taxonomy): domain Eukaryota; kingdom Viridiplantae; phylum Streptophyta; class Magnoliopsida; order Poales; family Poaceae; genus Zea; species Zea mays. The sequence goes on along the minus strand of NC_050096.1, from coordinate 252,475,618 downwards.
TGAGAAGCTGTGTTGGTCTGTGTTGGAGATCAGTGAAGATGTTCATCTGTTCAGTGTTGTGGAGAATTCTATACTATTTTCTTATGCTGCAAGCTTGCAAGATCAGTTCTGATGTGTGGTTGCATTCTGCAGATGTCAGAAAATAGATGCAGAGGAGGAAGGCGTGCTCAGCAGGAGCAAGCAACACCGCAGGATGAGGCACCCCAGCAACAGCAGCTGCCACCCCCGCCCCCGATGTCCATCGAGCAGATGTTCATGATGCAGACCCAGGCAGTTCAAGCCATCAGTCAGACTCTGGCCGCCATTCAGCAGCAACAACAACAACCACCACCTCAGCCTCAGATGCCTCCGATGCCTAGGGACAAACGTGCTGAATTCATGAGAGGTCATCCCCCAGTGTTTGCTCACTCTTCTGACCCCATGGATGCTGAAGACTGGCTACGCACAGTGGAGCGGGAGTTGCACATTGCTCTGTGTGATGACAGGGAGAAAGTTCTATATGGTCCCCGTCTGTTGAGAGGAGCAGCTCAGTCTTGGTGGGAGTCTTATCTCGCCACCCATGCCAACCCCGACACCATCACCTGGGAAGAATTCAGAGATAGCTTCCGTCAGTACCATGTTCCTGCAGGTCTGATGACAGTGAAGAAGGAGGAGTTCCTGGCACTCAAGCAAGGGTCAATGTTTGTTAGTGAGTATCGAGACAGGTTTCTGCAGCTGTCTCGCTATGCTCCTGAAGATGTCAACACCGACGCCAAGCTGCAGTATCGTTTCCTGAGAGGCTTGGTCGATCCTCTGCAGTATCAGCTGATGAATCATACCTTCCTGACATTCCAGCACCTGATTGACAGAGTAATCATGATAGAGAGGAAGCACAAAGAGATGGAAGATCGCAAGCGCAAGATCAGTGGGCCTCAGACTAGAAGCAGCAATCGTCCTCGTTTCTCGGGCAACCCACCTCATCAGTTCAGACAGAACCAACGTCCACCTCAGCAGCAGTAGTTTCAAAGGCAGTATCCTCAACACCAGCATCAGAATCGCCAGATCAGTCAGGAGGAGGTCAGTTTCAGAGGTAGAATCAGCAGGCACCTCGTCTTCCTGCCCCAGCAAACCAGCAGAACAGTCAAGCAGCACCAGTTCAAGGCGGAAGCAGAGCATGTTTCCACTGTGGAGAGCAAGGCCATTGGGTGATGCAATGTCCGAAGAAGGCAGCCCAGCAGCAGTCAGACCCTGGCGCCCTAGTAAAGCAGAATGTGTCTCAGCCTGGAGCAGGCAACCGCTCTCAGCCATGCTACAACCATGGGAGACTGAACCACTTGGAGGCTGAAGCAGTTCAGGAGACCCCCGGCATGATAGTAGGTATGTTCCCAGTCGACTCCCATATTGCAGAAGTGTTATTTGATACTGGAGCAACACATTCATTCATTACTGCATTATGGGTAGAAGCACATAATCTTCTAATAACTACCATGTCAACCCCCATTCAAATTGACTCAGCCGGTGGTAGAATTTGAGCCGATAGCATTTGCTTGAATGTAAGTGTGGAAATAAGGGGGATAGCGTTTCCCGCTAACCTCGTAGTAATGGGTACTCAGGGAATAGATGTCATCCTAGGGATGAATTGGCTAGATAAGTATCAGGTAGTTATCAGTTGTGATAAAAGGACAATCAAGTTGATGTCCCCACTAGGAGAGGAAGTGGTGACCGAGTTAGTCCCGCCTGAGCCGAAGAAAGGAAGTTGTTATCAGATGGCTGTCGATAGCAGTGAAGTAGACCCACTTGAGATCATCAAGGTTGTGTCCGAGTTACCAGATGTGTTCCCAAAGGACCTACCAGGTATGCCACCAGAGCGGAAAGCTGAGTTTGCCATAGAGCTTCTTCCTAGAACCGCCTCCATCTTTAAGAGAGCTTACAAAGTATCTGGACCAGAGTTGGTTGAGCTTAAGAAGCAGATTGATGAGTTGTCAGAGAAAGGTTACATCCGGCCAAGCACCTCGCCTTGGGCCGCCCCTGTCCTATTCGTGGAGAAGAAAGATGGCACCAGAAGGATGTGTATCGATTATCGAGCTCTAAATGAGGTCACAATCAAGAACAAGTACCCCTTGCCTAGAATAGAAGATATGTTCGACCAGTTGAGAGAAGCCAACGTGTTTTCAAAGATAGATATGAGGTCAGGTTATCATCAGCTCAGGATTCGACCTTCAGACATTCCAAAGACGGCATTCATTACCAAGTATGGGTTGTATAAGTTCACTGTGATGTCTTTTGGCCTAACAAATGCACCAGCTTTCTTTATGAATCTGATGAACAGTGTATTCATGGATTATCTTAACAAGTTTGTGGTGGTATTTATTGATGATATCCTTATATATTCTCAAAGTGAAGAAGAGCATGTGGGTCATTTGAGGATGGTATTGCAGAGACTGCGAGAGCATCAGTTGTATGCAAAGTTGAGCAAGTGCGAGTTCTGGATTGATGAAGTCTTGTTCTTGGGTCACATAATCAACAAAGAAGGATTGGTTGTGGATCCGAAGAAAGTGGCAGACATTCTGAACTGGAAAGCGCCAACAGATGCCCGAGGAATCAAGAGCTTCATTGGATGGCCGGATATTATCGGTGATTCATTGAAGGGTTTTCGAAGATTGTGAAACCAATGGCAGCTTTGCTAGGCAACAAAGTTGAGTTCAAGTGGACCCAGAAATGTCAACAGGCCTTCGAAGCGCTGAAAGAGAAGTTGACTATAGCGCCTGTCTTAGTCTTGCCTGATGTGCACAAGCCCTTCTCGGTGTATTGTGAGGCTTGTTACACTGGTTTGGGATGCGTGTTGATGCAAGAGGGAAGAGTTGTGGCTTACTCGTCCCGACAGCTGAAGGTTCATGAGAAGAATTATCCAATCCATGACCTAGAGTTGGCAGCAGTGGTTCATGCACTGAAGATATGGAGGCACTATCTGTATGGGCAGAAATGTGATGTTTACACAGACCACAAGAGTCTGAAGTACATATTCACTTAGTCAGAGTTGAATATGAGGCAACGAAGATGGTTAGAGTTGATCAAAGATTATGAATTGGAGATTCATTACCATCCAGGCAAAGCAAACGTAGTGGCAGATGCTTTGAGCAGGAAGAGTCAGGTCAATATGATGGTCGCTCATCCGATGCCTTATGAGTTGGCCAAAGAGTTTGACAGGCTGAGTCTCGAGTTTTTGAACAATATGAGAGGAGTAACAGTTGAGTTAGAACCCACCTTGGAGCGGGAAATCAAAGAAGCACAGAAGAATGATGAGAAGATCAGTGAAATCCGGCGACTGATTCTAGACGGTAGAGGCAAAGATTTTCGGGAAGATGCAGAAGGTGTGATATGGTTCAAAGACCGCTTGTGTGTTCCCAATGTCTAGTCTATTCGGGAATTGATCCTCAAGGAAGCTCATGAGACAGCTTATTCTATACACCCTGGAAGTGAGAAGATGTATCAGGATCTGAAGAAGAAATTCTGGTGGTACGAAATGAAGAGGGAAATCACAGAATATGTGGCTATGTGTGATAGCTGTCGACGGATCAAGGCAGAGCATCAGAGGCCAGCTGGATTGTTGCAACCGTTGCGAATTCCTCAGTGGAAATGGGACGAAATCGGTATGGACTTCATAGTCGGATTGCCTCACACTCGAGCCGCCTATGATTCCATTTGGGTAGTGGTGGACCGCTTAACCAAGTCAGCCCACTTCATACATGTCAAGACCAACTACATCAGTGCAGTATTGGCAGAGTTGTACATGTTTCGGATCGTTTGTCTTCATGGTGTGCCAAAGAAGATAGTGTCAGACAGAGGAACGCAGTTCACCTCTCATTTCTGGTAGTAGTTGCATGAAGCTTTGTGTACACATTTGAATTTCAGTTCAGCTTATCATCCGCAGACAGACGGTTAGACCGAAAGAACTAATAAAATCCTTGAAGATATGCTGAGAGCTTGTGCGTTGCAAGATCAGTCTGGATGGGACAAGAGGTTACCTTATGCAGAGTTCTCCTATAACAACAGTTACCAGGCCACCTTGAAGATGTCACCATTTCAGGTGCTTTATGGAAGGAGTTATAGAACTCCGTTGCAATGGGACCAGCCTGGAGAAAAGCAAGTGTTTGGGCCAGACATTTTGCTTGAAGTTGAAGAGAACATCAAGATGGTTCGGGAGAACCTGAAGATAGCGCAATCAAGGCAGCGAAGTTATGCAGACACAAGAAGAGAGCTGAGTTTCGAAGTTGGAGATTTTGTTTATCTGAAAGTGTCACCTATCAGAGGAGTCAGAAGATTCGGAGTCAAAGGCAAGCTAGCACCCCGCTATATTGGCCCGTATCAGATTCTCGCAAGGCGCAGAGAAGTGGCCTATCAGCTCAGTCTGCCAGAAAATTTGTCTGTCGTGCATGATGTCTTTCATGTGTCTCAGTTGAAGAAATGTCTGCGTGTACCAGAAGAGCAGTTGCTAGTGGAAGGTCTTGAAGTCCAAGAAGACTTGACCTACATTGAGAAGCCAACGCAAATCATTGAGACTGCAGACAGAGTCACCCGAAGGAAGACTATCAGAATGTGCAAAGTCAGATGGGGTCATCACTCCGAAGAAGAGGCAACTTGGGAGCGTGAAGATGATCTGATGGCTAAATATCCTGAGCTCTTTGCTAGCCAACCTTGAATCTCGAGGGTGAGATTCTTTTAAGGGGGATAGGTTTGTAACGCCCCGAATTTTGGAGTTGAATTTTTTTTCTTTCTCTTTCACTCGCCAAATTCGAGCGTTACCTCTCTTTTCCCATTTATTTTTGCTACACCTTACCCATTTCCAAAACTCTATGTCGTGTAATAATGATAAATCCTAGAAGTGGGTTTCTTTGGTTGTTGCATCATGCCGAGCCACACATCTTTTTCTTTGTGTGTTTTCGCTTGGTCTTCATTGGGGTATTTATTTATTAATTAAGAGAATTTGGAGCTAAAAGAAAATACAAAAAAACCCCCTCTCTCTCTGGGCCGGCTTCTTAGCGCGGCCTAGCTTTCCCCCCTCCCGCGGCCCAGCTCGCCCCCCTGCGCGGCCCAGCCAGCCCCGACGGCCCACCCCAGCTCCCCCTGTGGGCCCCACTTGTCATCCCCTCCCCCCCAAAATCTCTCTCTCCCTCCCTCGCGCACGTCGCCGAACCGCCGCTCGCCCTCCCCCCCCCCCCCCCCCCCCCCCGCGCGGTAAGCCCCTCCCTCCCCTTCTCCGGCCTGGCCCCCTCTCCCTCGCGTGCGGTTCGGCCTCGGCCTCGGCCCCGCCTCGGCGTTGGCGGCCATGGCGCGCGACCCGGTCTCGGCCCCATCCCGGTGCGGCGCCCTCCCCCGCGGCGCGGCGTCCCCCGCCCCGTGCTCGGCCGCGGCGTGGCCCCCTGCTCGGCGCGGCCCTACCCGCGGCGTGGCATTCCCCGGCCCGGCGAGGCTCCCCCTCCCCGCCTCCGTCCGGCTCGGCCCCGGCTTGGCCATGGCGTGCGGTCGCGGCGTGCCCCTGCCCCAGCTCGGTGGCCCCGCCCTGCCCGCGGCGTGCACCTGCCCGGCGCGGCCTCCCCTGCCCCGCCCCGGTGCAGCCCCGCTCCGGCGTGGCCCCATCGCTCCTGGCCCGGCCTCGGCGCTCCCTCGGCGCGATGCGCTCGCTCGCCCGGCGCGGCTCCCCGGCCTCGGCCCCCGTCCCGGCGTGGCCTCGCCTCGGCGCGGCCCGACCTTGCTTCCCCGGCCACGGCGCGGTTCCCCGCCCCAGCGTGCCCTGCCCCTGCCCAGCGCGGCCGCGGCATGCCCGCCCCTGCGCGGCCTTGAGCTCGGCCCAGCGTGCCTATGGCGCGCGACCCCGCGCGTTCGGTCCCGGCGTGGCCCCGCTGCCTGCTCACGACACGCAGCGCGACGCGTGCGCAGCTCGGCCCCGGCGTGCGCGTGGCTTGTTCGCAGCGCGGCCTTGCGCGCGCGCGTGCTCGCGTGGTGCACGCGGTGCTTTGGCACAGCTCGCCGCACCCTCGGCGCGCTCGTCTACACCCCCGGTGTATTCTATGTGTAGTGATCACGTTATTTATATCAATGAAATGGAAACTCAACTTAGAAATTGATTACGTTAGTTATTTCATATAGTTAATTATCAACTTAGTTTAATGTCAACCAATTGGAAATAGTCATAATTCTATTAGTGCATGTGATTAACACTTGTTAGTGTAACTAGGTGGAAATAGATGACGTAATGATTAATTATACATCTACCTGTAATACGCTTCGATTATAGCTTTAACCACTGCGAGACCTTCCTTCCTTTCTTTCTAGCCATGGCGAATGCAATATCGTATGTCATATCTTATGCATATTCAGTTTATCTGCTCTCTTGTATGGTGTACTGTTTATTTCCTAACTCAAATGGATGGATGGATGTTTGCGCTCGCATAGAGAACGGTCTGGTTGAGGAGTCCGAAGAACTCGCAGGAGAAGCCCATGAGCAGCAGCTGGTTGGTGGAGGCAAGTGTCACTTGACCTATCTTTGTCCTATACATTCTATAATTCACTTCCTGCATTTACACAGTTATACCTAAGGATTGACTAGCTTTTGTTATCCATGTCCTTGCTTACCTATTTGGGTTGGATTATTATGGTTTAGCTTTATGCTATTGCTTAACACTAATCAATGAACATGATGAGATTTATCAATGATACGTTGTTTCCCTTCTTTATCATGATATTATACTTGTGGCATTTAAGGGGGCTCGAGCAGTTTCTCGAGTGCCTCTCCGTAAGGACCTGTTCGTTGGATGACCGCCCGGGAAAACAGTGCAACCATGAGGGTGGAGTGGGACGCCCTTAGGTGAATAATTAGAGGAACCGGGGTGTAGTTCGCTTAGCCGTCGTGCCGTTAATGGGGCTCGATGTATGCGGCTTGCTCTGCCAAGTTTGGTTCACCCCTTGGGGAGGAGTGCGGTGCATTTAGGAAACCTAACGGGCGGCTACAGCCCCGGGGAATCTTTGTAAAGGCTACGTAGTGATACCCTGCTGGGTCACCTTGGTAGTGATCAATGGAGACTCATGATCTCCGGGCAGAAAGGGAATCACGACTTATGGGTAAAGTGCGCAACCTCTGCAGAGTGTTTGAAAACTGATATATCAGTCGTGCTCGCGGTTATGAGCGGCCAAGGGAGCTCCACCGATTAGTGATACTTGATCAGAGATGTTCGGATTACAGGTGGCGATGAGAATGATGGTTTGGCATTGACTATGGTAATGGTAAGTGGTATTCTTTCTGTTTGAAAAGGGTACGTTTGGGTTAATAACGTGGGTTAATTATAAAACTTGGCTTTCTCTACTAGTAATAATAATCTGACCAACTAAAAGCAACTGCTTGACTTACCCCCTACATAAAGCTAGTCCACTACAACTAAACATGACACTTGCTGAGTATGTTGATGTGTACTCACCCTTGCTCTACACACCCAACCCTCCATCCCCAAGTTGTCAGCATTGCAACCACTGCTCAGGAGAAGATGAAGCCGTGGAAGGAGACTTCCAGGAGTTCCAAGATTACGACGAGTTCTAGGCGTGGGTTAGCGGCAACCCCCAGTCGGCTGCCTGTGAAGGCCGCGTGTATCTACGTTTCTTTTCCGCACTTTGATTATTGTAAAGACTATGTGGATGTCTCAGACATATGATGTAATCGACTATTATTCTCCTTTTATATTATGATTTGAGCACTGTGTGATGATGTCCAGTTATGTAACTGTTGTGTACGTGAATTGCTGATTCTGGTACGTACATGGTTCGCATTCGGTTTGCCTTCTAAAACCGGGTGTGACAGGAAGCAAGCGGAGGAGTGGGGTTGTTCCTTCCGGTTGCACCGATAGAGGTCGAGGGGTGGCAGCGCCAATGTCGGACCGAGGGCAGGTCATGGGGTGGGGGCATGGCCTTGCCCTTGTCCCCTTGTGGACATGCATGTGGCCTCTTAATAGTAAGTGATTGTTCACTCTCAATGCATGCGGATTGAGTGGGATTGAGGGTCTGTTCGGTTGTCCAGGATTGGACCCAAAATTATTCCACCTGATGAAAATTTTATATAAAATAGGTAAACAATCATGATAGGAATAGTTCAGAACAATACACATGGGATAGGGATAACCGAACTAGTAACGAACGAAGGCAAGTTCAGAACGTGAACCATATAGTCGAAAGAGATTTGAGAGGGTTTCAGAATGCAAGTTCAGAATGCGAATAGGTAAGATTGGGCGCGGACGCTGAACACCGCTCCCCCAACGGCTAGTTCCGGTCCGGTAACCCCGCGTGACAGCCTACGAGCCCACGTGGCCCAGCGCACGACCGTCCATCACGGATGAGCCGGTCGGATCGAGCCAACCGCTAAAGCTAACGTTTTCCACCCCGCCGCCTCCCCCGTTTCAAAAGTTTTCGAATTAAATTCCAACGGACGGACAGCCACGCACATCCGCCCCGCATTTCATCTTTCCAATCAAGCGAGAAGCGTCTCCTCCTCCCTTCCACACTCCTCTCCACTCACGATTCTCTTCCCTTGATTCCGCTAGCTGATCAGCGTCTCGCCGGAGTAATACACAGCAGCAGTAAGAGGCCATGGAGATGGTGCGGCGGAACCTGAAGCGGCAGGCGTCGCGCTCGCTTTCCGCCTTCGCTGGCGCCGCATCCCCGCACGCCGTCGACCAGGAGAACCTCCACCCCAACCTCGCCTCCACGCCGCCGGCGTCGCCCGCCAAGGGCACCTCCTCGCCGCGCCCCAAGCACCCAGCGGCTGCGGCTGCGGCTGCGGCTCAACCGGCGGCCACCGCCGAGGAGGATCACTCCACAGCCCCTACGACCGCGCCAGCGGACGACGAGCGCTTCGTCAAGGTACTGTACCATGCATGTCTTCACCCGATTCGGCTTCCTACCATGGTAATTTGAGATGTCGGGAGGGTTGCGAGCTTGTTCCTCATGTGTGGGGTTGCGCGCAGGTGGTGGTGAGGGTGCGGCCGACGGTGAGCCGGCCGGTGAACGGCAAGGATCTGTGGTTCGTCCGCAAGACCGCCCCAGACTCAGTCGCTGTCGGCGACCGGTCCTTCCCAGTGGATGGCGTCCTCGACGACAGGGCCTCTCAGGTATACCAGCAAGCTTTAAACCCCATTACACCAAGTAGCATGTCCAATGGTGCGCGACTCAACGAATTCTGCGAATTGGTGGTTGTTTGCAGGCCGATGCGTTTGATCTGGTGGGATTGCCCATGATCGAGAATGCTATGGCCGGATTCAACACCTCCCTCGTCTGCTATGGCCAGGTACTACTACTGATCCAAGTAGTACGTTTCGTGTTCTCTGCTCCTAGGTTCCTGTTCTCTGCTCCTAGGTTCCTGATGCTTTGTATGTGTCCGATGCTACTAGAGTGGCACCGGGAAGACATACACCATGTGGGGCCCTCTCGGCGCCATGGTTGACAGTGGCTCTGACCATGCTGACCGCGGCGTTGTTCCTCGGGTTTTCCAGAACCTGTTCTCTCGGATCCAAAGAGTAAGGAAATTCTTCACCAGTACTTCCTTTTTTGGTAAACTTTGAGTGATCTTGTTTGTTGACTTGGCGTTGCTCTTTCCCTGTGTAGATGGGAGAGAGTTCTCCTGAGAAGCAGACGAGCTACCAGTGCCGTTGCTCGTTCCTCGAGGTGTGCAGTAATTTGGTTGTTTTCAACTGAACCGTGTCTTGGAAACGGTTTCTAGAGCTTAAATCAGAAATAATATATATGATTTGCTTTTCCAAATTGTTGCAGGTACATAACGAGCAGATCAATGATCTGTTGGAACCATCTCAGCGTGACCTACAGGTACATTATTCGACAAGAAAATTATCCTGAAATTGCATGCTGTTGGTTTATGCAGATATCTCATTGAACTTCACCCTTTTTAGATAAGAGAGAACGCTAGCAATGGTATCCATGTTGAGAACTTGACTGATGAATACGTGTCAACAGCAGATGATATCAGTCAGATCTTGATGAAGGTATAAGATAACTTCCAGTTCATGTTGCTCTCTCTATGTTCTTAGACTGTGGATGCTCTGATCAGGCACGAACAATGAATTTGCAAGCTTGTCTGACAATTATTGCTATTGAATTTGCAAATTGGCAATATAGAAATGACTAAACAAATTCTAAATTGGAGTGGTTGATTAGTTTTTCTAAAGTCATTTATCTGGAAACATTTTTAATACCTCTATAAATATTTTAATTTTTAGCACAACAATGTATCATTCACCCATTGTTCATAATGTTATGTTTTTTATTTATAAATACTAACTACATATGTAAAAATATTGAAAAGGTTGTTGAGACACACATGTATATATTATCACACTTAGATGTGTCATCATATTTGTCTGGACCCCCTTAATCAAAATTGCTGGTTCTGCCATTGGTTGTGGGCTTGTGGCTACTATTGATTAGTCTGTTATGTAAGGATTCTTCTTTCGATAGTAGGACTGTTCTTTGGATTAGTGTTCTCATGATAACTGAGTTAATTTTTCTTTACAGGGACTGTCAAACAGAAAAGTTGGTACCACCAGTATGAACTTAAAAAGTTCCCGCTCTCATGTGATATTCACCTGCGTTATTGAAGCATGGAGCAAGGTACATGCTATTTTTTTTATTTTGCTAGTTCTCTGTTCTTTGTTGCATATTGTAGTAGCTGTCAGCCTTTCTAAATCTCAGGATTTCACCTTTGTTCTGTCTTATTATAATAAATATATCACATGTTTATGGGATGTACATCTGCTTAATTATCTTTTGGATTTACTTCTTCAATTAACATTACAGGGTTCATCAAATGGGTTTAGCAGCTCAAGAACTAGCAGAATCACCTTTGTTGACCTCGCTGGTCCTGACACTGATGAACTTGGTGCAGCAAAGCATTCCACAAAGGAAGAAAGACATCTTAAGAAGTCTCTTTCAAGGCTTGGGTATGTAAATCTGTAATTGCTTCTTTGATATTTTTTCACTATGAATTTGATTCAGTTATATCAAGATCACTGTTCATCATTTCTATTATTTTTCTTGGTGCACCTAGATTAGTTTTCCTATCTTGATGCCCTATGGACCTCTGAATGCAATATGCCAAATTGCCCTTTTTTAAGAAAAAAAATGTATGATCGAGATAGTCCACTGTGAAGAAAATATTTACAAAAGCCAAAGCCTCACATCTGCACGTTGTCATTTCAGGAAACTAGTTAACGTTCTTTCAGAAACTCCAGAGTCACATAAAGTTGATTTACCATATGAGCAATCCCGTTTGACACATGTGCTGAAGGATACACTAGGTGGCAACTCCAGGGTTATATTTTTGTGTTCGATTTCTTCAGAGCACAGGTATTTTCTGTTCTTGTCTTCCTTTTATGCCTTTTATTACATATTCTTGTGTTGATCAGTACATTGGGAATTGCAGATGCAGATCTGGAACTTTAAGTACACTAAGATTTGGTGAGCGAGCAAAGCTAATGCCAAACAAACCTGTGATAAATGAGATATCAGAAGATGATGTTAATGGTTTGAGCGATCAGATACGTCAGTTAAAGGTACACCTCAGAACTCAAAAGCATGTAGAATTACCTACAATCTACACAGACATGCTAATTGTTCAACTTTTTGCAGGATGAACTCATAAGAACAAAGTCTGGAGACACCACAACTTGCAAGGCTAGGTACTTCAGTGCACAAAGTGCCCGTGAAAGTTTGCATACTTTGCGAGTGAGCCTCAACCGCTCTCTTATCTTTCCTCACATAGAAGTTGATTCAGAGGAAGAAATGGATGTTGATGAAGAAGATGTGCAAGAACTGCGTGATCAAATTAGCAAGATTCACTCTTCATCTGAAGATACATTGGATGACTTTATGGATGCAGAAAGTGGAGACGAAAGCACTCCTTGTTCTGTGGGAAGAAGTGAAGATGATCAAGTAATCATAGATGATTTTGAAGGTCCACAACAGGAAGAGCAAAAAGAAGTATCTAACAATACAAATGCTAATGAAGACCTCGGTTCTGACAGAAAATCTAATCTATCAATTATTGCCTCCACACGGTTATCACCTATTCAGGATCCAACATTGTGCTCTTCTCCAAAGATCCACAACAAGGCAAGAATGAGCATCACTTCACTGGGGCTATCACCAAGCAAGATTAGAATATCAGACAGCCCAGGTGATAGAAATGTTGAAATGTGTACAAATAGTGCATTTCGTTCCTCTCTACAATCAAGCAAGCTTAGCCCCACTGACTCACTGGCTGCAAGTCTTCAACGTGGCTTGCACATTATAGAGTACCATCAACAGAATCCAGCCCCAAGAAAATCATTTATTGGTCTTTCATTTGACCATTTCGCTCGTCAGTCAGTAGCAAAAATCAGTTCAGCTGTTCAGGCTCTACCAGAGGACCAAGGAAACAACCTTTGTTCATTCTGCAAGAAGCCAATGAACACAAATGATAATCAGACAGAAAACGTAAATTTAGACAAACAGATTAAGGTTTGCCTTTGGAATATGATTGAACTATTTTTTTATTCGATTTGTCTCATCTACTTAACCATTTAATTTGACTAGGATGGCAACATAACTAAGGAAATTGCTTCCAAGAGAGAAACTGAGCTTGAAGCTTTATGCGAAGAACAAAGAGCAAAGATCCAGGAGCTGAGCAGTTTGGTATGCACAGAGATGAATCAAATACACTTGAGACAGTTATTTCCCTTTCATTTACATTTTCATCTGTTGTTGTTGCAGATTGACCAATATAAGAACAGGTCAGAAGAACTAACTAGTGAAGGCAAGGTTTCTGTCTCACTCAGTGTGAATGAGAGGGAGGTACTTCTTGCTGAAATCCAGAGTCTGAGGGAGCAACTCAAAAACCAGACTACTGTATCAACTACTGGTAGCCTTCTTGACCAGTTAAGGAACGGCAGCACAGACCAGGAGTATGAACTTGACAAAGAAAGGCAGAAATGGATGGAGTCTGAGAGCAAGTGGATTTCACTTACCGAAGAGTTGAGGGTCGATCTAGAATCAAACAGGATGCACGCAGAGAAGACCGAGATGGAGCTCTGCAACGAGAAGAAGTGCACAGCAGAGCTAGATGACGCTCTTCAACGAGCGATGTACGGCCACGCCAGGATGGTTGAGCATTATGTTGAGCTGCAGGAGCTGTATAATGATCTTCTCGAGAAGCACCGCCGAGTGATGGAGGCGATCTCTGAGGTGAAGAGGGCGGCTGCCAGAGCAGGCAGGAAGGGCTGTGGGACGGCCTTCGCTGCTGCCCTCGCCGCCGAGCTCTCCACGGTGAGAATCGACCGAGAAAAGGAGAGGGCTCAGCTGAAAGAACAAAACAGAAGGCTCCGCATTCAGCTGCGAGACACTGCCGAAGCTGTTCATGCTGCTGGAGAACTGCTCGTCAGATTGAGAGAAACCGAGGAAGCATCTACACTAGAAAAGGTCAGTTCAAACTTAAAACTAGTCATTTGGTGTTCTTGTCTAGTTATCGTACAACTCAATTGTGTGCTTCCACCGTTTCGCAGGAGAGGACTGCCGCGTTGTTGCAAGAGAACGAGAAGCTGAAGAAGCAGCTGGAGAAGCTGAGGAAGAAGCACGAGATGGAGCTGGAGACGATGAAGGTGCACCTTGCGGAGAGCCGGCTGCCGGAGTCGGCTTTGGGTGCCTTCTACCACCACGAGAACGAGAGGACGCCGGACGACGATCTGTCCTGGCGGGCCGCCTTCGCTTCTGCGTACAGTGACTGAAGTTACCTGACTGGGGATTGCTTGGGAGTTGAGTCTCGTCAACTGAGACAGGTTGACAATTGGGGCATGAGCATTTCTACGACCTTGTTTGATTTTAAGTACATGACTCGATTGGGGCATGGGGCAAAGTTTTTATGTATACTGCTTGTATGGGAACTGAATTTGAACGAGTTTTATGTAGTCTTTCGAGTATTTTTTTGGTCGATCCCCCAGTTCCTGTTTACCGTACTGCCAAAGTGCAGCCTCTGGTCCCACCTTTAACTCCTTTTTTAAAAAAAAATATACCAAAAATTTGATTTTGAATTTGTCATAGAACATGGCAGTTTTGGGCTTGTTTGTTTATATGTTAAATTGTTAATCCATATGGATTGGACGAAATTGAGTCGGATTAAATCCATAGTAAGGACTCGTTCGTTTCTGCTGGAACAGATCAGGATTAATTCTAAATTTCCAAAACTTATAGTAATTATTAAAGGAACCATGCGAAACGAATAGGCCCTAAGTCAGAACCAATCTCAATCTCACTCTCAATACACTCCAATACACATAGAATACAAATAACCAAACATGGATAAGAAAGACATCAAAAGTAAAAGAGGTGGTCTCTTATGCAAGAGTTTCTCATACATGGGATCCAAGACAAAAGGATTTAAGAGAGAAACAAGATGATAATCTAATATCTAACCTTATAAAATTGTTTTGCCTTTTTTACTGCATTCATGCATTTTGGTGTATATTTTCTATATATATGTTTACATTTATTATGATCTAGTTGAATATAAATATAAAAATCAAGAGCTAAAATGAATACTATTTTAGAGCGTAGGGAGTAGCAAAAATGATGATATGATATGCATGTTAATGAAGAGAGAGTTTCATGGGGCTGAAACTCTATATACGCTGTTTTCTATACAAATGTTGATAATGTGATAAAACCCTCTATTGAGAATGACTTCCTATAGTCGCCGCCTTGTCGCTAGACCGCCACCATAGTTACTCGAGACTTGAGAGCTCCTGTTTTGAGAATTTGCAATCTTTTGGGCTCGTTAATTGATGTGTGTTAGAAGGCCTACCACTTGATACCAAGCTCAATCAGGATTGTTCTAAATTGTTGCTTGATACCAATCTGAAGATTTTACCTTGTCTTTCAGAAGGCCTTACACATCTATCAGCGATCAAGTGCCCTCTGCTTATGTTTATTCCCAGCGACGAGCTGGAACAGCATTATCAGAGGGAAAACCTGATGAAGATAGAGCACTTGGTGGCATCACGATTTCCTTTGATCTGGGAGGTAGACTCAATGTCACATAAGGCGCTACATGTGGAGCATTCATCAACTAATGCCACAGATGAATCATGGCATATGAAAACATCTTCAAACCATTGGAAGCGATTTAGAAGAGATGAAGTGTGTGTGTGAAAGAAAATGTAATCAAGGCATGGCTTTGTTGCCAAGAGCAGATGACAAGGCTCATTCATGAAAAGAGCATTGGGCAACTGTTGGTTCCACCACCAGGACTTTAATGAACTTCGGGCATGTTTGGTTTGTGGCTAAATGTGCCACACTTTGTCTAATGTTAGTCGTCCAAATTGAATAATTAATCTTAGACAGAAAAGTTAGGCAAAGTGTGGCAATTGAGGTAACGAACCAAACATGCCTTTCATCTTTCGTAATACAGTCTTACCAATGGATTTGGTCTATAAATTGTTGTTTGCCTTCGTGGCCTCAATTCACTGAGTTTTAACACTAGAACAAATTATGACTTTAACTGCTCTTCCGTCAGAAGAGATCTTTCGGCAGAGGACAATTCTTGAACTCTTGTCCATAAGAAGTTGCTGGTGTCTGATCACTAGGGGGCTTGAAAGCTGCTGCGTCTCTACTCTCTATCAGATCTTAATTTAGTTTCCTGCTCTTCTTTAGAGCTAGCACAAGGAGCAGATTTTATGCCATTACCCATTGAACATTTCCATGTATTCTGCTGCATGTTTGAAGCCGAAATTTTCTGCAATGACTTGCAAAACCCAAAAAATGTAGGCTTGCTAGGCTAAATATCACCACTGCCTTCTGGAATAACGACGACAACATTGCTCTGGCCTTCAACAAAACCAACTTTCAGTTCGAGCTTGTTATACTTTGTTGTACAATAAACAAGTCTATTCTGCACTCCTTGTAATCTGTACAGCTCAGCAGTCAGTATGCAGCTATCGAGTTGTTGTGCCAGATCTCTGTTGAAACATCACCAGCTGTCCAGGTCACAGGCCAAAAGTCTGGAGGCATGTATACCGTCCGGTTACTCTTCCATGTTTGTTTCCAGTAAACATCTTGAACAGAATGGCCGAAAGGTAAACTTCAGGTGAAAGAAGTAATTTTACAACGCATGTTGCTTCATCCTTGGAGCAAAGAATGGCGTTATAGAGCCGATGATGAGTCACAACTCACAATCACCCCGTTCATCTTCCATGAGCCCAATAATTATACCAACAAAACAAACTTCTACAGAGAAAAACCAGCTGCAGCAGACCAAATCTGAAGAGAATCTGCATAGCATAGTTCCTTCTACTAAATACTAATGCTCCTATTTAGTTAACTGTCATTAACTAAAGAAAAAATGGCATGCAAGGTTTAAACGTAAATCGTCTGCATTCATCATCTCTGTCAATCAGTCAACAGAAAGTGTACAACATGCGACTGGTCTGGAAATTGTTGTCTGTTCTAAATGTTGCTTCTGTTGCTAATATGCCTTGAGAGCATCTCCACATGGAAAACTCAACAGCTCAACAATTATTTGTCCTCCTGCACAGGAGTAAAAAGAAGCAAGAAAACTCTTGCAAATATTTTGTCCTCAGCTCGTGGCATATGAAACTCTTTGGT
Organism: Zea mays; assembly: GCF_902167145.1. Lineage (NCBI taxonomy): Eukaryota > Viridiplantae > Streptophyta > Magnoliopsida > Poales > Poaceae > Zea > Zea mays. The sequence continues at coordinate 252,458,953 of NC_050096.1, read as the reverse complement.
TCTTCAACTGTGGTGTTATTTAATATTCTCTCTCGTTATGGGGAACACCGTAGAACTCTGCCAGGTACTCCAAAGCTTCATGATTCCCATCACAAACCTTCCAAAGTGATGCAACTTCGCCCGGAGCAACCGTGCCCCACTCCTGGCAGTCATTCAGAAATTCCAAAAGCTTGGAGTAATAAGAATCGTAGTTGAGAAGCAAGACCGGGACCGGGAGCGCTGACCCGATCCTCTCTAGTTGAATCAGCGCCAAGATCTCAAACAGCTCGTCCAGCGTCCCAACCCCTCCTGGCAGCGCAACCACAGCGGTTCTGTCAGTAGAGCTGCTCCGCACCGCAGCATCCACCAGGCCATGCTTCCTCGCAGAGAAGAACCTGAAATTCAGCTTAGCGCATAGCGATCACCATGTCTCATAAGCTGTGGTGAATCTTATTTTGCATCCTCAGAAAATTCAGGTACCTGCATGTGAGGTAGGTCTCCGGTGGCAGGTAAGGATGGAAGCCTGAGCTTGTCCATTCACCCGCTTCCTTTGCAATCTTCAAGCCACCGACAGGCTTGTCTGCCTCAAAGGCGCCTTGGATGGCAGCATCCATGAGCCCAGGGCCGGCTCCCGTCCATGTGGTGCAGCCGAGCAGCCGAGCTATCTGTCGATGCAAAGACAGGTGGCTGAGTAAGGGGGTGTTTGGTATCTAGGGACTAATTTTTAGTCTCTCCATTTTATTTTATTTTAGTCCCTAAATTGCTAAATACGGAAACTAAAACTCTATTTAGATTCCGTATTTAGTAATTTAAGGACTAAAATGGAATAAAATAAAAGGATTAAAAATTAGTCTCTAGAAACCAAACAACCCATAAATGCAGAAAGATATGGTGCACAATGCCAATGACTCATGTCTACAGCTACTTGCAGTCGAATTCAATGTATTGGCTCATGTCTGAATAGATTTTGTTTACGGCGTTCTCTAACACTTCAGTCAAGAATCTGCTGCTGAAACTAGCAACATGTCAATGCTAGTAGATTGCTATAGTAGTACTGATTGCCTCTCTGGCGAGCTCGGTGGTTTGGAGGAAGTGCGGGTGCGTGGGCGGGACCCTGGAGGAGCCGAGGTAGACGGCGCCCCTACCGAGGCGGCGGACGAGGTCGAAGCACCGGGCCATCTCCTCCCTCACCTGCACGGGCAACCAGGAGCCTATGAGTGAGTCCTGGGATTGGCAGGGACGACGAGCGAGGGCCGGGCCGGGGATAGCAGGTTTCCCACCTCGCGGGGGCTGCTCCTCGGAGGACCCAAGATCGATCCAGCTTCCGCCTCCGCCTCCGCCTCGAGCTCTCGCAGCCGCCGCCGCTGGTCGCCATCCGCGACGGGGATAGCGCCGCGGGGACGGGCTCCCCCGCCACCGCAGAGGCCAAGCGAGGCCGGCCGGGGCGGATGCAGGCGCCAACAGCAAAAAAAGACACGGCGCTGGCTGTGTCTGAACCCGAGAGCGGGATGCAGATGAGGTCCGAACTCCGCCCCAACCGCCGCCTCCATGGACATGGACAGTGATCGTCCTCGCCTCGGTCAGTTCGCCCTCGCCTGCTCCGAATTCGGAGCTAGAATGGTTGCTAGCCTGCTAGGTCTGCAGTCTGCTAACCAAATCGAGGACGTTCAATATCCGATGCTATATTCGTATCCGTATCCCAAGAATATCACAAATCCGACATACGGAGTAAAGAGTTAAGTATTCGAGTCCAAATAAATATATAAACCAAATATAATATCAGTCATATTCATCCGTCGACCTTAAATAAAAATATGCCATATTATTGCGTCCGGAGCTGTTTGGTTATGCAGACTAATTTTTACGCTATCTATTTTATCTTATTTTAGTCTCTAAATTATTAAATACGAAAACTAAAACTTTATTTTAGATTCCATACTTATTAATTTAGAGATTAAAATTAAAAAATAACTACAAATTAGTCACTACAAGCCAAATACCCCTTACTTTGTTGGCCCAACGGTGGGCACCGAAAATTATAAGCTGCAAACCAACTATTATACCTTAAGCAAAATCATGATAATTTTTTAAACAATATTTTTACGTCTTTAAAAATAACCCTTCTACCTTCCTTTCACCTCCACCAATTAACATCTTTCTACGTCTTTCAAAATAACTTTACGTCTCCACCAACGTGTGTTACACCTAATATATTCCCACTAAATTGCGTGCGAATATCAAATTTGGTTGTAATTGTAATGGCTCATCAAGATAACATCTGTCCACTGCTATGTACCAAACTTAAAGCGAGCAAGCTCTCCACAGCCGTTTTTTTGCTATTTAGCCCTTTTTTCAAAAAAAAATCACGTTTGGATCATTAGACGACTTAATATTACTTTTTGTACCTGTTTGACATCACATCCCATGTAGAGATGGCAACGGGTATAAATCCGCTGGGTTTTGCCGTCCCAAACCCGGACCCATGAAAAATATTTATGCCCATTAAAAAACCCGTACCCATGACAGGTTTGAGATTTTGCCCAAACCCGTACCCATCGGGTTAGGGGGTACCCATGGGTTACCCGTGGGTTTCATCACTAATATATGTGTTCTTCTCATAATCAATAAGTATCATAATGATTAATGATATTATGATCCAAAAGCTATGTAATGATCAACGAGTTCATGATTTGGTATAAAAATTATTAGTAGAGAGAATGAAATACAAATAATAAGTTGTATAATTAAGTGACCTTGCACTAAGTTATCCATTCACCACATATATAACGCTATTAAAAACTATAACAGCAAGCAAGCAACACTCTCACCGACTACTGATACATTTACCAATTGATAAAAATTATGAAGTAAATAAGGAATAACAAGTTTGTTGTTCGTTTATAAAATAAAATGACAATATACACTAGGTTTGGTCGGGTTTAAAAAAACTCACGGGTTCACGGGTTTGGATACTATAGGAACAAACCCGTACCTATAAACCTGTCGGGTATAGATTTATACCCATTAACAAACTCATGGGTATGAAAATTAACCCAAACCCGTAGCCTAATGGGGTAAAAACCCATCGAGTTTCGGGTTTCGGGTACCCATTGCCATCTCTAATCCCATGATGCCAATGCAACACGGCTCGGCGTCATAGCCTACGCTGCGCGATGTACCTAACACGCTGGACTCATTTTGTTGCGCTGTCATCTATGTGTCGAGCTCAACGCCGTGGATCATGGCGCAAGAGCCTTGTCCATATCTTATCCGTGCTAGGTGGGTCTGATGGTGATGACTAACAACGTTTATCTTTAGAGCAGGTATAAAAATTGACTCTATCCATCATCGATACACACGAGATATTTCAACTTATATAAAGTTTTCTTCAACCATTCCGGCCATCCGTGGACTGTGATTTGGATGGATGCCTCTCCTACAGTGCTTCCATGCGTGGGGCATATAAAAAAGATCGTGTACCATATGATTTTATAGGTTAATGAATTGAGCTTCAGCCATGTCACATACTTGTTTGCATGCGTGGGGCATAGGCTAGACTTCAGTCATATTACATTAGCATAGGTCTAAACGTCTAGCGTTTCCATTCCAACATATAATTTCTAGCCAACTGCATTTTTTTATCTTTTTTCAATAGATGAGTGTTGCGTTAGATGCATTAGAATTTAGAGAACCCTCCTCGATCATATATAGAGTTTTTCAATCTTCTCCTCTATCTATTTAAATAATCTGGTTTAGCAAAACTAAAATATATATAATATATTTAAGAGTATGATAAATTTGAGAGTATGATAAATATGTATGTATAAAAAATAAAAAAATAAAAATTATCTTTAATATAGTTATTTGCGTATAGAGAATATGATTTAAAGGATGTTGTTGAGAAAGAGATATAGAGGATAAATTTTTTTAGAGATGACTATAAACGACAAATATAGAGGATGTTGTTAGAGATAGTCTTAGAACACCAACAATCAGAGGCTAAAATAAATATGGAGATAGTAAAAAAAACAGGAATAATTACTCCAGAGGTCTAAACGTTATTTTCGGTAAAAAAATCTAAAATGCAAAAAAATGTCTCCACTGCTTAAATATGCCACCGCAAATTGTTTGCAGCGTAGCAACCATATATTATTATCAGCAAATGCGTAAAGATCCAGCAATTTACTTTCCTCCTTGCAGCACACTTGAAATTGGACTCAAGCCATTCCAACCCAAACATATTGCCATAAAGTAGGGACCGTTGCCTCAACCTATGTATTCCCATGTAATCACAAAACTCAATAAAATGTTCTGCGTCCAACATAGTTGTACAGGTGCAGAATTACATGGAATTTTGTTGCCCAAACAATAAGTTAATCACCATGCGGCGGGGCAACCTTATTGTCTTAATCTGTTCCACGAATAATACTAACATTTGTTTCAATTAGTATCCCCCAGTTCCTTGACGAACTTATCCTTCAGCAAGCTGTTTGATCCTGCCATTCTTCGCGACATCAAATCAAACTCTCCGCCGCTTCTGCGAATCAGAAGAATTACAGGCACAGGCTGTCAGAGACATTCAAATCAAATTGTGGTCACAAAAGCTGCTTGGCCAAACTGACTTACGGGTCAAAAACAAGGCCACCGGCTTCCTGAAGAATTACAGCACCAGCAGCAACATCCCTGGAGGAAAATTAGCAGTTTGAGATGAAGTGATGAACACATGCAGTTGTTTTTTTTAAAAAAAACCACTGCAATTAATTTTTTTAAACCGTACCATGGACCACCAAATCCTATCTCATAACACAAATCTAGTCTACCACAGGCAACTCCACACATGTTTAAAGCCAATGATCCACACATCCGTATGGATCGAATCTGAAAAAAAAAAGAACAGCAGTTAAGAATGTTGATACTTGAACTGTATTTATATTTGAGGCAACTGATGTTACTTTCACAGTTTACCTTGTATAGTAGCCTGTTGATTCTGTTGGTTGTATCATCCACAGTGGTCTTGTCTCTATTGGTTCCAGCCTGATCAATCAGTATAATTATCAGTTTAGTATCCCCAGCAGATTTTCTTAAGAGGTCCTAGGATGTAAATTGCCATCCACAGTCCAGATGTACCACATGCAGTTACAAAAGAGCATTTGCCATTCAAGCCAAAAATCAAGTCACAGCTATCAAAGTACCAAGAATGCCAGGAGACAAAACAAAAGGAGCATGCAAGAGGTTCTAGGATGTACATTGTCATCCACAATTTAGAAGATGCATTACATGCAGTTACATGGGAGCAGTGCCTTTCAAGACAAAATCAAGTTGCAGCTATCAAAATAAAGCACGCCAGGTGAAGATATGGATAGACAAAAAGTAGGCCAGGTGATGAAATAAAAGAGCACACAAGAATTAACTTTCTTCAATGATGCATGTCTTATCCATGTAACCATGGTTCTTAAGACGAGATAACGCGCTGGACCACTACCTAGACGCCTAGGCGACCCCTAAGGCAAGCAAGGTGACGCCTTATCAACCCGAGAATCAGCAAAACAGCCCCATGGAGGAGGAAGAAAAGGAAAAAAAGAAAAAGAAAAAAAGAAGGGGTAGGAGGCCCAGCCCACTAGCCAGCCCATATAGTCCTTCCTCTGGCAACCCTAGGTTGCCTCTCTCCCCCACCATTCAGCTGCTGCTGCCCCCGATTGAGCCACCGCCGCTGCCGATTCGGATGTCGCCGCCCCCGATTCAGCCTCCGCCGCTCCCAATTCGGCGCTGCCGTCCCGAAACAGCGCCGCCCCTTCCCCTTCCCCTCTGCCCTCTTGCTGATTCTTACCTAGGCGACGGGGACGCCTTGGATCTTTCGGGCGCTTGGACGCCTAGGCAATGCCTTTAAAACAATGCATGTAACATGTTTGCACTTGGTCATTTAGTCGTCTAATTCAACTTTTTAGAAGGATGTTTGTCAAAACATTTCAGGAAACAAATGCAGGATGGGCGTCCAATTTTAGATGATAGTTCCTACTGATTTAGTAGTAGTTATTTTCAAACTAGATTGTTGTGATGATATCATTTAAATTTAAGAGGAAGAAGCAGCAATAGAGTTCCCGCATATGCTATCATCCTCTAGTGAAACAAACTTGACTTACTATTGTGTAAACAGTGTGGTTTAATTTAATAATTGGCAGCACCACTTACCTCTGTTACCAGAAGAGCCTTCACTAACTCATCTTGAGATGATGCTGCGTAAAAAGGATGCACATATTCAAAGTAGCACGAGCAACTTGAGGGAAAAGGTGTGTAGGGAGCAACATGTTCCTTGAATGTTCAATTGAATGTAGCTAAATCAGGGTGTACCTTTAATTGGAGAGCCATTCAGGAAAGCCCCTTTTCCACGAACCGCCGTGAAAAGCTAAATGGAACAAGCAGCTTGAGATTAAACTAACATCTTTACAAAATTCAGTGGCAAAACATATCACACGGTTAGAATTAGGGGACAGATTATATAGCGTCCTCCAATTCATTGCAACACTATATATGTGAACGTTATGCTGGATGCAGGATGCTGAATTATTTAATACCTCGTTCATGATGGGGTTGAAGACGACTCCGACAGTGGGAATTTTCCCAATGGTGAGGCCAACGGAGACACATACAAATGGGAAACTGCAATGCAAGAGATCCGTACAATCTTGGAATGAGAAGAGCAAAGATAATTACGGGGACAGATTTGAACAAAAAAAAAGGTGCAGTGCAGGGTATGACGCCATTGTACCCATGGACGAAATTAGTGGTCCCGTCGAGGGGATCGACGATCCAGGTGGGGTCGTCGGTGAGGTCAGCGGTGGCCCCGAGCGCCGCGGACTCCTCCTCCCCGATGAACTTGTGGTCCGGGAAGTGCTTCCGGAGGTGGTTGAAGATGAGGTCCTCGCAGGCCTTGTCCGTCTCCGTCACCAAATCCACCTGCCACCAACGAGCAACGCGTAGCGCCGTGAGTACCAAATCCCAATCCAATCGATGCGACGCAATGGAGTGGCGCATCAACACCGACATAGGGAATCAAAACCGCCAGATGGACGGGTGCGACGGGGACGGAGAGGATACCTGGCCCTTGTGCTCGACGTTCTTGGTCTGGTAGAATCCCTTGCGAATAATCTGCTCAGGAAACCAGCAACCAGTGAGGAGACGGCATGAGAAGAGGGTAAGAAGGCAAGGAGTGCAGAGAAGAACCTCGCCGGCGCTCTTGGCGGCTTCCACCGCCACGGCGAGGAACTGCTCCTCCGACATGCCGTGCTCCGATCTCTCGCGCCCGTGATTTTCGGTTCGCCCGCAACGGCCAGCACCCAGCAGCAATTCTGGCCGCTCGCTTCAGCCTTCCTGGGTATATAAAGGAAAGAAAAGCAGCCGTGCAAGACGTATGGGCTTCGGTTGGGCTTGGGCCGTATCTTCTCTATCTCTAGATTTATTCCGATAAGCTCGCCATAATAACAGTTGGATAACCTCGTCAGATGCAAACAGAAAGGACTCCTGAACGATAGCGATGGGTGTAACAAAAACGACGGGCAATCGCATAACTAACCCCGCTGTAACTCACACGCTAGCAAGACCAGGCAGAAGACAAGAATGGACGGAGAAGATATCAATCCACGAGCACCGTTCTTGCTCCACGATCTCTTTATTTCTGTGGGTCCACTTTTCGAGACTCAGGCTTCATTTAAGCTCCTCTCTTAGGCTATAGATAGGGATGGCAGCGGGTCGGATAAAGTGCGGGTAAGTCATTTACCCGCCCGCTAACATATCCGCTAGTGTTTATCCGTGCCCGCGAGAGCTTGCGGGTAAAATTTTCGACCCGTGCCCGTACCCGCAGGATATCCGCGGATATCGGACAACCCGTTATTCGCCAGAAAATACCATAGAGTATGGGGTCATGTTCATTTTACCAAGAACACAACAACTTGACAGACATAATAATGACAAGGAACATAGTTCAAACTTAAAAGTCCACAAACATGATCGATCATCCACAAACATAAGTCTCAAACTCTTAAGATAATTAATTATTACAACACAATGTTTTAGGATAAAATGAACACATGGGCGATATTTTGATGGGCTAATAAATTAAGCGGGTAACGGGTAATACCCGCGGGCGAAATTTTATATCCGTCAATTACCCGCGGGTGAGAAGTGTTGCCCGTATCCTTATCCGTGGGCGAGATTTCTTACCCGTATCCATGCCCATCGGATACGAAACCCGCGGATATCCGTAGTGCCCGCGGGCAGAATTGCCATCCCTAGCTATAGAGGGGATGACACACTTGGTAGAGAGAAGACTAGGCTGAAGTAGTTCAGGCCGAGGTGACTTCATAGGGAAAACCTCTAAGGCATCTCCATCCATACCCAAAAATCCTTAAGTGTTCATGAGTATCCTCCTACTTCTAGCGCCAAACTCTAAACTGAAGTTCCTTACCCGGCTGGAGTCTACGTCTCCGACATTTAGCGATAGGTAGGGGATGCTAAGCCCCTGTGAATTCTCGTGTCCACCCTCTAACCCCTCTGGCAAGTACATTCTATCACCCGGTCGGACTCTACGTCTTCGACATTTGACACTAGAGGGATAGGGGGCTGGAGATGTTTACCTCCTATAAACACCTTCATCGTCCTGGTAGGGAGAATCATGAATATAATTCTCCTAGCTAGGCGATGAAGTTCCTCCTCCGACGACTGGTGAGCACCAGCCAAGCACACTCCACCTCCCGGCCAGCGAGGGCTACGCCTTCGTGAGAGCATCTAGAGGGGGTGAATAGGTGATCCTGTAAAATTATTAAACACCACAAACTTGGTTTATGAAATGTTAGTGGAGTCAAAACTAAGATGCTATGACTAGAGAGGGAGACAACGTCTTCACTTATTTGCTCTTCACAAGATGAGTATTAAACTTAGAGCAATTATAAAGTGAGTAGAAGTAAAGACGATCGCACAAGAATAGAGACAGTTGACACGACAATTTTTATCCCGTGGTTCGGCCAAGTGGAACACTTGCCTAGTCCACGTTGTGGCGTTCCAACGGACGAGTGTTGCACTCAACCCCTTTTAGGTGATCCAACGATCCACTTGAATACTACGGTTTTCTTTATCTCGAGTTTTAACCACTTTGTGAGGAATCTTCACAAGTTGGAGCCTCACACATTTACAAGATTGATCACAATGAAACCACAAGAGTAAGGTGGGAATAGAAACACACGCAAGAGCTAGAGGCGCAGCAACGACACGCACACAAGTCAAGAAACGAGCACAAAACACAACGCAACGAGTTCACAGCTCAAACAAGTGCTCAAAACTCGAAGATAATGAATCAGATGCGTGTTTGCAGAGTCTAGGTGTCTTAGAATGTTCAATGGAGGGTTGGTGTACTGCTCCATGCGCCTAGGGGTTCCTTTTTAGCCCCAGGGCAGCTAGGAGTCGTTGGAGCTCCATTTGGTAGGCAATTCTTGCCTTATATCCGTGGGCACACCGGACATTCCGGTGCACCACTGGACATGAACAGTGCATGATTTCTTTCCTTGTTTGGCGAAGCCGACCGTTGCAGCCACGGTCCCCTTGGCACACCGGGTAGCCTAGTGGCACATCGGACAGTCCGGTGCGGCCTGGTGACCGTTGGCTCGGGCCACGCGTCGCCCGTTGATTGCGCACTAATTGCGCTGCCCACTATTGGCGCGGGCGCTGCTGACTCACTGGACAGTCCGGTGAATTTTAGCCGCAGCGTCCCCAGCAATTTCCGAGAGCAGCGAGTTTGTTGACGCGCCAGCCTGGGCACCGGACACTGTCCTGTGCACCCGTAGGCTGGTGCACGTCTGGCTGTTTTAGCTAAACTTTTTTTTGCTCCTTTTGCACTTGACTTAATTGAGTTCCTGACACTTAGATAAACATGTTTAGCACATAAAACAATTGACTGGTTGTCTAGAACTTACCTTCATACTCGATCCATTTAGATTTGCATTATGTCCTCATCGAAACTCAATTTGCTTCATGTACCTTTGCTCAACATCATGCTAGTTTTTACATAGTGTGTTATGCATCTAATCTCCAAAACAATATAGAAATAGTCCAAGTGCACATTTTCCTTTCACTTCGTTAACCTCATCACGTCGAAGGTGGCCTACCGGCCATAAGGGCCCCTGGGGGCCCACCATGCGCACTGGCGAGGGTTTCAACAGTAGCGCCAAGACCTGCACCGCCCCCTACGTCGGGCTACTACTAGGCTCCGTGGCACCAAACCTAACTCGTCGGCCACATCAAGAGCTCCATGGCGACCGGAGTAACCACCGACACCCATCGTCAAGCTATGCCTTTGGCTATTGCCAAGGCAGAACGACCCTTCGAATCTGAAGGTAAGCAATACTCACACAATTTAGGTCAGCCCTGTACCTTATGTCTATAATAAAGCTATTTTTAAACTCTTTGAGGAACTCCACCAAAATAGTGAATGTCTCTGTATTCACCAGTTTCATGAATCTGGATTGTTTGAGTAACTTTTTTGTGGAGTAGAGCTATTCTTAGTGAATCTAGAGCTGTTGGAGCTGTCGCAAACATGCTCATAGTCTACGTCCAATTACTAGCCAACAACTATGTTGGCTGGAAAAATTATCTCATGCATTTTACTATCAATAAACATATTGTTTATAATTAAAATATTAATTAGACATAAATATGAGTACCCATACTTAGTTGGAAAGTTGAACCAAACTGTCCAAATTAGTGCCAGTGAATTATATTAGTGAAAGTCGCCTAGAGGGGGGGTGAATAGGGCGAATCTGAAATTTACAAACTTAATCACAACTACAAGCCGGGTTAGCGTTAGAAATATAATCGAGTCCGAGAGAGAGGGTGCAAAACAAATCGCAAGCGAATAAAGAGTGTGACACGCGGATTTGTTTTACCGAGGTTCGGTTCTCGCAAACCTACTCCCCGTTGAGGTGGTCACAAAGACCGGGTCTCTTTCAACCCTTTCCCTCTCTCAAACGGTCCCTCGGACCGAGTGAGCTTCTCTTCTCAATCAAACGGGAACAAACTTCCCCGCAAGGACCACCACACAATTGGTGTCTCTTGCCTTGGTTACAATTGAGTTGTTCGTAAGAAAGATGAAAGAAGGAAGCAATCCAAGCGCAAGAGCTCAAAAGAACACAACAAATCTCTCTCACTAATCACTAAAGCCTTGTGTGGAATTGGGAGAGGATTTGATCACTTTGGTGTGTCTTGTATTGAATGCTTAGCTCTTGTAAGTAGTTGGAAGGTGGAAAACTTGGATGCCAATGAATGTGGGGTGGTTGGGGTATTTATAGCCCCAACCACCACAAAGTGGCAGTTGGAAGGCTGCAGCCGCATGGCGCACCGGACAGTCTGGTGCGCCACCGGACACTGTCCGGTGCGCCAGCCACGTCAGCAGACCGTTGGGGTTCGACCGTTGTAGCTCTGTCTTGTGGGCCCGCCTGGCTGTCCGGTGGTGCACCGGACAAGTCCTGTAGATTGTCCGGTGTGCCACCCGTGCGTGCTCTGTCCTCTGCGCGTGCAGGCGCACATTTAATGCGTTGCAGTCGACCGTTGCGCGCGAAGTAGCCGTTGCTCCGCTGGCACACCGGACAGTCTGGTGTGCACCAGACACTGTCCGGTGACTCACCGGACACTGTCCGGTGACTCACCGGACAGTCCGGTGAATTTTAGCGGAGCGGTTTCCCGAAGCTAGCGAGTTCAGAGTCGCTTCTCCCTGGGGCACCAGACACTGTCCGGTGGTACACCGGACAGTCCGGTGAATTATAGTGGAGTGCCTCTGAGAATTCCCGAAGGGGGTGAGTTGAGCTTGGGGTCCTCTGGTGCACCGGACACTGTCCGGTGACACACCGGACAGTCCGGTGCGCCAAATCAGGGCACACTTCGACTGACTTTGCTCCTTTTTGTTTGAACCCTTTCTTGGTTTTTTATTGGCTTATTGTGAACCTTTGGCACCTGTAGAACTTATAGACTAGAGCAAACTAGTTAGTCCAATTATTTTTGTTGGGCAATTCAACCACCAAAATCAATTAGGAAATAGGTGTAAGCCTAATTCCCTTTCAATCTCCCCCTTTTTGGTGATTGATGCCAACACAAACCAAAGCAAGTATAGAAGTGCATAATTGAACTAGTTTGCACAATTGTAAGTGCAAAGGTTACTTAGAATTGAGCCAATATAAATTCTCATAAGATATGCATGGATTGTTTCTTTACTTTAACATTTTGGACCACACTTGCACCACATGTTTTGTTTTTGCAAATTCTTTTGTAAATTCATTTCAAAGTCTTTTGCAAAGAGTCAAAGGTAAATGAATAAGATTTTGTGAAGCATTTTCAAGATTTGAAATTTTCTCCCCCTGTTTCAAATGCTTTTCCTTTGACTAAACAAAACTCCCCCTCAATAAATTCTCCTCTTAGTGTTCAAGAGAGTTTTAAGATACCAATTTTTGAAGGTGCTACTTTATCCCCCTTTTGAACATAATAAAATACCAATTTGAAAATCATGAGTTTAAAATTAGGTGGTGGTGCGGTCCTTTTGCTTTGGGCTAATACTTTCTCCCCCTTTGGCATGAATCACCAAAAACGGATACTTTGAGTGAAATATAAGCCCTTTGTAAACTACTTTCTCCCCCTTTGGCAAACAAAATATGAGTGAAGATTATACCAAAGTTGGAGAGTTGCTCGGAGCGACGGCGAAGGATGAGTAATTGAGTGGAGTGGAAGCCTTTGTCTTCGCCGAAGACTCTCATTCCCTTTTCAATACACCTATGACTTGGTTTGAAATATACTTGAGAGCACATTAGTCATAGTATATAAAAGAGACATGATCAAAGGTATATTAATGAGCTATGTGTGCAAAACATCAAAAGAAATTCCTAGAATCAAGAATATTTAGCTCATGCATAAGTTTGTTAAAAGTTTGTTCATCTAGTGTCTTGGTAAAGATATCGGCTAATTGTTCCTTAGTGTTAATATATGCAATCTCGATATCTCCCTTTTGTTGGTGATCGCTTAAAAAATGATACCGAATGGCTATGTGTTTAGTGCGGCTATGCTCAACAGGATTATCCGCCATGCGGATTGCACTCTCATTATCACATAGAAGAGGAACCTTGGTTAATTTGTAACCATAGTCCCTAAGGGTTTGCCTCATCCAAAGTAGTTGCGCGCAACAATGACCTGCGGCAATATACTCGTCTTCGGCGATAGAAAGAGCTACGGAATTTTACTTCTTTGAAGCCCAAGACACCAAGGATCTTCCCAAGAACTGGCAAGTCCCCGATGTGCTCTTTCTATTAATTTTACACCCCGCCCAATCGGCATCCGAATAACCAATTAAATCAAATGTGGATCCCCGAGGGTACCAAAGCCCAAACTTAGGTGTATAAACTAAATATTTCAAGATTTGTTTTACGGCCGTAAGGTGAGCTTCCTTAGGGTCGGCTTGGAATCTTGCACACATGCATACGGAAAGCATAATATCTGGTCGAGATGCACATAAGTAGAGTAAAGAACCTATCATCGACCGGTATACCTTTTGATCTACGGATTTACCTCCCGTGTCGAGGTCGAGATGCCCATTGGTTCCCATGGGTGTCTTGATGGGCTTGGCATCCTTCATCCCAAACTTGGTTAGAATGTCTTGAATATACTTCGTTTGGCTAATGAAGGTGCCCTCTTGAAGTTGCTTCACTTGAAATCCCAAGAAGTACTTCAACTCCCCCATCATAGACATCTCGAATTTTTGTGTCATGATCCTACTAAATTCTTCACATGTAGATTCGTTAGTAGACCCAAATATAATATCATCGACATAAATTTGGCATACAAACAAATCATTGTCAAGAGTTTTAGTGAATAGAGTAGGATCGGCCTTTCCGACTTTGAAGCCGTTAGTGATAAGAAAATCTCTTAGGCATTCATACCATGCTCTTGGGGCTTGCTTGAGCCCATAAAGCGCCTTAGAGAGTTTGTAAACATGGTTAGGGTACTCACTATCTTCAAAGCCGGGAGGTTGCTCAACATAGACCTCTTCCTTGATTGGTCCGTTGAGGAAGGCACTTTTCACGTCCATTTGGTAAAGCTTAAAGCCATGGTAAGTAGCATAGGCAAGTAATATGCGAATTGACTCAAGCCTAGCTACGGGTGCATAGGTTTCACCGAAATCCAAACCTTCGACTTGTGAGTATCCCTTGGCCACAAGTCAGGCTTTGTTCCTTGTCACCACACCATGCTCATCTTGCTTGTTGCGGAACACCCACTTGGTTCCTACAACATTTTGATTAGGACGTGGAACCAAATGCCATACCTCGTAAAATTGTTGAGCTCCTCTTGCATCGCCACCACCCAATCCGAATCTTGTAGTGCTTCCTCTACCCTGTGTGGCTCAATAGAGGAAACAAAAGAGTAATGTTCACAAAAATGAGCAACACGAGATCGAGTGGTTACCCCCTTATGAATGTCGCCGAGGATGGTGTCGACGGGGTGATCTCGTTGGATTGCTTGGTGGACTCTTGGGTGTGGCAGTCTTGGTTCTTCATCCTCCTTGTCTTGATCATTTGCATCTCCCCCTTGATCATTGCAGTCATCTTGAGGTGGCTCATCACTTTGATCTTCTCCTTCATCAACTTGAGCCTCATCCTCATTTTGAGTTGGTGGAGATGCTTGCGTGGAGGAGGATGGTTGATCTTGTGCATTTGGAGGCTCTTCGGATTCCTTAGGACACACATCCCCAATGGACATGTTCCTTAGCGTGACGCACGGAGCCTCTTCATTACCTATCTCATCAAGATCAACTTGCTCTACTTGAGAGCCGTTAGTCTCATCAAAACACAACGTCACAAGAAACTTCAACTAGTCCTGAGGACTTGTTAAAGACTCTATATGCCCTTGTGTTTGAATCATATCCTAGTAAAAAGTCTTCTACAGTCTTAGGAGCAAATTTAGATTTTCTACCTCTTTTAACAAGAATAAAGCATTTGCTACCAAAGACTCTAAAATATGAAATATTGGGCTTTTTACCGGTAAGGAGTTCGTATGATGTCTTCTTGAGGATTCGGTGTAGATACAACCGGTTGATGGCATAGCAGGCGGTGTTGACCGCCTCGGCCCAAAACCGATCTGAAGTCTTGTACTCATCAAGCATGGTTCTTGCCATGTCCAATAGAGTTCTATTCTTCCTCTCCACTACACCATTTTGTTGTGGGGTGTAGGGAGAAGAGAACTCATGCTTGATGCCCTACTCCTCAAGGAAGCCTTTAATTTGAGAGTTCTTGAACTCCGTCCCGTTGTCGCTTCTAATTTTCTTGATCCTTAAGCCGAACTCATTTTGAGCCCGTCTCAAGAATCCCTTTAAGGTCTCTTGGGTATGAGATTTTTCCTGTAAAAAGAACACCCAAGTGAAGCGAGAATAATCATCCACTATAACTAGACAGTACTTACTCCCGCCGATGCTTATGTAAGCTATCGGGCCGAATAGATCCATGTGTAGGAGCTCCAGTGGCCTGTCAGTCGTCATGATTTTCTTGTGTGGATGATGAGCACCGACTTGCTTCCCTGCCTGACATGCACTACAAACCCTGTCTTTCTCAAAATGAACATTTGTTAGTCCCAAAATGTGTTCTCCCTTTAGAAGCTTGTGAAGATTCTTCATTCCAACATGTGCTAGTCGGCGATGCCAGAGCCAGCCCATGTTAGTCTTAGCAATTAAGCAAGTGTCGAGTTCAGCTCTATCAAAATCTACTAAGTATAGCTGACCCTCTAACACTCCCTTAAATGCTATTGAATCATCACTCCTTCTAAAGACAGTAACACCTACATCTGTGAAAAGACAGTTGTAGCCCATTTTGCATAATTGAGATACGGAAAGCAAATTGTAATCTAAAGAATCTACAAGAAAAACATTGGAAATTGAGTGGTCAGGAGATATAGCGATTTTACCCAATCCTTTGACCAAACCTTGATTTCAATCCCCGAATGTGATAGCTCTTTGGGGATCCTGATTTTTCTCGTAGGAGGAGAACATCTCCTTCTCCCCTGTCATGTGGTTTGTGCACCCGCTATCGATGATCCAACTTGAGCCCCCGGATGCATAAACCTACAAAACAAGTTTAGTTCTTGACTTTAGGTACCCAAATGGTTTTGGGTCCTTTGGCATTAGACACAAGAACTTTGGGTACCCAAACACAAGTCTTTGACCCCTTGTGCTTGCCCCCAATATATTTGGCAACTACCTTGCCAGATTTGTTAGTTAAAACATAAGAGGCATCAAAGGTCTTAAATGAAATGTTAGAATCATTTGATGCCTTAGGAGTTTTCTTCTTAGGCAACTTTGCATGGGTTGATTGCCTAGAACTAGATGTCTCACCCTTATACATAAAAGCATGATTAGGGCCAGAGTGAGACTTCCTAGAGTGAATTCTCCTAATTTTGCTCTCGGGATAACCGGTAGGGTACAAAATGTAACCCTCGTTATCCTGAAGCATGGGAGCCTTGCCCTTAACAAAATTAGATAATCTTTTAGGAGGGGCATTGAGTTTGACATTGTCCCCATTTTGGAAGCCAATGCCATCCTTGATGCCAGGCCGTCTCCCATTATAGAGCATGCTTCTAGCAAATTTAATTTTTTCATTTTCTAAGTCATGCTCATTAATCTTAGCATTAAGTTGAGCTATGTGATCATTTTGTTTCTTAATTAAAGCTAGGTGATCATGGATAGCATCAACATTAATGTCTCTACATCTAGTACAAATGGAAGTATGTTCAACGGTAGATGTAGAGGGTTTGCAAGATTTTAATTCTACAACCTTAGCATGCAATATATCATTTTTACTTCTAAGGTCGGAAATGGAGGCATTGCAAACATCTAATTCTTTAGCCTTAGCAAGCAATTTTTCATTTTCAATCCTAAGGCTAGCAAGAGAAATGTTCAATTCTTCAATCTTAGCAAGCAAATCAACATTATCATTTCTAAGATTTGGAATTGAAACATCACAAACATTTGAATCAACCTTAGAAATTAAACTAGCATTCTCATTTCTAAGGTTGTCAATAGTTTCATGGCAAGTGCTTAGCTCACTAGATAGTTTTTTCACATTTTTCTACTTCTAGAGCGTAAGCATTTTTAACCTTAACATGCTTCTTATTTTCTTTAATAAGGAAGTCCTCTTGGGTGTCCAAGAGATCATCCTTTTCATGAATAGCACTAATCAATTCATTTAATTTTTCTTTTTGTTGCATGTTTAGGTTGGCAAAAAGAATGCGCAAGTTATCCTCCTCATTGCTAGCATTATCCTCATCACTAGAGGTTTCATATTTAGTGGAGGATCTTGATTTTACCTTCTTCCTTTTGCCGTCCTTTGCCATGAGGCACTTGTGGCCGACGTTGAGGAAGAGAAGTCCCTTGGTGACGGTGATGTTTGCGGCGTCTTCGTCGGAGGAGGAGTCGGTGGAGCTCTCGTCGGAGTCCCACTCCCGGCAAACATGGGCATCGCCGCCCTTCTTCTTGTAGTATCTCTTCTTCTCCTTTCTTCTCCCCTTCTTGTCGTCGCCCCTGTCACTGTCACTAGATAGTGGACATTTTGCAATAAAATGACCGGGCTTATCACATTTGTAGCAGACTTTCTTGGAGCGGGGCTTGTAATCTTTCCCCCTCCTTTGCTTGAGGATTTGGCGGAAGCTCTTGATGATGAACGCCATTTCCTCGTTGTCGAGCTTGGAGGCGTCGATGGGTGTTCTACTCTATGTAGACTCTTCCTTCTTCTCCTCCGTCGCTTTAAATGCGACCGGTTGTGCTTCGGACGTGGAGGGGCCATCAAGCTCGTTGATCTTCTTTGAGCCTTTGATCATCAATTCAAAGCTCACAAAATTCCCAATTACTTCCTCAGGAGACATTAGTGTATATCTAGGATTTCCTCGAATTAATTGAACTTGCGTAGGGTTAAGAAAAACGAGGGATCTTAGAATAACCTTGACCATTTCATGGTCATCCCATTTCTTGCTCCTGAGGTTGCACATTTGGTTCACCAAGGTTTTGAGCCGGTTGTACATGTCTTGTGGCTCCTCCCCTTGGCGAAGTCGGAAGCGACCGAGCTCCCCCTCGATCGTTTCCCGCTTGGTGATTTTGGTCACCTCGTCTCCTTCGTGCGCGGTCTTTAGCGTGTCCCAAATCTCCTTAGCACCTTTCAACCCTTGCACCTTATTATACTCCTCTCGACTTAGAGAGGCGAGGAGTATAATTGAGGCTTGGGAGTTGAAGTGTTGGATTTGGGCCACTTCGTCCTCATCATAATCTTCATCCCCTACGGATGGTACCTGTACACCAAACTCAACAACATCCCATATACTTTTGTGGAGTGAGGTTAGGTGAAATCGCATCAAATCACTCCACCTAGCATAATCTTCACCATCAAATGTTGGTGGTTTGCCTAATGGGACGGAAAGTAAAGGCGTATGTTTAGGAATGCGAGGATAGCGTAGGGGGATCTTACTAAACTTCTTGCGCTCATGGCGCTTAGAAGTTACGGACGGCGTGTCGGAGCCGTAGGTGGATGGCGATGAGGAGTCAGTCTCGTAGTAGACCACTTTCCTCATCTTCTTCTTCTTGTCACCGCTCCGACGCGACTTGTGTGAA
This sequence comes from Zea mays, assembly GCF_902167145.1. Lineage (NCBI taxonomy): Eukaryota > Viridiplantae > Streptophyta > Magnoliopsida > Poales > Poaceae > Zea > Zea mays. The sequence continues at coordinate 252,440,304 of NC_050096.1, read as the reverse complement.
GGGGATTCCTTTTCCTTCCCTTCCCTTTGTTGTAGGACTCTCCCGATGGAGCCTTTCCGTGGCTTGTAGCGGGCTTCTTGTGCTATTTCATTATATTCATACATATGCATCTTGGATCTCATTTAGGACCGAGAGAGGATGATCGTGCAAGTGATGTGGTGCCAACCACAAGATGCAGTTGGTGGACAACCTAAGGAAGGATGGACATGACCAGTGGATGCTCGCCAAGCGAGTACCTCCCCCAGCAAACACTATCTAAGTGTCAAATTAAAGGCAAGCCCCGGTTTTATGCATAACCGTTATATATGCTATTTTACTGCACTTAATGTTTGTAGGCTTGTACTGTGCACTTAAGTGTAGGAGTTGTCTGAAACCCTAGTTGCATGAACTCAGGATTCCTTTTGAGATGGATATTAGTATGCTAGGTCGAGTAGCTACTTTAATAATTAGGGATCTCGGTAGAAGTCGAGTGATTTTTCTAGCACTCGTGCGAGGTCAGGAATTGGTTGTATCCACTTTGATAACAGAATGATGATGGTCTGTGGACACGAGTCCATGGGGACGTGTGGTCTACGAGACAGAAATTGGAATAAGGATTAACGTGCGGATACCTGTGTCAAGCGTTTGAACGTACTAAACACATGCCGAGAAATATGGTAAATTGGTAAGCCTAGTACCTGGGTGAACCTGCCCGCAGACTTTACTCCTCACGCGACCTGAGACGTGGTCTCCCATTCCGGTTATGGTGGGTACAAGTGCGGTCACTGCACGACGGCAGTCGGGGTCAGTGAGGCATTGTACGCCAAGGCGGTGAGCCCTGATCTATTGCCAGGGAATTGATGGGGACGGTTGATGTGTGTGGGGACGGAGTGCCTCGCCACGTCGTGTGTTTAGGTTTACCTTGCAAGGATAAAAGCTCGATTCGAATCGTCTGCTTCTCGCAGCTAATGAGACTGCTTGATCCATTGTACTGCATTGAGTAATAAGTGGAAATGAGGTGACTGGCAAAAGATGTTGATTGATAAAATGTTTGATATCATGTATGACTAGCTAGGTACACATCTAGTTAAAAGGATCATACTAAAACTTGAAAAGCTAAAACTTGATTTTAGACTCAGCTAGTGTTTTTGGCAAACCAAACCCCTCAGCCAAACAGCTGCATGTCTAGAGGTAGAGGAGTAGACTCCTCACACCGGGTAAGTCTAGCTGAGTATTAGTATACTCAGCCTTGCTTGTGGCATAATTTTTGCAGGTACCTCCTTGATTTGGTTGATGGTGTGACTTGGCCTCCATCCCTGCCACCGGGATAGACGGTCGAGTGGGTTACTGTTTCCGCAGGAGAGGACCAGGAGGAGTAGCGTGGCCAGGCTTCGCCATGTTACTCGGTTTTCTCCGTTAGTTATTTCCGCTGCATTAAAATTTATGGTTATTATTTCTGAAACTCCGATAATGTAATCACTATTAATACTTATTAAATTTGTGGTATTATGCTTTATTGTATTTCTCTGTGCCTCACCTTCGTGTGAGCTAGTGGTATTCAATCCTGGTTAAGTGGCTTTATCGGACTAGATCCGAGGGACTAACGGGTTATTCCTATTTAAGTGTGGTCTAGCCTCTAAGGCGGGACATAGGCACTTAAGTTAGAATAATTCGGGTGGTTCCTCCACAGCTGGTATCGGAGCGAGTACCATTACAAAGAAGTCAATAAGTCATGATTTTCATCCTTTTCTAAAGTAAAACTTGCTTAGAAACCACTGTTAGATAGATATCATGACGATAAGGATAGACCTAGGACGTGAAGCCTTAGGAAATAGATGGGTAGCTAGGTGGCTATTTATATAGGCCATAAACGCTACTATTGCTACCATTAGGATGCTGTAGAAGCACCCGAAAAAGTAGTTAGATCTGAGAAGACGACTAGAATGAGCATGCATCATGATTGTCGCTTTATAATTGTCTCCTGTGCATCAACATGCTTCTCTCATCTTTATTCCAATAATAAAAACTTGTGAATAATGTGATGTACTGCTATGTTAGAAATGCCTTATCTCGTGTCAGATTGGTAAGTCTAGTTAGGTCGTGCTATGTGTTTCTCTTGTCTTGCTATCTAGGTGGTATTGCAATTGTTTAACCCTTTTTGCAAAAAAATGTTGCTTGTTTTGCCCATAAAAAGACCCCCTCTCCAAACAACCTTGAGCTTAGCAAGTGAAACCTCTTTAAAAACAAAAAAAATCATGCTTGTGTTGGCATTTCCTAGCCCTTGAGTGTTTTATCCTTGAAGTTACACCTGCACAGCTTATAGACCCCCACAGCTTGACCGCTAGACCAACCCAAGTCTCCTTGTGCACTTGTGTCAAAAAAAATATTTGTTGTTGGTGTCTAGTTGCGCAAACCCTATCAAGGCCATGTTTCTTTCCATAAATCCTTGCTCCTAAAACGTCATAGCATTTCTGTTAATCATCCTAGCTGATCCTGTTTGCCTACCTCTCCTTTTGCCTGGATCTGGTAATCCTCTTTTCTTGTGAATCATGTTGGCTTTATCATCCGAATCTCGGGATCCCCTATGATTCTGCCCATTATTTGGTTATCCGGTATAACCCATTCCCAAGTATCGGATGTCGATCAATCTAATCTCTCATTTCTAGTCTTTTCGATGCTCTTTCTCTAGGCATCATGACGTCGTTTTTGCCAACCTTATCTTTAAATGGCATATCCATGTGGATTAATGGATTTCGCTGTTGTCCTTGGTTCTCTCATGTCTCTAAAAGCTCAACAATCTATTTTGATCTCATGGTCGGTTCATCCTCATATCAAATCTCGTGCTAATATCTGATCTGATAATCTCCATGTTGATCATAAAATAGTTCTCTGAGTTAAATAAAAATTCTCATGTGATGCTCTTTTGCCAACAATCTTTGCTTCAACTTTAGTCACATTTTCTGAGCCATACTCTCATGGGCTCCATCTATTTGTGCTATGTGGATTTCTCATTGGTTGCGTTTGGTAATGGTGTCATGGCTAATGACTGATGATGCCGCGACGAAACCGAGAGCCTCCTGTGGGCGCGCACACATGGTTGAGTTGCTCGGCACGCGCTGGTATCACGGTTAATAGTCGTGATCCATTACGGGACTATACTGATGTGCTACCTTTTGTGAACATTCTTTCAGAGTGATCGCTGCATTTTGTCTCAACATGTCGCGATAATCTACCCAAATCTATCTTCAGTATCTTGTCAGATCCCATCTCCTAAATTTGCATCTATCTCTAGTCTGGGAGTTACATGCTTCTCCACCCTTAAAGCTCCTCATTCGAATCTCGGGACGAGATTCTTTTAAGGGGGAAGGCTGTGACACCCCAGGTGTCTATTTCGGGTTATGTCGGAAGAATTATCCTAATCTCGGATGCTCAGTGAAAATTTCTATTTCTCGCTCGCGTATGTCTCTGATTATCCAGACTATCCATTCACAATTCACCGAATTCGGAGTTATTCGATCGTGAGAAACAACCAATTTTGGAGCGTGTTAAAACTTTTATTCTCAGCACGAATGCAATCTCGATTTATAAATCTCGTCTAAAGCTCATATTAATCAAACGCTCGACAGTTGCTGGTCGCGCTGTGTCCGAATCCAATTTCTCGATGTTCGATCGATGTCCAACTATTTTAATCTGAGTCCGTACTCACAAACGGAATAATCAATATGTCGTCCTCAAATCAATTTTTATCCGACTCGGCCAAATACCTTATGTCTGAACCGAATTGAAAACCCACTCCGGCTGCGATTTTAAAATGTCACGATTCACCTTCTCCGACTAAAAATCCGAAAGCCGGGCGTATCCCGAGGCAATTTATTTTCGAATCATGCGTAGGGAATTATTACCGAGCGAAGTCGAATCAAACTCTCGGCCGAGTTAATCGCCCGATCTTCCGAAATCTATTTCGCTCTGTTCTCTGTAGAGGCAAATTCCGCAGGAGCATTTGTATTCCGGGAAACAATTAGCGATCCGATAATCCGTGTTTAATCAAAACGCCGTAAAATAAAATGGAAATAAATTAGCGCGACCTGATTAGTGTTTTGGGCCAAGCCCATTCTAGCCCATTTGGCCCACTAAAGAACCCTAACCCTAGCCCATGTCTATAAATAGAAGTGCCCCTCTCTTGCACTTGGCAATTTTTCACTCCCACCCCTCACTTTTCCCTAGCCGCCACTTTCTTTTCCCTGTCTCTTCTTCCCACGGCGGCCAGCAGGGAGCAAGCCAGCAGCCATGGCGTCCACCCCCTCCCCTTCTTCTTCCTCAAGCCAGCGCCTCCCTCTGCCCCCTGTGCTTGGCGCTCCTCCCGTCGGCTCCCATGGTGAATGTGCTGGTGTTTCCTGGTTTCTCTCACCCACGTCATTTTCTTCCTCCCCATTGCAGCAACATAGCTCCATGGGCCTCCCATGGCTGCCTCCCTGGCGTTGCCTCCTCAAACTCCTCCTCTCCTTCCATGGCGCCCAGCAGCCACCCTACGCAGCGTCGTTGCTCCATTCCCATCCGAGCGCCCCACTGTTGAAGTCCCATTGGCCGACCTCCACTTTCCTGCGCCATGGCCGAGCTCAGTGGCGCAGCGCCCCTGCTATCCCCCCAGCGCCGGTGCCTCTCCCTCAGCAGCGCGCCGTGACTCTCTCTGCTCGTGCGCGGGATTTGCCGAGCAGGAGGTCCCCATGGACGGCACGCGCCCTTGCTGTGTTTCTCCCTGCGGCATCTCCTCTCGGCTTCCTCTCTGCAGTATGGAGCGCAGGGACATGCTCGGCGCTTTAGCGCCCAGCCATGGTGGAAGTCGTCGAGCCCCCTCCATCTGGTTTCGGGCTGCAGCAGCAGTCTCGGCATCGTCGCGCAGCGAGCTCCGCCGCCGATCTGCGCAGCCCCTATTCAGTTGTCGTTCTGCCTCCGTCGACCTCCTCCGCGCACGTGCAACAGCAGCCGCTGCCCCTTCGCGTCGAGTGTGCCGACACGGATCTACGCAGTCCCGACGCGATGTTGTCAAACTCCGGTAAAACCCCATCGTCCTCGCTGCAACTTGTGTTTTTTTAGCACTCCATGAAATGACCAAAACCATACACTGTCATATTCTTGCAGCCCCTTGCCGTCGTCACGCCTCACGCATCGCTCGTCGGCAAAGAGCCCAAACTAATAGCATGCCCGCGCGACACGAGTCGGCCAGGTCGTTCGCCTTGAATGATTGCGATTTGTTTTATTTACGTATTCAGTCGATGATGTGTCTGCGTGTTTATATGTGTGTGAAAATATGTTTGTATGAATGGACGCGTGTAGAGAAGAAAATGAAGTAGAAAAGAACTCAGATATTTTTATTTTGATCGGAAAATATGCGATGTGTTGTTTAATGCGAAAACTAAGTTACAAAATACGGATTTTGTTTTGGAAAATGCATCGATATGTGGTTATGCGAAAAGTATAATTGTTTTATGCAATGTGATGGGATTCATGATTATATAGGGAGTATATTTATTGATGTGACGAGTAGTTTAGAAAATGCTAGTTGCGTAGAGGATGAATTATTAAAACATGAGTATCGGAGTTCATATATTAGTGGTCACGCCACATTGATTGAAGTGTCTCGAGTGCTGAGAGCACCTAGAGGGGGGTGAATAGGTGATCCTGTAAAAACTTGAAACTTAGTCCACAAAACTTGATTAGGAGTTAGCACAATTAAGCCAAGTGGCTAGAGAAGAGTCTTTGCAAGACACGATAACCACAGGAGGATCAATCACAGATAGACACAGTGGTTTATCCCGTGGTTCGGCCAAGTTCAACACTTGCCTACTCCACGTTGTGGCGTCCCAACGGACGAGGGTTGCAATCAACCCCTCTCAAGAGGTCCAAAGACCCACTTGAATACCACGGTGTTTTGCTTTGCTTTACTATATCCCGTTTGTGAGGAATCTCCACAACTTGGAGTCTCTCGCCCTTACACTTTGATGTTCACAAAGAAGCACGGAGTAAGGGAGGGATGAGCAATGCACACAAGACACGAAATCAGAGTATCAACACGCACACAAGTCGCAACAAGAGCTCAGAACACAACTCGGCGAGTTCACAACTCAAATGAAGCTCTAGTTGCTATCACAAAGAATCAAATGCACAGAATCGAAGTCTTGGTGCTTAGGAATGCTTGGTGTACTCCTCCATGCGCCTAGGGGTCCCTTTTATAGCCCCAAGGCAGCTAGGAGCCGTTGAGAGCATTCCAGGAAGGCAATTCTTGCCTTCTGTCGCCTGGCGCACCGGACACTGTCCGGTGCACCACCGGACACTGTCCGGTGCGGATCTCCTTCCTTATTTGGCGAAGCCGACCGTTGGTGCTTTGGAGCCGTTGGCGCACCGGACACTGTCCGGTGCACACCGGACAGTCCGGTGCCCCCTTCCGACCGTTGGCTCGGCCACATGTCTCGCGCGGCCGACCGTTGGCCCAGCCGACCGTTGGCTCACCGGACAGTCCGGTGAATTATAGCCGTACACCGTTAATCACTTTCCCGAGAGCAGCAAGTTCGCCTGAGCCAGCCTGGCACACCGGACACTGTCCGGTGCACCACCGGACAGTCCGGTGCACCCAGACAGAGCTGACTTTGGCTGAACAAAGCCATCTTTAATTTCAACTTGATTTTTCCTGTTTCTAGCACTTAGACACAATACATTAGTCTCTAAAACAATGTACTAAGTCTGAGAAACATACCTTTATACTTGATTTGTACTTTTGAAAGGGAAATGAGCCCTTGGGCCATTTCTAAGTATTTTGGTGATTGAGTGCCAACACAAGTGCTTAAATGTGAATTTATGCCCATGGATGAACAAAGTGCAAATCATGAGTAAAGGTATGTTTCTAAGCCTTAGTACATTGGTTTTGTGTACTAATATACTTGTCTAAGTGTTAGAAACAGAAAGAACAAGAAGAGAAGAGAGGTGCAAAAGGCTTGGCTGTGTACAGCCAAGACTCAGCTCGGTCTGGCACACCGGACTGTCCGGTGGTGCACCGGACAGTGTCCGGTGCGCCAGGCTGACTCGGCGCGAAGTAGCCGCTCTCGGGAATTCGCCGACGGCGTATGGCTATAATTCACCGGACTGTCCGGTGTGCACCGGACTGTCCGATGAGCCAACGGTCGGCCGCGCGATCTGCGCGAGACACGTGGCCGAGCCAACGGTCGGAAGGGGGCACCGGACTGTCCGGTGTGCACTGGACATGTCCGGTGCGCCAACGGCTCCCAGATCTTCAACGGTCGGCAACGGTCGGCTGCGCTGTTTAAGGAAATAAATCGGGCACCAGACAGTGTCCGGTGTGCACCGGACTGTCCGGTGCACCCGACGACAGAAGGCAAGAATGGCCTTCCAGAATTGCTCTCAACGGCTCCTAGCTGCCTTGGGGCTATAAAAGGGACCCCTAGGCGCATGGAGGAGACATAAAAGTAACCTTAGAGCATTCTTGATCATCCACACTCAGTCTTTGCGCATTCGTTTGTCCTTCTAAGTGATTCGAGCTCCGTTCTAGTGAGAATTTTGAGATAGTCTCTTGAGCTCGATTCTTGGCCGTGTGTGTGCGCATTTTGCTGTGGATTTGTGTGTGTTGCTTCTCTCCCTTACTCCGTACTTCTTTGTGAAATTCAATTATAAGGGCGAGAGACTCCAAGTTGTGGAGATTCCTCGCAAACGGGAAAAGATCAAAGTAAAGAAGAACACCGTGGTATTCAAGTTGATCTTTGGATCACTTGAGAGGAGTTGAGTGCAACTCTCGTCCGCTGGGACGCCACAACGTGGAGTAGGCAAGTTTTGTACTTGGCCGAACCACGGGATAACCACCGTGTCATCTCTGTGATTGATTTCTTGTGGTTATTGCGTTTTGGCTCCTCTCTAGCCACTTGGCAATTATTGTGCTAACGATTAACCAAGTTTTTGTGGCTATAAGTTTAAGTTTTACAGGATCACCTATTCACCCCCCCTCTAGGTGCTCTCAATTGGTATCAGAGCCGTTCTCTTCAAGAAGGGACTAATCGCCCGAAGAGATGGATCCTAAGGGAAAGGGGATGGTGGTCGACAACAACGAGAAGGAGTCTATCTTCAACGAGCCGAAGAATAACAAGTCTACCGACTTGGGCTCAAGCCACAAGCGCAAAGATGGGAAGAAGAAGAAGACAAGGCGCATCAAGGAGATCGTCTACTACGACAGCGACGAATCCTCTTCTTCCCAAAAGGACGACGACCACAACGACTACGAGAAAAGGAAACCGGTTAATTCGAACTTTTCTTTTGACTACTCTCGTATTCCGCAAAGTTCAAATTCGCATTTGCTCCCCATTCCACTTGGCAAGCCCCCCCACTTTGATGGAGAGGACTACGGATTTTGGAGCCACAAAATGCGTACTCACTTGTTCTCTCTCCATCCTAGCATATGGGAGATTGTAGAGAGTGGAATGCACTTTGATAGTACGGATAGCCCTATGTTTATTAATGAACAGATTCATAAAAATGCACAAGCTACTACTGTATTGCTAGCCTCTTTGTGCAGGGACGAGTACAATAAGGTGAGCGGCTTGGACAATGCCAAGCAGATATGGGACACCCTCAAGATTTCTCACGAGGGGAACGACATCACCATGCTCACTAAAATGGAGTTGGTGGAGGGCGAGCTTGGAAGGTTTGCGATGATAAGGGGAGAGGAGCCAACCCAAACATACAACCGGCTCAAGACCCTTATCAACAAAATAAGGAGCTATGGAAGCACGCGATGGACGGACCATGACGTCGTCCGACTATTACTAAGGTCCTTTACCATTCTTGATCCTCATTTGGTGAATAATATTCGTGAGAATCCCAGGTACACCAAAATGTCGCCCGAAGAAGTCCTAGGAAAATTCGTCAGCGGGCGAATGATGATTAAGGAAGCGAGGTACGTGGACGACGCCTTGAATGGACCGATCAACGAGCCGCAACCTCTTGCTCTCAAAGCAACAAGAAGCAAGGAAGCGCTACCTAGCAAGGTGGCACAAATTGAGGCGGCCGGACTTAATGATGAAGAGATGGCTCTCGTCATTAAACGCTTCAAGATGGTGCTAAAGGGTCACAAGGGGCAGCCAAGCAAGACCAAGACAAAAGGGAAGCGCTCATGCTTCAAGTGCGGTAAGATTGGTCATTTTATCGCTAACTGCCCCGATAATGATAGTGACCAGGAACAGGGAAACAAGAGGGAAAAGAAGAAGCATTACAAGAAGGTCAAGGGCGAGGCACATATCGGAAAGGAGTGGGATTCGGATTGCTCCTCCTCCGACTCCGACAATGAAGGACTTGCCGCCACCGCCTTCAACAAATCAACCCTCTTCCCCAACGAGCGTCACACATGCCTTATGGCAAGGGAGAAGAAGGTGAGTACTCGAGACACCACTTATGTTTCTTCTAGTGATGATGAGTCTAGCGATGAGGAAATAGATTACTCTAGCTTGTTCAAGGGATTGGATAGAAATAAGATTGATAAAATCAATGAATTGATTGATGCCTTGAATGAGAAGGATAGACTCTTAGAGAAACAAGAGGATTTATTGTATGAAGAACATGATAAATTCATAGAAGCACAAAAATCCTATGCTTTAGAAGTTAAAAGAAATGAAATGCTTTCTTTTGAACTATCTACTTGTCATGAAACCATTTCTACTTTAAAAGGTGTCAACAATGATTTAAATGCTAAATTAGAAGTAGCAAATGAATCCAATTCTTGTGTAGAACATGTTGTAATTTGTACTAGGTGTAAAGATTTTGACATTGATGCTTGTAGTGAACACCTAGTTTCAATTTCCAAGCTTAATGATGAATTGGCTAGTCTTAATGCTCAACTTAAGACTTGTTGGGGACCTTCGGCATCCGAAGGTCCTCAAAAACAGGATTTAACAGTATTTCTGGAGTACAATGTGTGAACAGGTATCCTCGGACTAAAGTTGGCATTGCAGTAGACCAGAATAATACGAAGGTTGATATGGAGCCGAAGGTGCGAGCAAGAAAGCTTCGGCGTGACAGCAAAGAGTGGAACCGACTTAAAGATGAAAAGGCTATTCAGACCTCGATAGACTACTATAGAATTATTATCAAATGTAAAGGGCATGAATGTAATTTTGTAAGGGCTGTGTCCCGTGCCTATAAATAGGTGAACAGTATCCCCGTACTGTTCACGCTGACTTGGCATTCACTTTTTGCGTCACGCTTGTATTGTCATCTTCTCTCGATTGAAGGTACACTTGTAATTCAATAATATTTCTGTTTATGCCTGATAATAATATATAATCGTTCATATTGTCTTTTATATCCTTTACATTTTTCTCCTTCGTCATTGTTTAATGATTTCATGAAGGTACGTCCTTCATAACCTTCGTCCGTAAACCATTATATCCTAAGGGAAATAATGCTTCGGAGGACGAAGGACTATAACGATTAACATTTTCTATGTTGCCTTGTTCTTAACTCTTAGCACTTGAGAACAAGTCCCCAACATTGGCGCCCACCTCCGGTGAACTCACTTCCATTTCTTGAGCTTTTCAACACCTTCGGCAAGCATCACCTTCGTCATGCCGCCGAAGAAGGCTTCAGCAGCAGGGGCTGGCACGCTGCAGCCGCTGGACCCCAATCAAGACGTCCTTTCTCTTAGAGAGGCATGAAGCCAGAAGAGGAAGGCTGCCAGTCCAACACCTCCGGAGGATGATCTAGATCAGGAAATTCAAAATCTGAAAATCCTTCAGCAGCAGGTTCAACGCAAGAAGGAGAAGATGGCCCGTCTAGCTGATCTTCAGAGACAAATAGATGAAGCTTCCGAAGAGGTTCGTCATCTTGTTCAAGATGATCAAAACCGAAGGCCTCCACACAGAGAGCTTCACCAGGAAGACTTCCGTAATGAGGATGATTGGTATGACGATTTCCATCATGGAAACTTTGCTTTTGATGATGCTTCTCCTCTCTCAACAGAATTGCAGGCTACACCTTGGCCACAGACTTACAAGCCACCCCAGCTTCCCATATATGACGGTCACTCAGACCCTAAGCAATTCCTAATGAGCTACGAAGCAACTATATCTTCGTACGGTGGCAATACGGCAGTCATGGCAAAATCCTTTGTCATGGCCGTCCGAAGCGTTGCTCAGACTTGGTACTCTTCTCTTCGGCCAGGGACAATCACTTCTTGGCAGAAATTGAAGGATATGCTGATAACTAGCTTTCAAGGGTTTCAGACGAAGCCGGTCACTGCTCAGGCTCTCTTCCAGTGTACCCAGGACCATGAAGAGTACCTTCAGGCGTATGTCCGAAGGTTTCTGCGATTGAGGGCACAGGCGCCAATAGTGCCCAATGAGATTGTCATTGAGGCTATGATCAAGGGGCTTCGGCCAGGGCCGTCAGCACAGTATTTTGCCAGGAAGCCACCACAAACGCTGGAAAAGCTGCTCCAGAAGATGGACGAATACATTCGAGCTGACAATGACTTTCGTCAAAGAAGGGAGGAGGCTTTCAGGTTTTCTGAAATGACCAGGGGCTTCGGAGGAAGGTTTTACCCGAGGCATGTCAGGTCAATTCACAATTCTACTCAGAATGATGATAAAGGGAGTCAGCAGCAAAGGCCACAATACTCCTCACAGGCTTCAGGGCAACAACAAAGCTCCTTCCGACCACCAGCTCCAAGAGGCAGAGGCGCCAGGGGCTTCGGAGGAAGATTTGGCGATCAACCGAGAAGAATCTTTTGCTTATTCTGCGGTGAGAACAAAGGCCATACTACCAGGATGTGCCATGTTACTATTCAGAAGCAAAAGGAAATAGCTGAAGCAGCAGCACAACAAGCTCAGCCGAAGCAGGTCATGCATACAGCTTCGTATCATTCGCCCTACATCCCAGAATATGTGGGCAATCATCCTGCAGTTTCTGTTGCTTCGGCGAGTCAGCCTCAAGCTTCCTGGCAACAGCCTCCGCCTCCACCTCCGTTGCAACAAGGCCAGCAGCCAGAAGGGAGCCAGTATACTCCACACCAGAGGGACTTCAGAGAGCAGTCCGAAGCTCGTACAGTCAATAGCACTGTGCCAGAGTCAAAGCACATCTATTGACGAATATCCTACCTTAATAGCAATCTTTTTCATTCAGTTTTATTTTCTGTAATAAAGGATATTGTTTAGGTTTCGTGTAATTAGTTTCGTTGATTCCTACAAAAAACAAATATATGTTTTCTCCACAGGCTTAAATTGATCGAAGTTCAAAGACTTGTGATAATAAGAAGGACCTTCGAACTATCAAAAATTCTTCGAAGCAACAAAAGTCGTTCTAACGAACGCAGAGTAAGTTTGACGAAGTCACAAAAAGCCGCTCCGAAGGGAGCGCAGTGTAAGTTTTTTGCTCCAAAGTCGTTCCAAAAGGAATGCAGAGCATACAGCGAAAAGTCAACGCTGATACCGCCTAAGTAAAAGGCGAAGAAGCTCCAAAGTCGTTCCTAAGGGAATGCAGAGCTTACAGCGAAAAGTCAACGCTGATTCCGCTGAAGTAAAAGGCGAAGAAGCTCCTAAGGGAGGCTTACAGCGAAAAGTCAACGCTGATTCACAAAAAGATTATGTGTTTTATCGCGCAGATGTGCGTGTACCTTCGAATATCACCTTACATGGCATAACATCATCACATCATTTTTTGCATAACATAAGCATCATACATCATGCTGCATGTGACATAAAAAGGGGGTATGATATCGATCTTCGGGAAAACGCTTTGAAAAAGGGGCAAATCATGCCAAGTCACAAGGAGAAACAATATTGATCTCTGAAGTACAGCTTTGAAGAATGTTTCTACGAAGCTTGAGCACTTTTCGGAATACTTTGGACATTATTGTGATAAATGGCAATTCTTCTTCACGAAGCATGAAAAGAAGGGAAGGTGTTTTTTCGCCAAAGACTCAAAAACGGTACGTATGTAAAGTTTCATGCATTGTAAAGAATTGAACCACAAAGAAAAATAAAACAAGTATATTACATGCAGGATTACAAGATATTACACATATTACATTTAAAATGTTTTTACAACAGCATTTAGTTTTCCCTAAGTACTACCTCTGCAGCTTCGTTCAACAGTCGATCGACAACTTCATCCATAATAGCTTCAGCCATCTTTTTAATCTCATCGTCACCCCTAGGTCGTGCACCCGGAGATACTTCAGTAGGATCTGAGGAAGGACAGGACACGGCTACATTGCTATTACAAATCGCAAACAAATCTTAAAGCTTAAGATTACAACACGATAAAAACTATTATTTAATACCTAATTGACCTTCGGCCTCTGCGCCCTTTTCAGCAGCCTCAGCTACTTCTCTAGCATCGTGAATGCCCTTTTCACTTCTTCGAACAATTTCTCCGGCCATTTCTCGGCCACCATTATCCCAGATATCGGTAAAAAATTTTCCACCAATTATACTAGCTTCGGCCGAAGGATCTTTTGCATCTTCAAAGGACAAAGCAGCTTCGGATTGTGCTAAAATTTTTACATGTTCGCAGCCTTTCTTCTCCAAGATGGTGGCAATCCCTCTGGCGCCAGAGAAGGCGCATATATCTCCTCGGCTACTTAAAATTTCTTCGAAGGCATCAGCTTCGTGGTCGATCCATTCGATGACACCTTCGGGAATGCCTCTCGAAAAGTTTTCCTCACTTGAGAATGCGCCGACCTTGGCGAAGCTAGCCTTTAGTTTCTTAACACAATCTATAGATTTGTCATAGCATCTCTTTTTGGACGAACGAAGCTTTTCAACAGTCACTTCTAGGTGATCTGCCCATTGATCGCTGAGTTCACGCTTTGTTTCTTCAAGAATGCGTTCTTCCTTAGCTCTGGCCAGTTGTTTCCGAAGATCTTCAATTTCGCGCTTCTGAGCTTCAGCTTGAACTTTAAAAGCAGCCTCGTCTTCCTTTATTTTATTTAACAATGAGTATAATATTTTATCTTTTTCGAGACCTTCGTTCCTCAGTTCAATTACTTCGGAACGAAGGTTGCTCAGGGCTATAGTACACCCTTCGTCTTCAGCATCTTTCTGTGCTCTGAGAGCATTGCTAAGTATCAAGCCCTGCAAAGAGAAATATGTGTGTGTCAATAGGTTTAAACGAACGGAAAAATACAAGGATTTCATGTATCGTACCTTTAAGCTATTGTAAGCCAGGCTGTCGGCCAGATCGTTCTTCGACAGCACTGAGAGCCCGTCTTCTAAAGTCGGAAATCCGAAGCTCTTGCTCATCTCCCGGCAGACAGAAATCTCCTTGCTGTCGGGAAGACAATACAAGAAGTCTTCTTCTCCACTGCCATTAAATATTAACGCCCCCTTTGGATATTTCAGTTTTTGGGCATAGTGCTGGGCCTCTTGTTCTTCTTTTTCTGATAATTTTTTCCCCGAAGCATGACGGAAAATATAATCACGAATTTTGGGGGATGCTTCGGGGGCAACAACACCGGTTTCTTCAACAAAAGTTGGCTTTGTTATTTTTTCTGCCTCACTTTCCAAGGGTTTTACCTTTGCGGGCTCTGAGGGCCCAGCTTCGGCTTCAATCTCTTGCTCTGGAACTGTAGAACCAGAAATTTCAGTTGCTGTTTCAGGAGTGACAGCAGCCTTCTTCAGAGGTGTGCTTGAAGATTTGATTGTTTCCAGTACATCTAGCACATTGGCCATCCTCTTTCTTTTCGGAGTCATTGCTGGCACTTTTTGATTTTTTACTATCTCAACGTTTGCTGCAGGACTCAAAACTCCTGATGTTTTGGAGCCCTCAGTTGCTTCTTTTACCTCTTCCATTTTTTCTGTGGATGGCGCTTCGGCTTTCTCTTTTGTTTCTGATAACAAAATGTTTGATTGTTCCAATTCTATCTTTGTTGGCACTTCGGCCGTTTCTGTGACTTCTGGCAACAAGGCTGGCTCGGTTGGTTTTTCAGCTTCGGTGGCCGAAGAAGTTTCTCCGGTAAACTCGGGCACCGAAGCTGGTTCAATATAGCGCGGCCGATGCGTAAGAACCTTTATCTTCTTTCTTTTCGGTTCTGGCTCGCTAGGAGCAGTTGCAGTTTCTTCTATCGCAGAGGTTGTGTTTTTTCTCTTCTGCCTTCGGATGGGATAGCAATAATCAGGGTAGACAAACCCGATTGCATCAAATACCCGATTCAGCCTCTTCTTTTTTCGGCCTCCGAAGGCTGCTGACATTGCAGTATCTTCGGCCTTCGAGTAGGTCCCAAGCAGCTCATCACTTAAATTGTCAATGCTTTTCAACCACTCATCATCTGGCTCAATAAATTTATCTCCAAACTTAAAAGTGTACTTAAACCTGATAAGTCCCCCTTCGTCGGCCTCTTTTATGGTTTCTTGTGGCATTTCCCATTTCTCCGCAAGCGGCCACACCCTGAAAGCGATATGCTCTTGTACTAAGTCCCTTGTCCCTATAAAAGAGCAGACAACGCCGAAGGCTCTCTGGCATTCTTCGGTAGCTTCATTCATTTCAACCTTCGGCCTGCGAAGGCCGAAGCTTTGCCAAATAGGACGCATAATTATACCTTTGATATCTTCTCGAGCTTTCAGATCATTTTTTACATAGAACCATTCTGTCATCCAGCCGCTGGGCCATCTCTTCCGAAAAGTTGGCACGGGGCAGCTTGACCCAGACCGAGAAACAAAATTGTAGCAGCCAAAGTTATTGTGATACTGTTCCTTACCCCAAGGTATTGTCTCGTATGATAATTCGTGCATATTGCAGAAACTTTTTGCATCAGGCTTCAGACCTTGGCTTCGCACGGCCCACACGAAGATATTCAGCCTTATGATTGCCTCGGGGGTAAGTTGGTGAAGATAGACTTCGAAAATTTTCAGCACCTCCACGACGAAGCTGCTCAAGGGAAATCGTAGCCCAGCCTTCAAAAAGCTTCGGAACACTACGACTTCATTCTCTTCAGGGTGTGGACAAGTCTTCTCCCCTTCGTCGGCCCTCACAACGGACAGATCCCGGAAATACCTTCCTCTCATGTTAACAAGATGATTCTCTTTGATAGTTGATTTACCATAAACTGAATGGCTTGGTCGCCAGGGACGATCTTCGGAGTCTTCGCCACCGCTGTCCACATCATAACTTTCACTGTCACCAGTATCTTCAGACAAACCTTCCAGAATCTCCTTGGTGATTTTTTCTGTGTTGGTCTTCGACATCGCTATAAGAAACCCTAAGTTCTTCTCTTCATCAAGACTCAGCTTCATCTCAGCAGCAGCCTTCTTAGCAGCTTCAGACATCTTCGGAAACACTAAAAAACTGTTTTCAAAGCCGAAGCTTCAAAACTAAAAGCTCAGCAAATCTTAGTGCACCAAAGCTAAAAATTGAGTGAGCGGGAGTGGTTGGCCAGAAAGCGTGCCAAATGAGTTTGCGGTATGACTGTATTTATACGCTCGGTGCGTTGAAAATTGAAAGACCCCACTTGTCAGTGAATGTTGCTATTCTAGCAAAGGGAAGGTGTTTTTTCGGACCTTCGGCGTAAAGCCTTCGTCCATATCGCAATCTAAATTTATTATTTCGAACAAATTAATATTGCGAGGGGCTACTGTTGGGGACCTTCGGCATCCGAAGGTCCTCAAAAACAGGATTTAACAGTATTTCTGGAGTACAATGTGTGAACAGGTATCCTCGGACTAAAGTTGGCATTGCAGTAGACCAGAATAATACGAAGGTTGATACGGAGCCGAAGGTGCGAGCAAGAAAGCTTCGGCGTGACAGCAAAGAGTGGAACCGACTTAAAGATGAAAAGGCTATTCAGACCTCGATAGACTACTATAGAATTATTATCAAATGTAAAGGGCATGAATGTAATTTTGTAAGGGCTGTGTCCCGTGCCTATAAATAGGTGAACAGTATCCCCGTACTGTTCACGCTGACTTGGCATTCACTTTTTGCGTCACGCTTGTATTGTCATCTTCTCTCGATTGAAGGTACACTTGTAATTCAATAATATTTCTGTTTATGCCTGATAATAATATATAATCGTTCATATTGTCTTTTATATCCTTTACATTTTTCTCCTTCGTCATTGTTTAATGATTTCATGAAGGTACGTCCTTCATAACCTTCGTCCGTAAACCATTATATCCTAAGGGAAATAATGCTTCGGAGGACGAAGGACTATAACGATTAACATTTTCTATGTTGCCTTGTTCTTAACTCTTAGCACTTGAGAACAAGTCCCCAACAAGACTAGCAAGAATGATTTCGATAAACTAAAATTTGCAAGGGATGCCTACACAATTGGTAGACACCCCTCAATTAAGGATGGACTTGGCTTCAAGAGAGAAGCCAAGAACTTAACAAGCCATAAGGCTCCCATTCCCGCCAAGGAGAAAGGGAAGGCCCCTATGGCTAGTAGTGTGCAAAAGAACCATGCTTTTATGTATCATGATAGGAGACAAACTAGAAACGCTTATAGGAGTTTTAATGCTTATGATGATTTTGACTCTCATGCCATGTTTGCTTCTAGTTCTTCCTATATGCATGGTAGAAATATGTCTAGGAAAAATGCTATTCATCATATGCCTAGAAAGAATGTTATTCATGCTCCTAGGAAAGTAGTGAATGAACCTTCTACAATTTATTGTGCTTTAAATGCTTCCTTTGCTATTTATAGAAAGGATAGGAAAGTAGTTGCTAGGAAGTTAGGGGCAAAATGCAAGGGAGACAAAACTTGCATTTGGGTCCCTAAGGATATTTGCACTAACCTTGTAGGACCCAACATGAGTTGGGTACCTAAGTCCCAAGCCTAAATTTGCCTTGCAGGTTTATGCATCCGGAGGTTCAAGCTGGATTATCGACAGCGGATGCACAAACCATATGACGGGGGAGAAGAAGATGTTCACCTCCTACGTCAAGAATAAGGATTCCCAAAATTCAATCATATTCGGTGATGGGAATCAAGGAAAGGTAAAAGGGTTAGGTAAAATTGCAATTTCTAATGAGCACTCTATCTCTAATGTGTTTTTAGTAGAGTCACTTGGATATAATTTGCTATCGGTTAGTCAATTATGCAATATGGGATATAACTGTCTATTTACAAATGTAGATGTGTCTGTCTTTAGAAGAAGTGATGGTTCACTAGCTTTTAAGGGTGTATTAGACGACAAACTTTATTTAGTTGATTTTGCAAAAGAAGAGGCCGGTCTAGATGCATGCTTAATAGCTAAGACTAGCATGGGCTGGCTGTGGCATCGCCGCTTAGCACATGTGGGGATGAAGAACCTTCACAAGCTTCTAAAGGGAGAACACGTGATAGGTTTGACTAACGTTCAATTCGAAAAAGATAGACCTTGTGCAGCTTGTCAAGCAGGTAAACAAGTGGGAGGAGTACATCACAGCAAGAATGTGATGACCACCTCAAGACCACTGGAGCTGCTGCATATGGACCTCTTCGGACCCGTCGCCTATCTGAGTATAGGAGGAAGTAAGTATGGTCTAGTTATTGTTGATGACTTTTCCCGCTTCACTTGGGTGTTCTTTTTGCAGGATAAGTCTGAAACCCAAGGGACCCTCAAGCGCTTCCTCAGGAGAGCTCAAAATGAGTTTGAGCTCAAAGTGAAGAAGATAAGGAGCGACAACGGGTCCGAGTTCAAGAACCTTCAAGTGGAGGAGTTCCTTGAAGAGGAAGGGATCAAGCACGAGTTCTCCGCTCCCTACACACCACAGCAAAATGGTGTGGTAGAAAGGAAGAACAGGACGCTCATCGATATGGCGAGGACGATGCTAGGAGAGTTCAAGACCCCCGAGTGCTTTTGGACGGAAGCCGTGAACACGGCTTGCCACGCCATCAACAGGGTCTACCTTCATCGCCTCCTCAAGAAGACGTCGTATGAGCTTCTAACCGGTAACAAACCCAATGTATCTTACTTTCGTGTATTTGGGAGCAAGTGCTACATTCTAGTGAAGAAAGGTAGAAATTCTAAATTTGCTCCCAAAGCTGTAGAAGGGTTTTTGTTAGGTTATGACTCAAATACAAAGGCGTATAGAGTCTTCAACAAATCATCGGGTTTGGTTGAAGTCTCTAGCGACGTTGTATTTGATGAGACTAATGGCTCTCCAAGAGAGCAAGTGGTTGATTGTAATGATGTAGATGAAGAAGATGTTCCGACGACCGCTATACGAACCATGGCGATTGGAGAAGTTCGGCCACAGGAACAAGATGAACGAGATCAACCTTCCTCCTCAACTATGGTGCATCCCCCAACTCAAGACGATGAACAGGTTCATCAACAGGAGGCGTGTGATCAAGGGGGAGCACAAGATGATCATGTGATGGAGGAAGAAGCGCAACCGGCACCTCCAACCCAAGTTCGAGCAATGATTCAAAGGGATCATCCCGTCGACCAAATTCTGGGTGACATTAGCAAGGGAGTAACTACTCGATCTCGATTAGTTAATTTTTGTGAACATTACTCTTTTGTCTCTTCTATTGAGCCTTTCAGGGTAGAAGAGGCCTTGCTAGATCCGGACTGGGTGTTGGCCATGCAAGAGGAGCTCAACAACTTCAAAAGAAATGAAGTTTGGACGCTGGTGCCTCGTCCTAAGCAAAATGTTGTGGGAACCAAGTGGGTGTTCTGCAACAAACAAGACGAGCACGGAGTGGTGACGAGGAACAAGGCTCGACTTGTGGCAAAAGGTTATGCCCAAGTCGCAGGTTTGGACTTTGAGGAGACTTTTGCTCCTGTGGCTAGGCTAGAGTCCATTCGTATCTTGCTAGCATATGCCGCTCACCATTCTTTCAGGTTGTACCAAATGGATGTGAAGAGCGCTTTCCTTAACGGGCCAATCAAGGAGGAGGTGTACGTGGAGCAACCCCCTGGCTTCGAGAATGAACGGTACCCCGACCACGTGTGTAAGCTCTCTAAGGCGCTCTATGGACTTAAGCAAGCCCCAAGAGCATGGTATGAATGCCTTAGAGATTTCTTAATTGCTAATGCTTTCAAGGTTGGGAAAGCCGATCCAACTCTCTTCACTAAGACATGTGATGGTGATTTGTTTGTGTGCCAAATTTATGTCGATGACATAATATTTGGTTCTACTAATAAAAAGTCTTGTGAAGAGTTTAGCAGGGTGATGACGCAGAAATTCGAGATGTCAATGATGGGCGAGTTGAACTACTTCCTTGGGTTCCAAGTGAAGCAACTCAAGGACGGCACCTTCATCTCTCAAACGAAGTACACGCAAGATCTGCTGAAGCGGTTTGGGATGAAGGACGCCAAGCCCGCAAAGACTCCGATGGGAACCGACGGACACACCGACCTCAACAAAGGAGGTAAGTCAGTTGATCAAAAAGCATACCGGTCAATGATAGGGTCATTACTTTACTTATGTGCTAGTAGACCGGATATTATGCTTAGCGTATGCATGTGTGCTAGATTTCAATCTAATCCTAAGGAGTGTCACTTAGTGGCAGTGAAGCGAATTCTTAGATATTTAGTTGCTACGCCTTGCTTCGGGCTCTGGTATCCAAAGGGGTCTACCTTTGACTTGATTGGATATTCAGACTCCGATTATGCTGGATGTAATGTCGATAGGAAGAGTACATCGGGGACGTGCCAATTCTTAGGAAGGTCCCTGGTGTCATGGAACTCTAAGAAACAAACCTCCGTTGCCCTATCCACCGCTGAGGCAGAGTATGTTGCCGCAGGACAGTGTTGCGCGCAACTACTTTGGATGAGGCAAACCCTCAGGGACTTTGGCTACAATCTGAGCAAAGTCCCACTCCTATGTGATAATGAGAGTGCTATCCGCATGGCGGAAAATCCTGTTGAGCACAGCCGCACAAAGCACATAGACATCCGACATCACTTTTTGAGAGATCACTAGCAAAAGGGAGATATCGAAGTGTTTCATGTTAGCACTGAGAACCAGCTAGCCGATATCTTTACCAAGCCTCTAGATGAGAAGACCTTTTGCAGGCTGCGTAGTGAGCTAAATGTCTTAGATTCGCGGAACTTGGATTGAATCGTAGCATACATGTGTTTATGCCTTTGATCATGTTCATTCTGCATTTTGTTGCTTATTGTGGTGCTCAAGTTGTACAAACACTCCCTGGACCTCACAAGTCCGTTGCAAAGTGATGCACATGTTTAGGGGGAGATGTGTTACAACTTGACCCTATGAGACTAACCATATGCTTGAGTTTGCTTGTTTTTAGTCTCAAAGGAGAATTGAAAGGGAAAAGGTGGACTTGGACCATGAAAGACTTCCACTGCACTCCGATGAGAGGGTAACTTATTCCAAGTCCATCTCATGAACTCTTATTGCCATTTGCACTTAATTGAAGATTTTGGTGAGGCAATGGGGTTAAAGGGCCAAGATTGATCCCGTTTTGGTGCTTGATGCCAAAGGGGGAGAAAATAAAGGCCAAAGCAATAAATGGATCAGCTACCACTTGAGAAATTTTGAAAATAGTGAAATAGAGCTTTTTGTTTTGTCAAAACTCTTGCATTGTCTCTTTTGTCAAAAGTTGGCTTCTTGTGGGGAGAAGTAGTGATTATGGGAAAAAGGGGGAGTTTTTGAATTCTTTGATCAATCTCTTTTGGAATGACTCTCTTTATGCTTCAACATGTGTGTTTGACTTAGAGATAGAGATTTGAGTTTGATTTGCAAAAACAAACCAAGTGGTGGCAAAGGATGATCCATATATGCCAAAATTGAATCAAAATGATTTTGAGTTTTATTTGAAGTGATTTTGCACTTGTTCTAGTTGCTTTATGTTGTGTTGGCATAAATCACCAAAAAGGGGGAGATTGAAAGGGAAATGAGCCCTTGGGCCATTTCTAAGTATTTTGGTGATTGAGTGCCAACACAAGTGCTTAAATGTGAATTTATGCCCATGGATGAACAAAGTGCAAATCATGAGTAAAGGTATGTTTCTAAGCCTTAGTACATTGGTTTTGTGTACTAATATACTTGTCTAAGTGTTAGAAACAGAAAGAACAAGAAGAGAAGAGAGGTGCAAAAGGCTTGGCTGTGTACAACCAAGACTCAGCTTGGTCTGGCACACCGGACTGTCCGGTGCGCCAGGCTGACTCGGCGCGAAGTAGCCGCTCTCGGGAATTCACCGACGGCGTATGGCTATAATTCACCGGACTGTCCGGTGTGCACCGGACTGTCCGGTGAGCCAACGGTCGGCCGGGCCAACGGTTGGCCGCGCGATCTGCGCGAGACACGTGGCCGAGCCAACGGTCGGAAGGGGGCACCGGACTGTCCGGTGTGCACCGGACATGTCCGGTGCGCCAATGGCTCCTAGATCTTCAACGGTCGGCAACGGTCGGCTGCGCTGTTTAAGGAAATAAATCAGGCACCGGACAGTGTCCGGTGTGCACCGGACTGTCCGGTGCACCCGACGACAGAAGGCAAGAATGGCCTTCCAGAATTGCTCTCAACGGCTCCTAGCTGCCTTGGGGCTATAAAAGGGACCCCTAGGCGCATGGAGGAGACATAAAAGTAACCTTAGAGCATTCTTGATCATCCACACTCAGTCTTTGCGCATTCGTTTGTCCTTCTAAGTGATTCGAGCTCCGTTCTAGTGAGAATTTTGAGATAGTCTCTTGAGCTCGATTCTTGGCCGTGTGTGTGCGCATTTTGCTGTGGATTTGTGTGTGTTGCTTCTCTCCCTTACTCCGTACTTCTTTGTGAAATTCAATTGTAAGGGCGAGAGACTCCAAGTTGTGGAGATTCCTCGCAAACGGGAAAAGATCAAAGTAAAGAAGAACACCGTGGTATTCAAGTTGATCTTTGGATCACTTGAGAGGAGTTGAGTGCAACTCTCGTCCGCTGGGACGCCACAACGTGGAGTAGGCAAGTTTTGTACTTGGCCGAACCATGGGATAACCACCGTGTCATCTCTGTGATTGATTTCTTGTGGTTATTATGTTTTGGCTCCTCTCTAGCCACTTGGCAATTATTGTGCTAACGATTAACCAAGTTTTTGTGGCTATAAGTTTAAGTTTTACAGGATCACCTATTCACCCCCCCTCTAGGTGCTCTCAACTTTGTCCACCATTTAACACTTAGGCACTTGTGTTGGACACTAAATCACCAAAATACTTAGAAATGGCCCAAGGGCACATTTCCCTTTCAATCTCCCCCTTTTTGGTGATTTATGCCAACATAACATAGAGCAAGTAGAACAAGTGCAAAATCACTTCAAATAAGAACTCAAAATTGTTTTGATTCAAATTTGACATATATGGATCATTCTTTGCCACCACTTGGTTTGTTTTTGCAAATCAAACTCAATTTCCTATCTCTAAGTCAAACACACATGTTGAAACATAAAGAGAGATATTTCATGAGAAATTGATCAAGGATTCAAAAAAAACTCCATAATTAAGCCATTCTCCCCACAAGAGGCTAACTTTTGACAATAAGAGACAATAAGAGATTTTTGACAAACCAAAAGCTCTATTCTACTATTTTTAAAATTCTCAAGTGGTAGCTGATCCATTTCTTGCTTTGGCCTTATTTTCTCCCCCTTTGGCATTAAGCACCAAAACAGGATCAATCTTGGCCCTTTAACCCCATTGCCTCACCAAAATCTTCTACTAAGAGTAAAAAGGTAAATAGGAGTACAAAGATGAACTTGGAAAAAGTTACTCTTTCATCGGAGTGCAGTGGAAGTCTTGCACGGTCCAAGTCCACCTTTTCCCTTTCAAACCTCCTTTGAGACTAAATTAAGCAAACTCAAGCACACAGTTAGCCTCAAAGGGTCAAGTTGTAGCACATCTCCCCCTAAATATGTGCATCACTTGCAAATGGATTTGTGAGGTCCGGGGAGTGCTTGTACAACTTGAGCACCATAAATAAACAACAGAATTCATTAAGGAACATGATCAAGGCATAAACACATGTATGCTACAAATCAATCCAAGTTCCATGAATCTAAGACATTTAGCTCACTACGCAACTTGCAAAAGGTCTCCTCATCTAAAGGCTTGGTAAAGATATCGGCTAGCTGGTTCTCGGAGCTAACATGAAACACTTCGATATCTCCCTTTTGCTGGTGGTCTCTCAAAAGTGATGTCGGATGTCTATGTGCTTTGTGCGGCTGTGTTCAATAGGATTATTCGCCATGCGGATAGCACTCTCATTATCACATAGGAGTGGGACTTTGCTCAGATTGTAGCCAAAGTCCCTGAGGGTTTGCCTCATCCAAAGTAGTTGTGCGCAACACTGTCCTGCGGCAACGTACTCGGCCTCAGCGGTGGATAGGGCAACAGAAGTTTGTTTCTTAGAACTCCATGACACCAGGGACCTTCCTAAGAATTGGCACGTCCCCGATGTACTCTTCCTATCGACCTTACATCCAGCATAGTCGGAGTCTGAGTATCCAATCAAGTCAAAGGTAAACCCCTTTGGATACCAGATTCCGAAGCAAGGCGTAGCGACTAAATATCTAAGAATTCGCTTCACAGCCACTAAGTGACACTCCCTTGGATCGGATTGAAATCTAGCACACATGCATACGCTAAGCATAATATCCGGTCTACTAGCACATAAATAAAGTAAAGACCCTATCATAGACCGGTATGCCTTTTGATCAACAGACTTACCTCCTTTGTTGAGGTCGGTGTGTCCGTCGGTTCCCATTGGAGTCTTTGCGGGCTTGGCGTCCTTCATCCCAAACCGTTTGATCAAGTCTTGCATGTACTTTGTTTGGGAGATGAAGGTCCCATCCTTGAGTTGCCTCACTTGGAACCCAAGGAAATAGCTTAACTCGCCCATCATCGACATCTCAAACTTTTGAGTCATCACCCTGCTAAACTCTTCACAAGACTTTTGGTTAGTAGAACCAAATATTATGTCATCAACATAAATTTGGCACACAAAAAGATCACCATCACATGTCTTAGTAAAAAGAGTTGGATCGGCTTTCCCGACCTTGAAAGCATTAGCAATTAAAAAGTCTCTAAGGCATTCATACCATGCTCTTGGGGCTTGCTTAAGTCCATAGAGCGCCTTAGAGAGCTTACACACGTGGTCGGGGTACCATTCGTCCTCAAAGCCAGGGGGTTGCTCTACATACACCTCCTCCTTGATTGGCCCGTTGAGGAAAGCGCTCTTCACATCCATTTGGAACAACCTGAAAGAATGGTGAGCGGCATATGCTAGCAAAATACGAATGGACTCTAGCCTAGCCACAGGAGCAAAAGTCTCCTCAAAGTCCAAACCTGCGACTTGGGCATAACCTTTTGCCACAAGTCGTGCCTTGTTCCTTGTCACCACCCCGTGCTCGTCTTGTTTGTTGCGGAACACCCACTTGGTTCCCACAACATTTTGCTTGGGACGAGGCACCAGTGTCCAAACTTCATTTCTCTTGAAGTTGTTGAGCTCCTCTTGCATGGCCAACACCCAGTCCGGATCTAGCAAGGCCTCTTCTACCCTGAAAGACTCAATAGAAGAGACAAAGGAGTAATGCTCACAAAAATTTACTAATCGAGACCGAGTAGTTATTCCCTTGCTAATGTCACCCAAAATCTGGTCGACGGGATGATCCCTTTGAATCATCGCCCGAACTTGAGTTGGAGGTGCCGCTTGTGCTTCTTCCTCCATTACACGATCAGCTTGTGCTCCCCCTTGATCACACGCCTCCTCTTGATGAACCTGTTCATCGTCTTGAGTTGGGGGATGCACCATTGTTGAGGAGGAAGGTTGATCTTGCTCATTTTGTTCCTGTGGCCGCACATCTCCAATTGTCATGGTGCGTATTGCGGCCGTTGGAACGTCTTCTTCATCTACATCATCAAGATCACAAACTTGCTCTCTTGGAGAGCCATTAGTCTCATCAAATACAACGTCGCTAGAGACTTCAACCAAACCCGATGATTTGTTGAAGACCATATACGCCTTTGTATTTGAGTCATAACCTAACAAAAACCCTTCTACAGCTTTGGGAGCAAACTTAGAATTTCTACCTTTCTTCACTAGAATATAACATTTGCTCCCAAATACACGAAAGTAAGACACATAGGGTTTGTTACCGGTTAGAAGCTCATATGAAGTATTCTTGAGGAGGCGATGAAGGTAGACCCGGTTGATGGCGTGGCAAGCCGTGTTCACGGCTTCCGACCAAAAGCGCTCGGGGGTCTTGAACTCTCCAAGCATCGTCCTCGCCATGTCTATAAGCGTCCTGTTCTTCCTCTCTACCTCACCATTTTGCTGTGGTGTGTAGGGAGCGGAGAACTCGTGCTTGATCCCTTCCTCCTCAAGGAACTCCTCCACTTGAAGGTTCTTGAACTCGGACCCGTTGTCGCTCCTTATCTTTTTCACTTTGAGCTCAAACTCATTTTGAGCTCTCCTTAGGAAGCGCTTGAGGGTCCCTTGGGTTTCAGATTTATCCTGCAAAAAGAATACCCAAGTGAAGCGGGAAAAATCATCAACTATAACAAGACCATACTTACTTCCTCCTATGCTTAGATAGGCGACGAGTCCGAAGAGGTCCATATGAAGTAACTCCAGGGGTCTTGATGTTGTCATCACATTTTTGGCTTGATGAGAGCTTCCCACCTGTTTCCCTGCTTGACAAGCTGCACAAGGTCTATCTTTTTCGAAAGTAACATTAGTTAGACCTATTACGTGTTCTCCCTTTAGAAGCTTGTGAAGGTTCTTCATCCCCACATGTGCTAAGCGGCGATGCCACAGCCAGCCCATGCTAGTCTTAGCAATTAAGCATGCATCTAGACCGGCCTCCTCTTTTGCAAAATCAACTAAATAAAGTTTGTCGTCTAATACACCCTTAAAAGCTAATGAACCATCACTTCTTCTAAAGACAGACACATCTACATTAGTGAATAAACAGTTATATCCCATATTGCAAAGTTGACTCACAGACAACAAGTTATATCCAAGCGATTCAACTAAGAACACATTAGAAATAGAGTGCTCGGAAGAAATAGCAATTTTTCCTAACCCTTTCACCTTGCCTTGGTTCCCATCACCGAATATAATTGAATCTTGGGGATCCTTGTTCTTGACGTAGGAAGAGAACATCATCTTTTCCCCCGTCATGTGGTTTGTGCATCCGCTGTCGATAATCCAGCTTGAGCCCCCGGATGCATAAACCTGCAAGGCAAATTTAGGCTTGGGTTTTAGGTACCCAACTCATGTTGGGTCCTACAAGGTTAGTCATAATAGTCTTAGGGACCCAAATGCAAGTCTTGTCTCCCTTACATTTGGCCCCTAATTTCCTAGCAATTATCTTATCCTTTCTACAAATAGCAAAGGAAGCATTTAAAGCATGATAAATTGTAGAAGGTTCACTATTTGTTTTCCTAGGCATATGAACAACATTTCTTCTAGGCATGTGATTAATAGCATTTCTCCTAGCTAAATTTCTATCATGCATAATAGAAGAACTAGAAGCAACCATAGCATGAGAATCAAAAGTATCATAACTTCTATAAACAATTCTAGAATGTCTCCTATCATGATACATGAAGGCATGGTTCTTTTGAGCACTACTAGCCATAGGGGCCTTCCCTTTCTCCTTGGCGGAG
Organism: Zea mays; assembly: GCF_902167145.1. Classification (NCBI taxonomy): domain Eukaryota; kingdom Viridiplantae; phylum Streptophyta; class Magnoliopsida; order Poales; family Poaceae; genus Zea; species Zea mays. The sequence continues at coordinate 252,412,741 of NC_050096.1, read as the reverse complement.
ATGGAGGCCTTATGGCTTGTTAAGTTCTTGACTTCCCTCTTGAAGCCAAGACCATCCTTAATTGAGGGGTGTCTACCAATCGTGTAGGCATCCCTTGCAAATTTTAGCTTGTCAAATTCACTCTTGCTAGTCTTAAGTTGGGCATTAAGACTAGCCACTTCATCATTTAATTTAGAAATGCAAGCAAGGTGTTCACTACACGCATCAACATTAAAATCTTTACACCTATTGCAAATCATAACATGTTCTACACAAGAGTTAGATTTATTTGCTACTTCTAGTTTAGCATTTAAATCATCATTAACACCTTTTAAAGTAGAAATGGTTTCATGACAAGTAGATAGTTCACAAGAAAGCATTTCATTCCTTTTAACTTCTAGAGCAAGAGAATTTTGTGCACTAACAAATTTATAATGCTCTTCATATAAAAGGTCCTCTTGTTTTTCTAGTAATCTATTCTTATTATTCAAGGCATCAATCAATTCATTAATCTTATCAATCTTAGTTCTATATAAGCCCTTGAATAAGCATGAATAGTCTATTTCATCATCATCACTAGACTCATCCTCACTTGAAGAAGCATAAGTACTAGTATTACGAGTGCTTACCTTCTTTTTCCTTGCCATGAGGCAAGTGTGATGCTCATTGGGGAAGAGGGATGACTTGTTGAAGGCGGTGGCGGCGAGTCCTTCGTTGTCGGAGTCGGACGAGGAGCAATCCGAATCCCACTCCTTTCCAAGATGTGCCTCGCCCTTTGCCTTCTTGTAGTTCTTCTTCTTTTCCCACTTTCCACCCTTCTTTTCCTGGTCACTATCATTATCGGGACAATTAGCGATAAAATGACCAATCTTACCACATTTGAAGCAGGAGCGCTTCCCCTTTGTCTTGTTCTTGTTGGGGTGCTCCTTGCGACCCTTTAGCGTCGTCTTGAACCGCTTGATGATGAGGGCCATCTCTTCATCATTAAGCCCGGCCACCTCAACTTGTGCCACCTTGCTAGGTAGCGCCTCCTTGCTCCTTGTTGCCTTGAGAGCAATAGTTTGAGGCTCTTGGATTGGGCCATTTAATGCATCGTCGACGTATCTAGCCTCCTTGATCATCATCCGCCCGCTTACGAACTTTCCAAGGATCTCCTCGGGCGTCATCTTCGTGTACCTAGGATTCTCACGAATGTTGTTCATAAGATGTGGATCAAGGACGGTAAAGGACCTTAGCATTAGGCGGACGACGTCGTGGTCCGTCCATCGCGTGCTTCCATAGCTCCTTATCTTGTTGACGAGGGTCTTGAGCCTGTTGTAAGTCTGGGTTGACTCCTCCCCTCTTATCATTGCGAATCTCCCGAGTTCGCCTTCCACCAACTCCATCTTGGTGAGCATGGTGACGTCGTTCCCCTCATGTGAGATCTTGAGGGTTTCCTAGATCTGCTTGGCATTGTCCAAGCCGCTCACCTTATGGTACTCGTCCCTGCACAATGAGGCTAACAACACAGTAGTAGCTTGTGCATTTTTATGAATCTGTTCATTGATAAACAAAGGACTATCCGAGCTATCAAATTTCATTCCATTCTCGACTATCTCCCATATGCTTGGATGGAGAGAGAACAAGTGACTACACATTTTGTGACTCCAAAATTCGTAGTCCTCTCCATCAAAATGAGGAGGTTTGCCAAGAGGGATGGAAAGCAAATGTGCATTTGAGCTATGCGGAATACGAGAGTAATCGAAAGAGAAGTTTGAGTTAACCGTCTTCTTTTTCTCGTAGTCGTTGTCGTCGTCCTTTTGGGAAGAAGAGGACTCGTCGCTGTCGTCGTAGTAGACGATCTCCTTGATGCGCCTTGTCTTCTTCTTCTTTCCATCTTTTCGTTTGTGGCCCGAGCCCGAGTCGGTAGGCTGTCATCTTTCGGCTCGTTGACGAAGGACTCCTTCTCCTTATCGTTGATCACAATCCCCTTGCCCTTAGGATCCATCTCTTCGGGCGATTAGTCCCTTTCTTGAAGAGAACGACTCTGATACCAATTGAGAGCACCTAGAGGGGGGGTGAATATGTGATCCTGTAAAAACTTGAAACTTAATCCACAAAACTTGATTAGGAGTTAGCACAATTAAGCCAAGTGGCTAGAGAAGAGTCTTTGCAAGACACGATAACCACAGGAGAATCAATCACAGATAGACACAGTGGTTTATCCCGTGGTTCGGCCAAGTTCAACACTTGCCTACTCCACGTTGTGGCGTCCCAACGGACGAGGGTTGCAATCAACCCCTCTCAAGCGGTCCAAAGACCCACTTGAATACCACGGTGTTTTGCTTTGCTTTACTATATCCCGTTTGTGAGGAATCTCCACAACTTGGAGTCTCTCGCCCTTACACTTTGATGTTCACAAAGAAGCACGGAGTAAGGGAGGGATGAGCAACGCACACAAGACACGAAATCAGAGTATCAACACGCACACAAGTCGCAACAAGAGCTCACAACACAACTCGGCGAGTTCACAACTCAAATGAAGCTCTAGTTGCTATCACAAAGAATCAAATGCGCGGAATCGAAGTCTTGGTGCTTAGGAATGCTTAGAGAATGCTTGGTGTACTCCTCCATGCACCTAGGGGTCCCTTTTATAGCCCTAAGGCAGCTAGGAGCCGTTGAGAGCATTCCAGGAAGGCAATTCTTGCCTTCTGTCGCCTGGCGCACCGGACAGTCCGGTGCACCACCGGACAGTCCGGTGCACCACCGGACAGTCCGGTGCACCACCGGACACTGTCCGGTGCGGATCTCCTTCCTTATTTGGCGAAGCCGACCTTTGGCGCTTTGGAGCCGTTGGCGCACCGGACACTGTCCGGTGCACACCGGACAGTCCGGTGCCCCCTTCCGACCGTTGGCTCGGCCACGTGTCTCGCGTGGCCGACCGTTGGCTCACCGGACAGTCCGGTGCACACCAGATAGTCCGGTGAATTATAGTCGTACGCCGTTAATCACTTTCCCGAGAGCAGCAAGTTCGTCTGAGCCAGCCTGGCACACCGGACACTGTCCGGTGCACCCAGACAGAGCTGACTTTGGCTGAACAAAGCCATCTTTAATTTCAACTTGATTTTTCCTGTTTCCAGCACTTAGACACAATACATTAGTCTCTAAAACAATGTACTAAGTCTGAGAAACATACCTTTATACTTGATTTGTACTTTGTCCACCATTTAACACTTAGGCACTTGTGTTGGACACTAAATCACCAAAATACTTAGAAATGGCCCAAGGGCACATTTCCCTTTCAAGTGCACACCACCATATGGTTGTATGCGAGACAAGGTTATGCGCATGATAAGTTTAGTAAAAATCCATCGGTATCACTAGTGTTAAGTTGAGATTTATTTGCGCATGGAAAGTAACAGTGTGTTTAATACTTAGAACTCTTAGTCGTTAGTAGAAATTGTTTTGGCTTATGTAGAGAGGTGATGACATGCCGTAAGTAGTCATCACTTCCTCTATAATTATAAGTCGAGTCTATACGCGTTAGGCGTTCCTTAAATTGTGTTTCACAAATAAGTGTATGATTGTGATTATGACTTGAATAGATGTCTTTGAGTGAACTAATAGGTTCCTAAGGCAATTATGTGTAAGGTGTTTATAGTGACTCTCTATCCTGAAAGGTGTTAAGTCTACGCATAAATAAGAGATAAGTGTATTTTGTGTAGTGTGGATTGATTTTGAGTGCATGTGTCGCAAGAAAAGAATTAGTGCGCATATAGGCGATGAATGGGTGTGATGAAATGGTGACATGCCTTCGTAGTCATCATGTCGTCGGTTGGTGACCTAACTGAAGGTCGTAGAAAAAGGTCGATTGCATGTGTGTTAGTATTGTCACCTTGCGGTTCTGCATGAATTGCAATGTTAAGTAGTAGACTCTCTATGTGATGCTAGATATCTAGGTAGACGTTCGTGAATTGTGGTGCTCGGACCGTCGAGATGAAGGTTAAGTCGGTCGATGCCGATTATGTAGTTAAAATGATTAATGGAGCAATCATGGGGTTAAAACTAGAAACTAGTGTTCTTGCACCCGTTTGGGATGTTGTAGCCAAATTGCGCATGGTTATGGTCGCAGATGAAAAGTAGTAGTGCTCATGTGATGTCTAATTTAAAACGCAAATTGTTGGGTGATTATCGTGGAGAATGCGTTGTTAATTGGTTGTAGTAATTTTAGTGCACTAATGACTTGAATAAAATTTGCAAGTCGAATTGTTGGTTCTAAATTGATTGACTTAACTCGAACAAATAGTAAAGCGTTAAAGTAATTCAAGTCTCTCGAACGCGGCGATTCTTGAATTATATATGAGCTGAAATTTATTGATTGCTGTTTTGGACTGCACGCAGCGATTTTCCCGTACTGTATGTTTGACGAACTAAATGGTGTTTTATGTAGATATGTGCTATAGAAAAGTGGTAGACAACTTTATTATCTTGCTGATGTTAAATTTTGACAGCCATAAGTCTGATCGTTTAGGAGTTATGCTTTTTTACAAATTCAGTAACTGAATCTGTCCAAATTCTGTACAGATTTCAGAAGCTTCATTGTTTGCTTAAGTTAATGTTAGAATCAGTCCTTGTAGATTATAAGAAAGTTGTAAAGGCTTTTCTTATCTTGCTTGTGTTAAAATTTCATAACTATAGGCCTGACGGTTTAAGAGTTATGAATTTTACAAACTGGTTGCTGTGTTCTGTCCACGGTCAGAACAGATTTCGAAAACTGTAATGTTTGATTTAGTTAAACCTGGAATCACTTCTTGGTGATTACAAAATTTGTGTAGTACTTTTGCTAAGCTTTCGAAAAAGTCTTAGATCACTCTTTTTGGTGGTCTGAAGCTTAAGTTACGAATGTTTCAAATATAAAGACTGAATCTGTCCAGTTCTGGATAGCAAAGTCTTTTAGTGATGTTTATCCTTAGTTAAATATTGAATCACCTTGAGATGTTTATAAATGATATGTAGACAATTTTATTACCTTTCCAAAAAGTCTAGGATCACCTTGTTTGGATGTAAGAATCTGTAGTTGTGAATTTTTGAAGTTGCAAGTCTGAATCTGTCCAAATCTGGACAGAGCTGTTGTGTTAGCACTTTTAACCTTGCTAAGTGTTGAATCTTGTTGAGGTGAAAATACCAAAGTTGTAGAGCACATTTTAAGCTTTCTAGAAAGTCCTAGTTTGCTATGTTTGGATTAATATTTGAAAAGTTATGATTAAAACGAGTAACTGCTGTATTGCTGTCCAAAAATCTGCAAGTGCGCATTTGATTGTTTAGTTCGCCTGTTGGCTAAAAATGCTTAGTTAGCACTTAGCGGACATAGACTTGTAATATCTAAACTTAGGATAAGAGGCGTTCCATGATTAATGTGTTTGCTTGAGTAGTTGGTTGTGGATAGGAATTCCTCCTCTGTGGAACTGGTGCTTAGGATGTTTTTGTGTGATAAATAAAAGAACTAATGAAAAGCCATAGCAAGTTAAATAAATGCTCGTACTTATGGGGTCATATTTATGCTGTGTAAATATACAAAATGTTTGTCGTCTTTTAGTGGTGTTAATGTTGTGCGCTTGATGATATTTAGTAGCTAACGCTAGTGTGTGCGGTCGCTTATGATGTCCCGCTACTTAGTGTCTAATTCGCTAACATGTACTTAAAATATCTTGTGCTATTTCATTATATTCATACATATGCATCTTGCATCTCATTTAGGACTGAGAGAGGATGATCGTGCAAGTGATGTGGTGCCAACCACAAGATGCAGTTGGTGGACAACCTAAGGAAGGATGGACATGACCAGTGGATGCTCGCCAAGCGAGTACCTCCCCCAGCAAACACTATCTAAGTGTCAAATTAAAGTCAAGCCCCGGTTTTATGCATAACCGTTATATATGCTATTTTACTGCACTTAATGTTTGTAGGCTTGTACTGTGCACTTAAGTGTAGGAGTTGTCTGAAACCCTAGTTGCATGAACTCAGGATTCCTTTTGAGATGGATATTAGTATGCTAGGTCGAGTAGCTGCTTTAATAATTAGGGATCTCGGTAGAATTCGAGTGATTTTTCTAGCACTCGCGCGAGGTCAGGAATTGGTTGTATCCACTTTGATAACAGAATGATGATGGTCTGTGGACACGAGTCCATGGGGACGCGTGGTCTACGAGACATAAATTAGAATAAGGATTAACGTGCGGATACCAGTGTCAAGCGTTTGAACGTACTAAACACATGCCGAGAAATATGGTAAATTGGTAAGCCTAGTACCTGGGTGAACCTGCCCGCAGACTTTACTCCTCACGCGACCTGAGACGTGGTCTCCCATTCCGGTTATGGTGGGTACAAGTGCGGTCACTGCACGACGGCAGTCGGGGTCAGTGAGGCATTGTACGCCAAGGCGGTGAGCCCTGATCTATTGCCAGGGAATCGATGGGGACGGTTGATGTGTGTGGGGACGGAGTGCCTCGCCACGTCGTGTGTTTAGGTTTACCTTGCAAGGATAAAAGCTCGATTCGAATCGTCTGCTTCTCGCAGCTAATGAGACTGCTTGATCCATTGTACTGCATTGAGTAATAAGTGGAAATGAGGTGACTGACAAAAGATGTTGATTGATAAAATGTTTGATATCATGTATGACTAGCTAGGTACACATCTAGTAAAAAGGGTCATACTAAAACTTGATTTTAGACTCAGCTAGTGGTTTTGGCAAACCAAACCCCTCAGCCAAACAACTACATGTCTAGAGGTAGAGGAGTAGACTCCTCACACCGGGTAAGTCTAGCCGAGTATTAGTATACTCAGCCTTGCTTGTGGCATAATTTTTGCAGGTACCTCCTTGATTTGGTTGATGGTGTGACTTGGCCTCCATCCCTGCCACCGGGATAGACGGTCGAGCGGGTTACTGTTTCCGCAGGAGAGGACCAGGAGGAGTAGCGTGGCCAGGCTTCGCCATGTTACTCGGTTTTCTCCGTTAGTTATTTCCGCTGCATTAAAATTTATGGTTATTATTTCTGAAACTCCGATAATGTAATCACTATTAATACTTATTAAATTTGTGGTATTATGCTTTATTGTATTTCTCTGTGCCTCACCTTCGTGTGAGTTAGTGGTATTCGATCCTGGTTAAGTGGCTTTATCGGACTAGATCCGAGGGACTAACGGGTTATTCCTATTTAAGTGTGGTCTAGCCTCTAAGGCGGGACATAGGCACTTAAGTTAGAATAATTCGGGCGGTTTCGCCACACGGTTTCTCGAAGCTGGCGAGTTCAGAGTCGCTTCTCCGTGGGGCACCGGACACTGTCCGGTGGTACACCGGACAGTCCGATGAATTATAGTGGAGTGCATCTGAGAATTCCTGAAGGGGGTGAGTTGAGCTTGGGGTCCCCTGGTGCACCGGACACAGTCCGATGGTGCACCGGACACTGTCCGGTGGCACACCGGACAGTCCGGTGCGCCAAATCAGGGCACACTTCGGCTGACTTTGCTCCTTTTTGTTTGAACCCTTTCTTGGTCTTTTTATTGGCTTATTGTGAACCTTTGGTACCTGTAGAACTTATAGACTAGAGCAAACTAGTTAGTCCAATTATTTGTGTTGGGCAATTCAACCACCAAAATCAATTAGGAAATAGGTGTAAGCCTAATTCCCTTTCAATTAGAAAATATCTAAGGACACACTTAGGATTTCAAACAAAAAAACATCATAGACTCGGGGATTTCGATCCAAATGATTCAGTATCTTGGCCTCGTTATCTCATAAACGTTCTGTTTTTTGTTAGGATCTATTTAGTTTGTGACCAAAACTTGCCACACTAAATGTTAGTCATATTTGGGCAATTGTTTGATTTACTACCACAACAATCATATTCTTTTCTTAGCATCATGTCTTATATGTCTGTTGACGCCTTTTTGGAGCGCCAAACACTCAACAAGAACCGTGGCGGTGCCCTCTGCACAGGGGCAAACGGTCCGCGCGCAGGGGCCGGACGATCCGTGGCCTGGTGCGAGGCGCGGCGGTGCTCTCTGCATAGGGGCGGACGGTCCGCACGCAGGGGCCGGACGGTCCGCGGCCTAGTGTAAGGCTAGGGCTCCTGCCTGACGGCCGGACGGTCCGTGCCCTGGGGCCGGACGGTCCGCGCGTACGCAGGGGCGGCGGAAGATCGCCGGCGGCGCCTGGATCTCGCTCCCGGGAGGGACCCCGTCGTGGAGGAGAGATCCTATGAGTTGTCTAGGCTCGGGACGGCCGACCTAGACTCCTCTAATCGACGTAGAGTCGAAGAGAAGCGGAGAATTTGGGGATCGAGAGGCTAAACTAGAACTAGACTAGAACTACTCCTAATTGTACTGGAAATAAATGCGAAATAGAAGTTGTATTGATTCGATTGATGATTACAAATCGACCGTATACCTCTCTATTTATAGAGGAGGGGGCTGGACCCTTTACACAACTGAATTCCGAGCTAATTCCGCGAATCTAGCTAACAACCGTAGCACAAAACTCGGAACCCTAATCTACTCTACGCACGCGCGGACCGTCCAGCCCACGGGCGTGGACTGTCCGGACCGCGGACTGTCCGGCCTCAGGGCCGGACCGTCCGCACGCTCAATTTGGTGCCAAACATATGCCCCCTGCCTTTTGGTGGAGCTCGTCAAACCAAAAGCATCTTAACTCGATGTGATCACATCGATTTTCTTAAGTATCTTGCCACATACTAGGATGGTACTGCTTGAGGAAACGCCCATTCAAAGCTTTGGGTAAATCCTTGCCTTGTAATGTCTGTAGTAAATAGGCGTTACCAGATATTATCTGTTTTACTTTATAAGGACCTTCCCAGCTTGGCAGGGGCGGATCCAATAGTGGGGCAAAGTAGACCATGGCCCCACCTCAATTTCTTGTCTCCTTATATATACACGTTGAATATACTGTAAAAAATAGCAAGTATACGAGACCAAAACTACACTGAACATGTCACTTCCATCGTTCTAGTCTACCGTCCAATTTCACAGTCTGCTAATACAATCTCCAGCAATGACCTTTATATCCATTCTCTATATTCATCCTTTACGATCTCCTATAAAATATTCCCTCTTGTATTTCTAATCTTTCTCCTGCAGCATCCTCTAAATTTCGTCCTCTATAAATAAATACCTATATTATACACATTTTACTTTGATTTTTTGTACATATGTATTTGTCATACTCTCAAATGTATCTCAAATGTATTGTACATATTTTAGTTTTGCTAAATTTGTTGTTTAAAGTATTAAAATGAATAGAGGAAAGAAACTACATATATCAAGGATCCAACCGTGTCCCCTAAATTTAGAGGACACTGTTGACGTGTATAGGACGAGAATCTCCCTTAAAATTTAGGATATAAAACGTCATAGCACATCTGTTGGAGAGAGTCTAAAACAACCTGCTTTTAGTGCGTCACCCTACTCAATCGACCATTGTGCAAACAAGAGTTTTAACAATTAAATGTTGGAAGAATATGTAATCTAGATGAAATAGTTTTAAATCCAACATTAAAAAGACAAATTGATGAGTATGATAAAAATGTTCAAGATGAAGCGAGAAAGGTGTACATTCAAATTCTAGCTTTTATCGTACGGTCACTAGTTTCTATATGCAATATTACATATGTTTTACGGTCTTGTCTAGTTGTTTGCGATTTTGTTTGGCCCCACATAAATTTATGTCCTGCGTCCGCCACTGCAGCTTGGCGACCATTTCCCAAACTTCCGGTCTTTATTCCTTAGAGGCAGGATGGTCTTCCACACCAGGTCCTCTACTTGAAATGACTTTGCTTTGACCTTCTTGTTGTAGGCTTTGGTGAAAGGGAATTAGGCTTACACCTTTTTCCTAATTGATTTTGGTGGTTGAATTGCCCAACACAAATAATTGGACTAACTAGTTTGCTCTAGTCTATAAGTTCTACAGGTGCCAAAGGTTCACAATAAGCCAATAAAAAGACCAAGAAAGGGCTCCAAGAAAGAGAGCAAAAGACAACCCAAAGGCACCCTGGTCTGGCGCACCGGACTGTCCGGTGTGCCACTGGACAGTGTCCGGTGCACCAGGGCACTCGAGGCTGAACTCTTCACCTTCGGGAAATTCAGAGGGCACTCCGCTATAATTCACCGGACTGTCCGGTCAGTCACCGGACTGTCCGGTGTGCCAGCAGAGCAACGGCTACTTCACGCGCAATGGTCGTCTGCAACCGCATTTAATGCGCTACAGTGCGCGCCAGAGTCAGAGCATGCGCAATTGGCGCACCGGACAGTCTACAGGACCTGTCCGGTGCACCACCGGACAGCCCAGAGGCCCCACAAGTCAGAGCTCCAACGGTCGAACCCCAACGGTCTGCTGACGTGGCTGGCACACCGGACAATGTCCGGTGGCGCATCGGACTGTCCGGTGCGCCATGCGACAACACACTTCCAACGACCATCTTTTGGTGGTTGGGGCTATAAATACCCCAACCACCCCACCTTCAATGGCATCCAAGTTTTCACACTTCTACACCTTACAAGAGCTATAGCATTCAATACAAGACACACCAAAAAGATCAAATCCTCTCCCAACTCCACACAAAGCTTTAGTGATTAGAGAGAGAGATTTGTTGTGCTCATTTGAGCTCTTGCGTTTGGATCGCTTCTTTTCTTTCTCATTCTTTCTTGTGATCATCTCAATTGTAACCGAAGCAAGAGACACCAATTGTGTGGTGGTCCTTGCGGGGACTTGTTTTCCCGTTTGATTGAGAAGAGAAGCTCACTCGGTCCGAGTGACCGTTTGAGAGAGGGAAATGGTTGAAAGGGACCCGGTCTTTGTGACCACCTCAACGGGGAGTAGGTTTGCAAGAACCGAACCTCGGTAAAACAAATCATCGTGTCTCGCTCTTTATTTGCTCACGATTTGTTTTGCGCCCTCTCTCTCGGACTCGTTTATATTTCTAACGCTAACCCGGCTTGTAGTTTGTGCTTAAGTTTGTAAATTTCAGATTCGCCCTATTCACCCCCCTCTAGGCGACTTTCAATTGGTATCAAAGCCCGATGCTTCATTAGAGCCTAACCGCTCGAAGTGATGTCAGGAGATCACGCCAAGAAAGAGATGGGGACCGGCGAGAAGCCCATTACAAGCCACGGGAAGGCTCCATCAGGAGAGTCCTACAACAAAGGGAAGGGGAAGGAAAAGGAATCCCCTTCACACAAGTCACATCGGAGCGGTGACAAGAAGAAGAAGATGAGGAAGGTGGTCTACTACGAGACCGACTCCTCGTCGCCATCCACCTCCGGCTCCGACACGCCGTCCGTAACTTCTAAGCGCCATGAGCGCAAGAAGTTTAGTAAGATCCCCCTACGCTACCCTCGCATTCCTAAACATACGCCATTACTTTCCGTCCCATTGGGCAAACCACCAACGTTTGATGGTGAAGATTATGCTAGGTGGAGTGATATGATGCGATATCACCTAACCTCACTCCACAAAAGTATATGGGATGTTGTTGAGTTTGGTGTACAGGTACCATCCGTAGGGGATGAAGACTATGATGAGGATGAAGTAGCCCAAATTGTGCACTTCAACTCCCAAGCCACCACTATACTCCTCACCTCTCTAAGTCGAGAGGAGTATAACAAGGTGCAAGGATTGAAGAGCGCCAAGGAGATTTGGGATGTACTCAAGACGGCGCACGAAGGAGACGAAGTGACCAAGATCACCAAGCGGGAGACGATCGAGGGGGAGCTCGGTCGCTTTCGGCTTCGCCAAGGGGAGGAGCCACAAGAAATGTACAACCAGCTCAAGACCTTGGTGAACCAAGTGCGCAACCTCAGGAGTAAGAAATGGGATGACCATGAGATGGTTAAGGTTATTCTTAGATCACTTGTTTTCCTTAACCCTACACAAGTTCAATTAATTCTGGTAATCCTAGATATACACTAATGTCTCCCGAGGAAGTAATAGGTAATTTTGTGATCTTTGAGTTGATGATCAAAGGCTCAAAGAAAATCAACGAGCTAGATAGCCCCTCCACGCCCGAAGCACAACCAGTTGCATTCAAGGCAACGGAGGAGAAGAAGGAGAAGTCTACATCAAGTAGACAACCAATCGACGCCTCAAAGCTCGACAATGAGGAGATGGCGCTCATCATCAAGAGCTTCTGCCAAATCCTCAAGCAAAGGAGGGGGAAGGACTACAAATCCCGCTCCAAGAAAGTTTGCTACAAATGTGGTAAGCCCGGTCATTTTATTGCAAAATGTCCACTATTTAGTGACAGTGACAGGGGCGACGACAAGAAGGGAAAGAGGAGAGAAAAGAAGAGGTACCACAAGAAGAGAGGCGGCGATGCTCATGTGTGCCGTGAATGGGACTCCGACGAGAGCTCTAGCGACTCCTCCTCCGACGAGGACGCCGCCAACATCGCCGTCACCAAGGGACTCCTCTTCCCCAACGTCGGCCACAAGTGCCTCATGGCAAAGGACGGCAAAAGAAAGAAGGTAAAATCAAAATCCTCCACTAAATATGAAACCTCTAGTGATGAGGATAATGCTAGTGATGAGGAGGATAATTTGCGCATCCTTTTTGCCAACCTTAACATGCAACAAAAGGAAATATTGAATGAATTAATTAGTGCTATTCATGAGAAGGATGAACTCTTGGACACCCAAGAGGACTTCCTAATTAAGGAAAATAAGAAGCATGTTAAGGTTAAAAATACTTACGCTCTAGAAGTAGAAAAATGTGAAAAACTATCTAGTGAGCTAAGCACTTGCCATGACACTATTGCCAACCTTATAAATGAAAATACTAAATTAATTGCTAAGGTTGATTCTAATATTTGTGATGTTTCAATTCCCAATCTTAGAGATGATAATGTTAACTTACTTGCTAAAATTGAAGAATTGAATGTCTCACTTGCTAGCCTTAGGATTGAAAATGAAAAACTAATTGCTAAGGCTAAAGAACTAGATGTTTGCAATGTTACAATTTCCGATCTTAGAGATAACAATGATATTTTACGTGCTAAGATTGTTGAACTTAATTCAAGCAAACCCTCTACATCTACCACTGAGCATGTTACTATTTGCACTAGGTGTATAGATGTTAACATTGATGTTATTCATGATCATATAGCTTTAATTAAACAACAAAATGATCATATAGCAAAATTAGATGCTAAAATTGTCGAGCATGACTTAGAAAATGAGAAATTTAAATTTGCTAGAAGCATGCTCTATAGTGGGAGACGCCCTGGCATCAAGGATGGCATTGGCTTCCAAAAGGGAGACAATGTCAAACTTAATGCCCCTCCTAAGAGATTGTCCAACTTTGTAAAGGGTAAGGCTCGCATGCCTCAGGATAACAAGGGTTACATTTTGTACCCTGTCGGTTATCCCGAGAGCAAAATTAGGAGAATTCATTCTAGGAAGTCTCACTCTGGCCCTAATCATGCTTTTATGTATAAGGGTGAGACATCTAGTTCTAGGCAATCAACCTGTGCAAAATTGCCTAAGAAGAAAACTCCAACTGCATCAAATGATCATGACATTTCATTTAAAACTTTTGATGCATCTTATGTTTTAACTAACAAATCCGGCAAGGTAGTTGCCAAGTATGTTGGGGGCAAACACAAGGGATCCAAGACTTGTGTTTGGGTACCCAAAGTTCTTGTATCTAATGCCAAAGGACCCAAAACCATTTGGGTACCTAAAATCAAGAACTAAACTTGTTTTGTAGGTTTATGCATCCGGGGGCTCAAGCTGGATCATCGATAGCGGGTGCACAAACCACATGACAGGGGAGAAGGAGATGTTCTCCTCCTACGAAAAAACCAAGATCCCCAAAGAGCGATCACATTCGGGGATGGAAACCAAGGTTTGGTCAAAGGATTGGGTAAAATTGCTATATCTCCTGACCATTCCAGTTCCAATGTTTTTCTTGTAAAATCTTTAGATTACAATTTGCTTTCCGTTTCTCAATTATGCAAAATGGGCTACAACTGTCTTTTTACAGATATAGGTGTTACTGTCTTTAGAAGAAGTGATGATTCAGTAGCATTTAAGGGAGTGTTAGAGGGTCAGCTATACTTGGTAGATTTTGATAGAGCTGAACTCGACACTTGCTTAATTGCCAAGACTAACATGGGCTGGCTCTGGCATCGCCGACTAGCACATGTTGGAATGAAGAATCTTCACAAGCTTCTAAAGGGAGAACACATTTTGGGACTAACAAATGTTCATTTTGAGAAAGACAGGATTTGTAGCGCATGTCAGGCAGGAAAGCAAGTTGGTAATCATCATCCACACAAGAACATCATGACGACTGACAGGCCACTCGAGCTCCTACACATGGACCTATTCGCCCCGATAGCTTACATAAGCATCGGCGGGAGTAAGTACCATCTAGTTATTGTGGATGATTATTCTCGCTTCACTTGGGTGTTCTTTTTGCAGGAAAAATCTCATACCCAAGAGACCTTAAGGGATTCTTGAGACGGGCTCAAAACGAGTTCGGCTTAAGGATCAAGAAAACTAGAAGCGACAACGAGACGGAGTTCAAGAACTCACAAATCGAAGGCTTCCTTGAGGAGGAGGGCATCAAGCATGAGTTCTCCTCTCCCTACACGCCACAATAAAATGGTGTAGTGGAGAGGAAGAATCGAACTTTATTGGACATGGCAAGAACCATGCTTGATGAGTACAAGACTTCGGATCGGTTTTGGGCCGAGGCGGTCAACACCGCCTGCTACGCCATCAACCGGTTATATCTACACTGAATCCTCAAGAAGACATCATACGAACTCCTAACCGGTAAAAAGCCCAATGTTTCATATTTTAGAGTCTTTGGTAGCAAATGCTTTATTCTTGTTAAAAGAGGTAGAAAATCTAAATTTGCTCCTAAGGCTGTTGAAGGCTTTTTACTAGGATATGATTCAAACACAAGGGCATATAGAGTCTTTAACAAGTCCTCTGGGCTAGTTGAAGTTTCTTGTGACATTGTGTTTGATGAGACTAACGGCTCTCAAGTAGAGCAAGTTGATCTTGATTAGATAGGTGATGAAGAGTCTCCGTGCCTCGCGCTAAGGAACATGTCCATTGGGGATGTGTGTCCTAAGGAATCCGAAGAGCCACCACATGCACAAGATCAACCATCTTCCTCCACACAAGCATCTCCACCAACTCAAGATGAGGATAAGGCTCAAAATGATGAAGGAGAAGATCAAGAAGTTAAGCCACCTCAAGAGGAGAGCAATGATCAAGGGGGAGATGTCCAAGATCAAGATGAGGAAGATGAACAAGTTCCAAAACCGCCACACCCAAGAGTCCACCAAGCAATTCAACGAGATCACCCCGTCGACACCATCCTCGGCGACATTCATAAAGGGGTAACCACTAGATCTCGTGTTGCACATTTTTGTGAGCATTACTCTTTTGTTTCCTCTATTGAGCCACATAGGGTAGAGGAAGCACTACAAGATTCGGATTGGGTGGTGGCGATGCAAGAGGAGCTCAACAACTTCACTAGGAATGAGGTATGACACTTAGTTCCACGTCCTAATCAAACTGTTGTAGGAACCAAGTGGGTCTTCCGCAACAAGCAAGATGAGCATGGTGTGGTGACAAGGAACAAAGCCCGACTTGTGGCCAAGGGATATTCACAAGTCGAAGGTTTGGATTTCGGTGAAACCTATGCACCCGTAGCTAGGCTAGAGTCAATTCGCATTTTACTTGCCTATGCTACTTACCATGGCTTTAAGCTTTACCAAATGGACGTGAAAAGTGCCTTCCTCAATGGACTAATCAAGGAAGAGGTCTATGTTGAGCAACCTCCTGGCTTTGAAGATAGTAAGTACCCTAACCATGTTTATAAACTCTCTAAGGCGCTTTATGGGCTCAAGCAAGCCCCAAGAGCATGGTATGAATGCCTTAGAGATTTTCTTATCACTAATGGCTTCAAAGTTGGAAAGGTCGATCCTACTTTATTTACTAAAACTCTTGACAATGATTTGTTTGTATGCCAAATTTATGTTGATGATATAATATTTGGGTCTACTAACGAATGTACATGTGAGGAATTTAGTAGGATCATGACACAAAAATTCGAGATGTCCATGATGGGGGAGTTGAAGTACTTCTTGGGATTTCAAGTGAAGCAACTCCAAGAGGGCACCTTCATTAGCCAAACGAATTACATTCAAGATATTCTAAGCAAGTTTGGGATGAAGGATGCCAAACCTATCAAGACACCCATGGGAACCAATGGGCATCTCGACCTCGACACGGGAGGTAAATCCATCGATCAAAAGGTATACCGGTCGATGATAGGTTCTTTACTCTATTTATGTGCATCTCGACCGGACATTATGCTTTCCGTATGCATGTGTGCAAGATTCCAAGCCGACCCTAAGGAAGCTCACCTTACGGCCGTAAAATGAATCTTGAGATATTTAGTTTATACTCCTAAGTTTGGGCTTTGGTACTGAAAGGGAATTAGGCTTACACCTAGTTCCTAATTAATTTTGGTGGTTGAATTGCCCAACACAAATAATTGGACTAACTAGTTTGCTCTAGATTATATGTTCTACAGGTGCCAAAGGTTCATCTACAACTATACTAAATCGACTGTCCGGAATACTGTAGATTATTCCGGACAGGAGAAGCTTTTTGGAAAAACAGACCAAGCGCGGACCGTCCGGGCCCTTGCGGCGGACCATCCGCAACACCAGGATGACCCTCGGACAGAACCAATGCAAAAATCCAAGTCTACACTACGGACCGTCCGGAGGAAAAGCAAGGACCGTCCGTGACCTCGCGCGGACTGTCCGGCCTCAGGCGCGGACCGTCCGGTAGGTGAGGAACTGAAAAACCCGAAGGTGACGGGTTCCGAAAAAATGAATTATAGCGTCCTCGCGGACCGTCCGGGGTGCACGACCGGACCGTCCGCGATTGGCTTTATCTGACATCTGACGACGCATTAAATGCAATATAGCCGTTGATATAGCCGTTACTGCTGACCGTTGCGTTTTCAGCCGTTGATCTACAGGCGTGGAATGTCCGGACCAGGAGGGCGGACCGTCCGCAGTCGGTAGAATGGAGCAACGACTAGGAAGTGGTTGGTGGCTATAAATACAACCCCAACCACCTCCATTCACTTCACCCAAGCATTCCAACCTTCAACATTCAATACAAGAGCTAGCAATCCATTCCAAGACACATTCAAAGCCTCCATCTCTCCAAGTTTCACAATTGAGAAAAGAGATCATTAGTGATTAGTGACTTGAGAGAGAAAGTGATCTGTGTGTTATTTGTCGCTCTTGTCGCTTGGCTTTTGCAATCGTGCTTTCTTTCAATCTTTCTTGCGATCAACTCAATTGTAACCAAGGCAAGAGACACCAATTGTGTGGTGGTCCTTGCGGGGAAGTTTGTTCCCGTTTGATTGAGAAGAAGAAGCTCACTCGGTCCGAGGGACCGTTTGAGAGAGGGAAAGGGTTGAAAGAGACCCGGTCTTTGTGACCACCTCAACGGGGAGTAGGTTTGCGAGAACCGAACCTCGGTAAAACAAATCTGTGTGTCACACTCTTTATTCGCTTGCGATTTGTTTTCCACCCTCTCTCACGGACTTGATTATATTTCTAACGCTAACCCGGCTTGTAGTTGTGATTAATTTTGTAAATTTCAGTTTCGCCCTATTCACCCCCTCTAGGCGACTTTAAATTGGTATCAGAGCCCGGTGCTTCATTAGAGCCTAACCGCTCGAAGTGATGTCGGGAGAACACGTCAAGAAGGAGATGGAGACCGGCGAAAAGCCCACTACAAGCCACGGGAAGGCTTCATCGGAAGAGTCCCGCAACAAAAAGAAAGGGAAGGAGAAGAAGGTCTCCTCCCACAAGTCGCACCGGAGTGGCGACAAGAAAAATAAAATGAGGAAGGTGGTCTACTACGAGACCGACACTTCATCACCTTCCACATCCGGCTCCGACGCGCCCTCCATAACTTCTAAGCGCCATGAGCGCAAGAAGTTTAGTAAGATCCCCTTACACTACCCTCGCATTTCTAGACATACTCCATTACTTTCCGTTCCATTAGGCAAACCGCCAACTTTTGACGGTGAAGACTATGCTAGGTGGAGTGATTTAATGAAATTTCATCTAACCTCACTCCACAAAAGTATATGGAATGTTGTTGAGTTTGGAGCACAGGTACCATCCATAGGGGATGAGAATTATGATGAGGACGAAGTGGCCCAAATCGAGCACTTCAACTCCCAAGCCACAACAATACTCCTCGCCTCTCTAAGTAGGGAGGAGTACAACAAAGTGCAAGGACTAAAGAGCGCCAAGAAAGTTTGGGACGTGCTCAAAACCTCGCACGAGGGTGATGAACTCACCAAGATCACCAAGCGGGAAACGATCGAGGGGGAGCTCGGTCGCTTCCGTCTTCGCCAAGGGGAGGAGCCACAAGACATGTACAATCGGCTCAAAACCTTGGTGAATCAAGTGCGCAACCTCGGGAGCAAGAAATGGGATGACCACGAGGTGGTTAAGGTTATTTTAAGATCACTTATTTTCCTTAATCCTACTCAAGTGCAATTAATTCGTGGCAATCCAAGATATACACTAATGACTCCCGAGGAAGTAATCGGGAATTTTGTGAGCTTTGAATTTATGATCAAGGGCTCACGGAAGATCAACGAGCTTGACGGTCCTTCTACGTCCGAAGCTCAACCGGTCGCATTCAAGGCGACGGAGGAAAAGAAGGAGGAGTCTACACCGAGTAGAACACCCATCGACGCCTCCAAACTCGACAACGAGGAAATGGCGCTTGTCATCAAAAGCTTTCGCCAAATCCTCAAGCAAAGGAAGGGGAAAGATTACAAGCCCCGCTCCAAGAAGGTTTGCTACAAGTGTGGTAAGCCCGGTCACTTTATAGCAAAATGTCCTATTTCTAGTGACAGTGACAGGGGCGACGACAAGGAGGGGAGAAGAAAGGAGAAGAAGAGATACTACAAGAAGAAGGGCGGCGATGCCCATGTTTGTCGGGAGTGGGACTCCGACGAAAGCTCTAGCGACTCCTCCGACGACGAGGACGCCGCCAACATCGCCGTCACCAAGGGACTTCTCTTCCCCAACGTCGGCCACAAGTGCCTCATGGCAAAGGACAGCAAAAAGAAGAAGGTTAAATCTAAATCCTCCACTAGATATGAGTCTTCTAGTGATAAAAATGCTAGTGATGAGGAAGATAACTTACGCACTCTTTTTGCCAACTTAAACATGCAACAAAAGGAGAAATTGAATGAATTAATTAGTGCCATCCATGAGAAGGATGATCTCTTGGACTCCCAAGAGGATTTCCTTATTAAAGAAAACAAGAAGCATGTTAAAGTTAAAAATGCTTATGCTCTAGAAGTTGAGAAGTGTGAAAAATTGTCTAGTGAGCTAAGCACTTGCCATGAGACCATTGACAACCTTAGAAATGAAAATGCTAGTTTAAATGCTAAGGTTGATTCTCATGTTTGTGATGTTTTAATTCCCAATCCTAGAAATACTAATGATGATTTACTTGCTAGGATTGAAGAATTAAACATTTCTCTTGCTAGCCTTAGGAGTGAAAATGAGAAATTAATTGCTAAGGCTAAAGATTTTGATGTTTGCAATGTTACAATTTCCGATCTTAGAGATAAGAATGATATATTGCGTGCTAAGATTGTTGAACTTAATTCTTGCAAACCCTCTACATCTACCGTAGAACATACCACTATTTGTACTAGATGTAGAGATGTTAACATTGATGCTATACATGATCACATGGCTTTAATTAAACAACAAAATGATCATATAGCTAAATTAGATGCTAAAATTGCCGAGCATGACTTAGAAAACGAAAAATTTAAATTTGCTAGAAGTATGCTCTATAGTGGGAGATGCCCTGGCATCAAGGATGACATTGGCTTCCAACAGGGAGGCAATGTCAAACTTAGTGCCCCTCCTAAAAAATTGTCTAATTTTGTTAAGGGCAAGGCTCCCATGCCTCAGGATAACGAGGGTTACATTTTATACCCAGCCGGTTATCCCGAGGACAAAATTAGGAGAATTCATTCTAGGAAGTCTCACTCTGACCCTAACCATGCTTTCATGTATAAGGGTGAGACATCTAGCTCTAGGCAACCAACCCGTGCTAAGTTGCCTAAAAAGAAAACTCCTAGTGCATCAAATGAACATAGCTTTTCATTCAAAACTTTTGATGCATCATATGTGTTAACTAACAAATCCGGCAAGATAGTTGCCAAATATGTTGGGGGCAAGCACAAGGGGTCAAAAACTTGTGTTTGGGTACCCAAAGTTCTTGTATCTAATGCCAAAGGACCCAAAACCATTTGGGTACCTAAAGTGAAGAACTAAACTTGTTTTGTAGGTTTATGCATCCGGGGGCTCAAGTTGGATTATCGACAGCGGGTGCACAAACCACATGACAGGGGAGAAGAAGATGTTCTCCTCCTATGAGAAAAACCAGGATCCCCAACGAGCTATCACATTCGGGGATGGAAACCAAGGTTTGGTCAAGGGTTTGGGTAAAATTGCTATATCTCCTGACCATTCCATTTCCAATGTTTTTCTTGTAGATTCATTAGATTACAATTTGCTTTCTGTATCTCAATTATGCAAAATGGGCTACAACTGTTTATTCACTGATATAGGTGTCACTGTCTTTAGAAGAAGTGATGATTCAATAGCATTTAAGGGAGTGTTGGAGGGTCAGCTATACTTAGTAGATTTTGATAGAGCTGAACTCGACACTTGCTTAATTGCTAAGACTAACATGGGTTGGCTCTGGCACCGCCGACTAGCCCATGTTGGGATGAAGAATCTTCATAAGCTTCTAAAGGGAGAACACATTTTAGGATTAACAAATGTTCATTTTGAGAAAGACAGGATATGTAGCGCATGCCAAGCAGGAAAGCAAGTTGGTGCCCATCATCCACACAAGAACGTCATGACAACCGACAGGCCACTGGAGCTCCTACACATGGATCTATTCGGCCCGATTGCTTACATAAGCATCGGTGGGAGTAAGTACTGTCTAGTAATTGTGGATGATTATTCTCGCTTCACTTGGGTGTTCTTTCTGCAAGAAAAATCTCATACCCAAGAGACCCTAAAAGGATTCTTGAGACGGGCTCAAAACGAGTTCGGCTTAAGGATCAAGAAAATTAGAAGCGACAACGGGACGGAGTTCAAGAACTCACAAATTGAAGGCTTCCTTGAGGAGGAGGGCATCAAGCATGAGTTCTCTTCTCCCTACACGCCACAACAAAATGGTGTAGTGGAGAGGAAGAATCGAACTCTATTAGACATGGCTAGAACCATGCTTGATGAGTACAAGACATCAGATCGGTTTTGGGCCGAGGCAGTCAACACCGCCTGCTATGCCATCAACCGGTTGTATCTACACCGAATCCTCAAGAAGACATCTTACGAACTCCTAACCGGTAAAAAGCCCAATATTTCATATTTTAGAGTCTTTGGTAGCAAATGCTTTATTCTTGTTAAAAGGGGTAGAAAATCTAAATTTGCTCCTAAGACAGTAGAAGGCTTTTTACTAGGATATGATTCAAACACAAGGGCATATAGAGTCTTTAACAAGTCCTCCGGACAAGTTGAAGTTTCTTGTGACGTTGTGTTTGATGAGACTAACGGCTCTCAAGTAGAGCAAGTTGATCTTGATGAGATAGGTGTTGAAGAGGCTCCGTGCATCGCTCTGAGGAACATGTCCATCGGGGATGTGTGTCCTAAGGAATCCGAAGAGCCTCAAAATGCACAAGATCAACCATCCTCCTCCACGCAAGCATCTCCACCAACTCAAAATGAGGATGAGGCTCAAGTTGATGAAGGACAAGATCAAGTAGATGAGCCACCTCAAGATGATGGCAATGATCAAGGGGGAGATGCAAATGATCAAGACAAGGAGGATGAAGATCCTAGGCCACCACACCCAAGAGTCCACCAAGCAATCCAACGAGATCACCCCGTCGACACCATCCTCGGCGACATTCATAAGGGGGTAACCACTAGATCTCGTGTTGCACATTTTTGTGAGCATTACTCTTTTGTTTCCTCTATTGAGCCACACAGGATAGAGGAAGCACTTCAAGATTCGGATTGGGTGGTGGCGATGCAAGAGGAGCTCAACAACCTCACTCGGAATGAGGTATGACATTTGGTTCCACGTCCTAATCAAAATGTTGTAGGAACCAAATGGGTCTTCCGCAACAAGCAAGATGAGCATGGTGTGGTGACAAGGAACAAAGCCCGACTTGTGGCCAAGGGATACTCCCAAGTCGAAGGTTTGGATTTCGGTGAAACCTATGCACCCGTAGCTAGGCTTGAGTCAATTCGTATATTATTGGCCTATGCTACTTACCATGGCTTCAAGCTTTATCAAATGGACGTGAAAAGTGCCTTCCTCAATGGACCGATCAAGGAAGAGGTCTATGTTGAGCAACCTCCCGGCTTTGAAGATAGTGAGTACCCTAACCATGTCTATAAACTCTCTAAGGCGCTTTATGGGCTCAAGCAAGCCCCAAGGGCATGGTATGAATGCCTTAGAGATTTTCTTATCACTAATGGATTCAAAGTCGGAAAGGCCGATCCTACTTTATTCACTAAAACACTTGAAAATGATTTGTTTGTATGCCAAATTTATGTTGATGATATTATATTTGGGTCTACTAACGAATCTACATGTGAAGAGTTTAGTAGGATCATGACACAAAAATTCGAGATGTCTATGATGGGGGAGTTGAAGTACTTCTTAGGATTTCAAGTGAAGCAACTCCAAGACGGCACCTTCCTAAGCCAAACGAAGTATACTCAAGATATTCTAAGCAAGTTTGGGATGCAGGATGCCAAACCCATCAAGACACCCATGTGAACCAATGGGCATCTCGACCTCGACACGGAAGGTAAGTCCATGGATCAAAAGGTATACCGGTCAATGATAGGCTCTTTGCTATATTTATGTGCATCTCGACCGGACATTATGCTTTCCGTATGCATGTGTGCAAGATTCCAAGCCGACCCTAAGGAAGCTCACCTTACGACCGTAAAACGAATCTTGAGATATTTGGCGTATACTCCTAAGTTTGGGCTTTAGTATCCTAGGGGATCCACTTTTGATTTGATTGGTTATTCGGATGCCGATTGGGCGGGGTGTAAAATCAATAGAAAGAGCACATCGGGGACTTGCCAGTTCTTGGGAAGATCCTTGGTGTCTTGGGCTTCAAAGAAGCAAAATTCCGTCGCTCTCTCTACCGCCGAAGCCGAGTATATTGCCGCAGGCCATTGTTGCGCGCAACTACTTTGGATGAGGCAAACCCTTAGGGACTACGGTTACAAACTAACCAAAGTCCCTCTTCTATGTGATAATGAGAGTGCAATCCGCATGGCGGATAATCCCGTTGAGCATAGCCGCACTAAACACATAGTCATTCGGTATCATTTTCTAAGGGATCACCAACAAAAGGGAGATATCGAGATTTCATACATTAATACTAAAGATCAATTAGCCGATATCTTTACCAAGCCTCTTGATGAACAAACCTTTAACAAACTTAGGCATGAGCTAAACATTCTTGATTCTAGGAACTTCTTTTGTTGATTTGCACACATAGCTCCTTTATATACCTTTGATCATGTCTCTTTCATATGCTATGACTAATGTGTCTTCAAGTCTATTTCAAACCAAGTCATAGGTCTATTGAAAGGGAATTGGAGTCTTCGGCGAAGACAAAGGCTTCCACTCTGTAACTCATCTTTCGCCGTCGCTCCGCGCAACTCTCCATCTTTGGGGGAGCAAGCATCACTCCGTCTTTGGTATAATCTTCACTCATTTATTTATGACCAAAGGGGGAGAGAGTAATTCTAAGGGCTCTAATGATTCCGTTTTTAGCGATTCATGCCAAAGGGGGAGAGAATATTAGCCCAAAGCAAAAGGACCGCACCACCACCTAATTTTAATTTTAAAATGTTTTCAATTGGAAATTTCAAATTGGTACCCTATTGTGTTCAAAAGGGGGAGAAAGTAGTATTTCAGAATTGATATCTCAAAACCCTCTTGAACACTAAGAGGAGGATTTCATTTAGGGGGAGTTTTGTTTAAGTCAAAGGAAAAGCATTTGAAACAGGGGGAGAATTTCATATCTTGAAAATGCTTCTCGAAATCTTATTCATTTACCTTTGACTATTTGCAAAAGGACTTTGAAAAGGATTTACAAAAGAATTTGCAAAAACAAAACATGTGGTGCAAGCGTGGTCCAAAATGTTAAAAAATAAAGAAACAATCCATGCATACTTTATAGGTATTTATATTGGCTCAATTCCAAGCAACCTTTGCACTGACATTATACAAACTAGTTCAATTATGCACTTCTATACTTGCTTTGGTTTGTGTTGGCATCAATCACCAAAAAGGGGGAGATTGAAAGGGAATTAGGCTTACACCTAGTTCCTAATTAATTTTGGTGGTTGAATTGCCCAACACAAATAATTGGACTAACTAGTTTGCTCTAGATTATATGTTCTACAGGTGCCAAAGGTTCATCTACAACTATACTAAATCGACTGTCCGGAATACCATAGATTATTCCGGACAGGAGAAGCTTTTTGGAAAAACAGACCAAGCGCGGACCGTCCGGGCCCTTGCGGCGGACCATCCGCAACACCAGGATGACCCTCGGACAGAACCAATGCAAAAATCCAAGTCTACACTACGGACCGTCCGGAGGAAAAGCAAGGACCGTCCGTGACCTCGCGCGGACTGTCCGGCCTCAGGCGCGGACCGTTCGGTAGGTGAGGAACTGAAAAACCCGAAGGTGACGGGTTCCGAAAAAATGAATTATAGCGTCCTCGCGGACCGTCCGGGGTGCACGACCGGACCGTCCGCGATTGGCTTTATCTGACATCTGACGACGCATTAAATGCAATATAGCCGTTGATATAGCCGTTACTGCTGACCGTTGCGTTTTCAGCCGTTGATCTACAGGCGCGGAACGTCCGGACCAGGAGGGCGGACCGTCCGCAGTCGGCAGAATGGAGCAACGGCTAGGAAGTGGTTGGTGGCTATAAATACAACCCCAACCACCTCCATTCACTTCACTCAAGCATTCCAACCTTCAACATTCAATACAAGAGCTAGCAATCCATTCCAAGACACATTCAAAGCCTCCATCTCTCCAAGTTTCACAATTGAGAAAAGAGATCATTAGTGATTAGTGACTTGAGAGAGAAAGTGATCCGTGTGTTATTTGTCGCTCTTGTCGCTTGGCTTTTGCAATCGTGCTTTCTTTCAATCTTTCTTGCGATCAACTCAATTGTAACCAAGGCAAGAGACACCAATTGTGTGGTGGTCCTTGCGGGGAAGTTTGTTCCCGTTTGATTGAGAAGAAGAAGCTCACTCGGTCCGAGGGACCGTTTGAGAGAGGGAAAGGGTTGAAAGAGACCCGGTCTTTGTGACCACCTCAACGGGGAGTAGGTTTGCGAGAACCGAACCTCGGTAAAACAAATCCGTGTGTCACACTCTTTATTCGCTTGCGATTTGTTTTCCACCCTCTCTCATGGACTTGATTATATTTCTAACGCTAACCCGGCTTGTAGTTGTGATTAATTTTGTAAATTTCAGTTTCGCCCTATTCACCCCCCCTCTAGGCGACTTTCAGGTACCCTCGGGGATCCACATTTGATTTAATTGGTTATTCGGATGCCAATTGGGTGGGGTGTAAGATTAATAGAAAGAGCACATCGGGGACTTGCCAGTTCTTGGGAAGATCCTTGGTGTCTTGGGCTTCAAAGAAGCAAAATTCCGTAGCTCTTTCTACCGCCGAAGCCGAGTATATTGCCACAGGTCATTATTGCGCGCAACTACTTTGGATGAGGCAAACCCTTAGGGACTATGTTTACAAATTAACCAAAGTTCCTCTTCTATGTGATAATGAGAGTGCAATCCGCATGGCGGATAATCCCGTTGAGCATAGCCACACTAAACACATAGACATTCGGTGTCATTTCTTAAGGGATCACCAACAAAAGGGAGATATCGAGATTGCATATATTAACACTAAGGAACAATTAGCCGATATCTTTACCAAGCCACTAGATGAACAAATTTTTAACAAACTTAGGCATGAGCTAAATATTCTTGATTCTAGAAATTTCTTTTGATGTTTTGCACACATAGCTCATAAATATACCTTTGATCATGTCTCTTTTATACACTATGACTAATGTGTTTTCAAGTATATTTCAAACCAAGTCATAGGTGTATTGAAAGGGATTTGGAGTCTTTGGCGAAGACACATGCTTCCACTCCACTCCATTGAATCACTCATCCTTCGCCGTCGCTCCGAGCATCTCTCCGTCTTTGGTATAATCTTCACTCATATTTTATTCGCCAAAGGGGAGAAAGTAGTTAATAAGGGCTTATATTTCACTCAAATATCCGTTTTTGGCGATTCATGCCAAAGGGGGAGAAAGTATTAGCCCAAAGCAAGAGGACCGCACCACCACCCATTTTCAAAAGGTTTTAAAATGATGAAGTTTTCAATTGAAATTTTCAATTGACATCTTAGTATATTCAAAAGAGGGAGAAAGTAGCACTTTCAAAAATGGTATCTTAAAACCCTCTTGAAACACTAAGAGGAGGATTTTATTAAGGGGGAGTTTTGTTTTGTCAAAGGAAAATCATTTGAAACATGGGGAGAAAATTTCAAATCTTGAAAATGCTTCTCAAAATCTTATTCATTTACCTTTGACTATTTGCAAAAGGACTTTGAAAAGAATTTGCAAAAAGAATTTGCAAAAACAAAACATGTGGTGCAAGCGTGGTCCAAAATGTTAAATATAAAGAAACAATCCATGCATATCTTATGAGAATTTATATTGGCTCAATTCTAAGTAACCTTTGCACTTACAATTATGCAAACTAGTTCAATTATGCACTTCTATATTTGCTTTGGTTTGTGTTGGCATCAATCACCAAAAAGGGGGAGATTGAAAGGGAATTAGGCTTACACCTTTTTCCTAATTGATTTTGGTGGTTGAATTGCCCAACACAAATAATTGGACTAACTAGTTTGCTCTAGTCTATAAGTTCTACAGGTGCCAAAGGTTCACAATAAGCCAATAAAAAGACCAAGAAAGGGCTCCAAGAAAGAGAGCAAAAGACAACCCAAAGGCACCCTGGTCTGGCGCACCGGACAGTGTCCGGTGCACCAGGGCACTCGAGGCTGAACTCTTCACCATCGGGAAATTCAGAGGGCACTCCGTTATAATTCATCGGACTGTCCGGTGAGTCATCGGACAGTGTCCGGTGCACACCGGACTGTCCGGTGTGCCAGCGGAGCAACGGCTACTTCGCACGCAACAGTCATCTGCAGCCGCATTTAATGCGCTACAATGCGTGCCAGAGTCAGAGCACGCGCAGTTGGCGCACTGGACAGTCTACAGGACCTGTCCGGTGCACCACCGGACAGCCCAGAGGCCCCACAAGTCAAAGCTCCAACGGTCGAACCCCAACGGTCTGCTGACGTGGCTGGCGCACCGGACAGTGTCTGGTGGCGCACCGGACTGTCCGGTGCACTATGCAACAACACACTTCCAACGACCATCTTTTGGTGGTTGGGGCTATAAATACCCCAACCACCCCACATTCAATGGCATCCAAGTTTTCACACTTCTACACCTTACAAGAGCTATAGCATTCAATACAAGACACACCAAAGAGATCAAATCCTCTCCCAACTCCACACAAAGCTTTAGTGATTAGAGAGAGAGATTTGTTGTGTTCATTTGAGCTCTTGTGCTTGGATCGCTTCTTTTTTTCTCATTCTTTCTTGTGATCATCTCAATTATAACCGAAGCAAGAGACACCAATTGTGTGGTGGTCCTTGCGGGGACTTGTTTTCCCGTTTGATTGAGAAGAGAAGCTCACTCGGTCCGAGTGACCGTTTGAGAGAGGGAAAGGGTTGAAAGAGACCCGGTCTTCGTGACCACCTCAACGGGGAGTAGGTTTGCAAGAACCGAACCTCGGTAAAAACAAATCATCGTGTCTCGCTCTTTATTTGCTCACGATTTGTTTTGCGCCCTCTCTCTCGGACTCGTTTATATTTCTAACGCTAACCCGACTTGTAGTTTGTGCTTAAGTTTGTAAATTTCAGATTCGCCCTATTCACCCCCCCTCTAGGCGACTTTCACCTGGCTACCATGATCTTGTCCTTTTCTATTGCTCCCAAAGCTATCATCCTCTTGTCGGTCACCTCATCAATATTATCCATCATTGAATTGTAATAATCAGTGGTGGTTAGATCATTTTGTCTGGCGAACCTGACAGCATTCAAACTTATTTCCACAGGCAACACTGTCTCCTGCCCATAGACAAGCTCAAAAGGAGACACTTTAGTAGCACTATGTTTAGATATTCTGTGAGCCCATAGAGCTTCGGACAAAATCTTATGCCAATGCTTAGGATTATCCGATATCTTCTTTTTTATCAAGTTAATCAATGTCCTATTACTAGACTCGACCTGTTCATTGGCCTGAGCATAATATGGAGATGAATTAAGCAACTTAATTCTATATAATTTAGAAAACTCACATACCTCCTTTGACATAAAAGAAGTCCCTTGATCTGTAGTCAAGGTCTGGGGAATGTCGAATCTATGAATAATATGCTCAGTTACGAACTCAATTACCTCCTTGTGTGTCATGTTCTTTAGAGCAACGGCTTCAGTCCATTTGGTAAAGTAGTCAGTGGCAACTAACACGAACCGATGCCCTTTTGATGATGAAGGATGAATTTCCCCGATAAAGTCTAATCCCCATCCTCTGAAAGGCCAAGGCTTGATGATAGAATGTAATTCGGCTGCAGGGACCAACTGTAGGTCGCCAAATTTTTGACACACTTGGCAACCCTTGTAGTACTTGAAACAATCAGCTATTATATTAGGCCAATAAAACCCAGGCCTTCGCAATAGCTACTTCATCTTTGGAGCCGATTGATGGGTACCACAAATTTCTTCATGTACTTCGGTCATGGCTAATATAGCATCATCTGGGCCCAAGCACTTAAGCAGGACGTCGTTGACTGTTCGGCAGTAGAGTTCATCACTCATCAAAACATACTTGAAAGTTGTACGCCGAATGTTCTTATCTGTCCTAACATTGAGATTTCGTAAATAATTAGTTATGGGCGTCCTCCAATCTCCTGCATCGGCTTCATTATCAGCCGAATCGATTAAGAGAACTTTCCTGGTAACCCCGGACGGTCCGGCGTCATCACGCGGACGGTCCACGACCTGGGGATTTGGCCCTACAGTAGTTATCAGATTTTCAGTATTCTGAAATTTTCCTCTCTTTATCCGATAACCTGATGCATCTTGTGCCAAATCGTTAGCTCTATGATTCTCAACTCTAGAGATATGCCGAATACTAAATTCGTCAAAAGAATGGATTATGCTCCAACATTTTTCAAGGTAACTATTTAGAGTACCATCAAAACATTGATATTCTTCTAACACCTGTTGGACGACTAGCTGAGAATCACCAAATGCCTTTACATGTTTTACTCCCATACAATTTAAAAGCTCTAAACCGAACAAAAGGGCTTCATATTCGGCTTGATTGTTAGTGCAATAAGTTTTCAATCGGCTAGAGAAGTCAAAGGAGACATTACTTGGTGAAACAAGCACAATGCCAATCCCTTGCCCTTCATTGCAAACCGATCCATCAAAATATAAAGTCCAAGGAGTAATAGTGAGGTATGACATGTCTAGTTTATGAGTATCATTAATCCGATGTTCTACAATAAAATCTACTACGACCTGGTCTCTCATAGATTTCAGTGGTTCATAGGCCAAGTCATATTCTATAAGTGCATAAGCCCACTTACCAATTCTACCACTCATAATTGGGTTATGCAACATGTATTTAATTACATCGGCTTGACAAGAAATAGTGCAATGACTAGACAGTAAATAACACCTACACTTGGTGCATGCATAAAACAAGCATAAGCATAACTTCTCAATAAGAGTGTACCTTGTTTCAGCATCCACCAACCTCCGACTTAGATAAGTCACCACATGCTCCTTTCCTTCAGTTTCTTGTGTCAGAACAGCTCCAATGACCTTATCTTCAGCGGCAATGTATAATCGGAATGGTACTCCTGCTCGTGGTGCTTTTAATACGGGAGCCGAAGACAAGTATTTTTTAATGAGATCAAATGCTTCCTGCTGCTCTGCCCCCCAAGCGAATTCATCATCATTCTTAAGCCGAAGGATAGGGGTGAAGGCATCAATCTTCCTGGCTAGGTTAGAAATAAACCTTCGTAAATAATTCACCTTGTCGAGAAACCTCTGCACTTCGACTTTACAGGTTGGAGGCCCCACATTCCGAATAGACTTAATTCGGTCAGGGTCTATCTCTATGCCATGTTCATGGATGATAAATCCTAAAAACTTACCAACCGACATCCCAAAAGCACATTTACGTGGGTTCATTTTCAAACCATACCGACGCATTTTATCAAAGGCTTTGCGTAAATCAGCTATATGAGAACTAAACTCAGCCGATTTGACTACGATATCATCAATGTAGACTTCCACAGTATTTCCTAACAACTCATGGAAAATCAAATTCATAGCCCTCTAATAAGTAGCACTAGCATTTTTAAGACCAAATGTCATGACAACCCATTCAAATAAAGCAATGAAGCCTGGACATATGAAGGTCGTTTTAGACGCATCCTCTTCGGCCATAAAAATCTGATTATATCCGGCATTACCATCAAGAAAGCTAATAATTCTATTTCCTGATGCATTATTGATTAATGTGTCGGCTATGGGCATGGGATACTCATCTTTAGGAGTTGCTCTATTTAAATTGCGAAAATCAATGCATACTCTAAGTTTACCTGACTCCTTCTTCTCCACCGGCACAACATTGGAGACCCATTCTGCGTATCTGCAAGGTCTAATAAAATCAGCTTCTAGCAGCCGGTGGATTTCATCCTTGATCCGTGGGAGAAGGTCTTGACGAAATGTTCTAGCTTTCTACTTGAAAGGTCTGAAACCGGACTTAATAGGCAGCCGATGCTCTACGATCTCTCGGCTTAATCCAGGCATCTCAGTATAATTCCAAGCAAAGCAATCTGAATATTCCTTCAATAGACCGATCATCTCATTTCTAGGATCGATCTCCAGGGTCTTGTTTACAAAAGTCAGCCTTGGAGTTTTACTATCTCCTATGTCAATCTCCTCCAAAGGATCGACCGATGTAAACCCTTGTCCTAGTTTATCAAGATCTCTAAATTCCTCTATCATGTCCCCCACAGAGGAATCAGATGATCTTTGTGTGATGGTGGGCTTTCCGGTCTTGGGGACCGGATCATCCGTGACACTGTCTTTACGTTGCGATAGATGTTCAGTCTTAAAGTCTGAACTGTTTTGTGAAAGACCAGACCATCCGGCCTTATAAGCCAAACTACCCATGACCAAAGACTCATGAACTTTGTGTGTACTCACCATTTAGACTTTATTTAGGATTTAGCTGATTCTCCATCGGCTCTAGCATTACAGGAATGTAACCTTTCTTATCTATACTTATGAACTGATAATCAGAAAAATCTACTCCTGTGAGACATGTAGCAGTCTCATAAGTCCAGAGTACAGGGGCATCGGCCACAGCGATACAGGCCGATACATCAGCATGTACTTGTTCTACATTATTGCCTACCCATTGTATCAACATTTGATGTAATGTAGACGGTATACATTGATTGGCATGAATCCAATCTTTGCCTAGGATTAAACTGTAATTTCCTTCTACATCAGCGACGAAGAATGTAGCAGCAAGGGTCTTAGTCCCGATGGTTAATTCAACGGACGTGACTCCCCTGGCTTTGATCGAACTATCAGTTCCAACACCGTTGAGGGTCATGTTGGTCTTGACAAGTTCGTCATCTTGTTTACCTAATTTTCTGTATAATGAATAAGACATTAGATTTACAGCTGCCCCTCCATCTACCAACATCTTAGCAATCGGTATCCCATCAATATGACCGCGCACGAAGAGCGGCTTTAAATGATTTACCGATTCCTTTGGTTTAGTAAAGGCGGCTTCTTTAGGACCAAAATTAAACTGGGCGACAACAGGTTCATCGTCGCCGACAATAGTACAATCGGCGGAAAATGTAATAATATTCACGTCCATACCTGGGCGCTCTGGAAAAGCCTCGTAGTCGACCAGGTCTTCTTCAAGTAGGTCGTCTTCTTCCATTGATGTCGGCGTGTCGTCGGAGGCTTCCTGGTGAACGGCGGACGGTCCGCGTGCAAGGGTTGGACGGTCCGCGCCTGGTGCAGGTTGTCCAGAGGCTTCCTTGTGAAGGACGGACGGTCCGCACGCAGGGGTCGGACGGTCCGTGCCTGGTGCAGATTATCCAGCCTTGCTGGCCGAGCTATCTGCCATACCTGCAGGGTGCTGCACAAGTGTTGTTTGATTTTCTATTTTTGTGGCCGTTTGTTTTTCTTCAACGGCCTTTGGTCTCCATTTCTTTTGCGGTGGCGGGTACTGTGGATGTGTGTCATTGAATATCTTTTCCGCCTCCTTCTCTTGGCTCTCCTTTGCTCTTAGGCGCTGTAACTTCCGCTTTTGGGACCGTGTCAATCCCGCTGGGCACCATCGAGGCATGGAGTATTTTGGATCGGTTGTTTTGATGGTAGCCGTATCTTCTTTTTTGGTTGTGTTGGCTGACTCACCAAAAATCATCGGCCCTTTATTATCTTCCTGTATGACAACATCTGCAGTGCCTATTTTGATGATGTCCTTTTTTGTTGTTCTTTGAGTTGCTGCAGGCATATGCCCCTCTGCCGGATTGGTCGGCCTTGGAGGCCGAGTAGTCCGGCAATCTTGTTGGGCCTGTGCCTGGTGACCGGATTCAGCAGTGCTCAATCGGTCTTGTATTGACGGTGCCAACCTGTCGAATACAGATGTTTGGGGTGCCCCCCAAGCAGGGTACTGTGGCATCCCAAATGAATATGGTGGCATGCCCCACATTTGATTTGGAACATATGGTGGAGGCATGTATGTGTATGGATATGGCATAGGTGGATATGGAGGTGGAGGTGTCCATGCAGGTATGTTAGGTCTCAATTGCACAGTGTGACTTTTCATTTCTTTCGATTGGTGAGGTAGTCCAATCGGTTTTACCTGATGTTGCTCATGAACAGGTGAGCGGGGTCGCTTTGCTGGCCAGTCACTGGGACCGGCCTTCTTTTTCACATATTTGGACAACAATTGATCGAAAGTTGGGCCGGGTCTGACCAGCCGACCAACTGCTTTAAAAGTATTTGTTTTCCACGTACCTATCTCTGGTCGTCGTGGTTTGAATGTGCATGGTCATTGTGGATCCTGAGTGTCGCCGGACCGTCCGCCAGAGATCTTCGGACCGTCCGGAGAAGCTTCGGACCGTCCGCGTCTGGATGGCAGACCGTCCGTGATGC
Organism: Zea mays; assembly: GCF_902167145.1. NCBI lineage: Eukaryota > Viridiplantae > Streptophyta > Magnoliopsida > Poales > Poaceae > Zea > Zea mays. The sequence goes on along the minus strand of NC_050096.1, from coordinate 252,379,201 downwards.
GCAGAATGGGTTCTTGCGCCTGCCTCCCCGTCTGTGTTTGCCCCCCAGTGCTAGAGGCTGTGATAGTCACCTTCAGGGTCTCCCCTCCATTAGGAGTCTTCTCGGCCACCACTTTTCTGCAAGAAATTTTATGATTCCCACCGGCCTCTCTTGCATTGCCGATGACTATCTCTTTGCCTTTGCCCTCATCGGCTGTGTTTGGCCGAGTTAGGACTTTCTTGCCCTCAAAGTCGATCATGTTCATTGGAAAGGGCTCCGTGTCCACCTGCATTTCCTGAAATTTCAATCGTCCTTCGTTAATGGCCGATTGAATCTGTCGACGGATTACATTACAATCATTAGTGGCATGAGAAAATGAGGTATGCCACTTGCAGTATGCACGACGTTTTAGCTCGTCGGCGGATGGAACAGTATGATTTATTTTAATATTGCCATTTTGAGTAACTCATCAAATATTTTATCACATTTACCAACATTAAATGTAAACTTGACCTCCTCTTGTCGTTTCTTTTGAACCGGCTGTAGGGAAGAACAAGCCGAAAATTTGGCCTGTTTTGGCCAAACCATTTCAGCAGCATATATTTCTGTTGATTCGTCGTCCGAGCTACTTTGATCACACTCTACTATATGGACATTGCGACGAATGGTTTTGGCAGTCTCTTTGCTCCGGCTTTCACAGGCCAAAGCTCTCTGGTGTAATTGTGCTAATGTGAAAAATTGGATGCCTTCTAATCTTTCTTTTAAATAATATCGCAGTCCATTAAAGGCTAATCCTACTAGCTGTTTTTCTGCTAAATGTATTTGGAAGCATCGGTTTCTTGTATCTCGGAACCTCCGGATATATTCATTAACCGATTCGTCCTTCCCCTGCCGCAGGGCCACTAAATCTACCAAATCTAACTCATAGTCACCGGAGAAAAAGTGGTCATGAAATTTTTGTTCTAAATCCCCCCACGATGAAATAGAATTAGGAGGTAAAGTGGCGTACCATGCGAACGCGGTTCCTGTCAAAGATAATGAAAATAAACGTACGTGAAATGCTTCTATGTCGGCCAATTCTCCTAATTGTGCTAAAAACTGGTCTATATGTTCGTGCGTGTTTTTTCCTTGGTCACCCGAAAATTTTGCAAATTCGGGTATCCTGGTTCCCTGGGGGTATGGGTGGTGATCAAATCGGCTGTCATAAGGTTTCCGATATGATTGCCCCCCCCAGGTATCATGCTTACTCCGAGCTTATCTCGGAACGCCCCAGCTATTTCTTCCCTTACTATATCAATGGCAGCCGGTGCAAGACCACTGGCTCTCTGGTCAAACATAGGTGGGGTTGGCTGAAAATTAGCGTGTTGTCTTCCCCCCCCACTGGTTATGTGGTGCATTGCCACTTGCCCTATATGGTTCATAGGTTTGATCGTTCCTTTCCGGCCTTCTAGGTGGGGCCGAAAAGCTTTTCTGGGCTCGGGATCTTGAATTAATGGGTTGATGCATTGCATAGTGTGATGGGAAGTGTTGCTGGGACGGGTGAGGATTCAGGTAACAATCCTCCTCAAAAGGGTCATGTGCGGACTGTCCGGACATTGGCCCAGACCGTCCGTGATTATGTGCGGACCGTCCGTCGTTTTACGCAGACGGTCCGATTGGGTAGCTTAGATTCTGTGCCATATGTGGTGGCTCGGGTGCATGTCTGGGTAACTCATTAAAAGTGGGCCCGGCTGTGGCTGGCCTGGACGGTCCTCGATCACGTGCGGACGGTCCGGTCATGTGCAGATCGGCTGATTTACTGCCGATCTATGGTTGCTCAGGGTACGTGTCCATCGGCATCCCATAAAGGGGTTGGTCGTGACAACCTATAGCCGATGTATTACGTGTGTTACCACCTAACTCAACCTCGTGCGAAGGAAAATTTGCAATGCTAGATTTATAAAATGCACGCGCTAGTCTCCTATAGTCGTTTTGCATACCCCCTATGATACTTTGAATTTGTTCTCGCTGTTCATCTACATAATTCTTAAGAGATTGCAATTCGTTTGTATTACTTACATTGGGGATATCTGGCGTGGGTCGGAGCGAAGCTGGATCCGTCGCCCGATGTCGGACGACCTTGTTGTTCCTGTCCACTTTGAAGTTGGCCAAGAACTTTGCTTTTGCTTCCTGGATCATCTGCTCCTTGTGCTCCTCGAACTAGAGCTGTTCGTCAGCCGACAATGTCTCCCAAGTCGGCTCTATGATGTTGCTTGGGAAAATATCAGAGCTATCTCTTGAACCGGCCATTAAGGGCCGATTTGATGAGTCTATATTTCTTTTCCCCGGCGAAGTCGCCAAAAAGTATGTTGACGCCTTTTTGGAGCGCCAAACACTCAACAAGAACCGTGGCGGTGCCCTCTGCACAGGGGCGGACGGTCCGCGTGCAGGGGTCGGACGGTCCGCGGCCTGGTGCGAGGCGCGGCGGTGCTCTCTGCACAGGGGCGGATGGTCCGCGCGCAGGGGCCGGACGGTCCGCGGCCTGGTGCAAGGCTAGGGCTCCTGCCTGACGGCCGGACGGTCCGCACCTTGGGGCCGGACGGTCCGCACCCTGGGGCCAGACGGTCCGCACGTACGCAGGGGCGACGGAAGATCGTCGGCGGCGCCTGGATCTCGCTCTTGGGAGGGACCCCGTCGTGGAGGAGAGATCCTAAGAGTTGTCTAGGCTCGGGTCGGCCGACCTAGACTCCTCTAATCGACGTAGAGTCGAAGAGAAGCGGAGAATTTGGGGATCGAGAGGCTAAACTAGAACTAGACTAGAACTACTCCTAATTGTACTGGAAATAAATGCGAAATAGAAGTTGTATTGATTCGATTGCTGATTACAAATCGGCCGTATACCTCTCTATTTATAGAGGAGGGGGGCTGGACCCTTTACACAACTGAATTCCGAGCTAATTCCACAAATCTAGCTAACAACCGTAGCACAAAACTCGGAACCCTAATCTACTCTGCGCACGCGTGGACCTTCCGGCCCACGGGCGCGGACTGTTCGGACCGCGGACTGTCCGGCCTTAGGGCCGGACCGTCCGCACGCTTAATTTGGTGCCAAACAACGTCATATTAGACTCATTTTCGTGCCAAACTTTGTTACAAGTATAGCTCTAGTTTTATTCGTCACACCTTACCACAGTTTACTTTTAGATCAGGCGTGGTAAACTACGGCACAAAACAAACCGGCGATTAAAAGTCTCTTACTTCCTTGTTTGTTCGTGTCTCAGCTATGTTTCTGTCCATAGTCTGTCATGTCTCGTACTCGCCTTTCTCATCCTTTGGAGCCGCATTTTCAATGGGTGTTACATCAGTAAGTTATGGCCTGATCATCAATTTCACCTTTTCTTTTAACACACAGAATAGGATGGAGCACGCAATAGCCTCATAGTCAAATCGAATCAATCTCGTTATTGTTGTTGGCACAAACACCACGCGTACGCGTGTTGTATGTGCTATTGTAATGCATGACAGCCGAGATAGAAGGTTGGTTGGTCCGATGGTGCTTTGAATTCAGTTGCAATTTTTCACGGAACATTGTAGACATAGACAGCCTCCCGTCAAAAACAGGAGATCCTAGAACCGACAAGACGATAAGCAGATGGCGGAGCACCACGTGTTCGTCCGTCCTTTTCCTGACTCACACGTCACACCCGACGGGCGTTTGCATCCGCATATTGTGGCGGATATTCGCACAAGCACAGTCCACGGCCCCACGTAGCAGGAGTCGCGTCACCGGGACCAGAAGGTGCATCAAAAAAGGAGAACAAAAGCACACACACTATGCCACAGCACATTCTCCACTGCCCTCTTGTTTTTTTGTTTTTTGTTTTGTTAAAGATCTCATTCCCATGGCATTGGCAACGTCACAACAATACATCATTTATGCGTTCACCAAGAGAAAAGAAAAGAAAAGCTGAGATATCTAGGAACCAAAGCTTGATATTGTGTTCTCCAAGACTCCATGCGGATCCTATCCACTTGCTCCACGGACATGCCAGCCAGATGCCACCACGAGCCACTAGAAGAAGAGCTGAATGGATCTGATCGACGCCAGTCAGCTGCTCTGGTATTCTGAAGCACTCAAGTACTCCCCGTTCTCCTCGAAGTATTCGACCAAGCGTTTCAGGAACCTGTCGCTGCTCACGGTCTCCACGTCGCACACCAGGCAGCACTGCCTCCTGGCTCGCGTCACCGCCACGTTCATCCGCCTGTGATCGCTCAAGAACCCCACCTAAAGGGAACCAAAGGCCGCAAGGTTTACTCAGCAGTGGCCACGGAAAACCCGGAGAGAACTATTGTGTTTGAATTATTACGAACATAACTAGGAAGTAAGAACGACCCATTTCAGTTGTGAAGTCAAGAAGATTGTCAAAAAAAATTTCACAAGTAGATTGCATTCATTCTCAAGATAAAGATTACGAAATGCACAAACCACAAACAAAACATCTGCAGACCATCCTGTGTAAAGAAAATGCAGATCATGCTAGCAATGCTTATTAGACCGTTTTTTCTACATTTTCTATAATGAAAACAAGTGCGCCTAAATCCTGTTTTTCTAGGTATACCATGTAACATTGTATGTGCATCAGGGTATAGTACAGCTGAAGATAAGAACAGCAAATTTTCATCCAAGAGGCTCTCAGGAGGAATTTTACCTCTTTCTTTGAGTTAGACCGGACCATAGAAATGATGATGGCTTCTTTCTCCCGGCCTTGAAACCCATCAACTGTAGATATCTCTAAATCTTTCAACTTGGCATCTTTGTTTCTCATCATCTTCAAGCAGGTTACCTATGGTATTGAGCCATTCAATAATTCAGGCCTTCAGAACTAGGTGAAGCCCTCAAGAAGCCAACCATAAATAAATGCAAAACAACCAGATGAATTAAAAGCTCAATTGCAAGAAAATGTAGACATATTTTCTAGCCCTATTTTCTTCCGTCTACATTCAAATGAATGTAGACATATGCATAGGGAGTCATGACGACAATACAGGAAGTATAAAGCATGATTATTCACCAGAAGATCATGTGCTGCAGGCATGAGTGCATGACTGGTAAAATTAGCTATTATCTTGAATATGCATAGGGAGTCTAAGGGACCAAAAACCTGTGCAGCGTAAGGCGTAATTATTCCAATATCAGAAGCATTAACGCCACTCTCAACAAGCAACTTGGCATGAGCAATGGATACTGCTGCCTCGCCCTCATTCATGGTGCTCTCCTCTTCATCTTTTACTTCTTCCATATCACACCTAAGAGTATTTGAAAATGTTAGAAACATTATGTGAAAAGCATCCAGAGGGTTCATCTCTCAAGGAAAAAAGCAAGCATCTTTTTCGAACAACAAAAGAGTCGCCACACACTTCCTAATTATCTTCTTCAAATACGATTTCTACAAAGAAAATAATAATCTCATTTTCTTTTTGTAAAGGTGTACTTAGCATATAAAGCAGGGGGGTAGCAAAATCTCTATGTATGAACAGCTCAACAAATATAATTACAATAGTGTTCTGAAACAGCAAGAAACATCAGATAGTAATCACCCTGTAGTGTCAATGAGTACAATAGTTGGTTCTGTTGAAGAAGATCTAGTGACTTCTTCTAGATCATAGAGCATATGCCCAGCAACACTAGAATGTGCTTTGATCTGAGAAGAAACAAGGGAACAATACAATGAGGAAAATTACGGAAAAACAATCAAAACTAGGACGGAACTGGTAACATAATAACATAGGGTAAAATCAGACCTTATTATTGTAAAGTTCTTTAGATGACCAGCTCATAATGTGCTCGTGCATTCTGTACTGCACAGTGAGCATGGATGTGATTTCCTCTCCATAAGCTTCAGTAAGGCGTTCAAAGAGTGTCTTTCCCATCCCCTTCTTTTCAGCCTCAACACTTTGAATTGTTGGAGGAAGTTGAAGATGGTCTCCAGCAAGAATACATCTCGGCCCCTGGATGCCAAGAAAGTAGATTAAGCTCCAAATCATAACCAAAATGACTGAAACTACAGTGCTACATTATTACAACTACAGTATTGTGCAGGCTGATTCATACTAAACACAAAGGCAATCACTTTAAGTGAATTTATGGCATTGCCTAATGCCTATCGAGAAGCTCACGTCTAAACAACTGCCTGTAGCAGGATGCTTTAAGTGAATTTATGTAAAAAAATGACTTCATTAATTGTCATAAGATTTACCCAGTGGGCACTGGGTGAAAGAATAGTATGGCTGGGAATAGTTGATTGATTAATTGGAGGAGCCCAAGGCTCAGTACATATAGGCAAGGATATCCCTAATAAAGGAAAGATCTAATCTAACAATAGGAAAGGTCTAATCTAGGGGATCCTTGCCAAACACAGCCAACTAACCAAATACAGAGGGGGGGAGGCAGCCGCCGCACCCTGTTAGGGCAGCCGAGCCACCTGGGCCCTATTTCCCTATACATCACGCTAACACGCCCCCGCAGTCTGATTGTCGGTGGTTAGCCACGGACATTCAGGCTGAACCGAAACTCAGAGAACACTGTAGAAGGCAGCCCCTTTGTGAAGACGTCGGCGAACTGGGATGTCGTGGGAACGTGAAGAACCCGCACGGCACCCATGGCTACCTTCTCACGAACGAAGTGAAGATCGATCTCGATATGCTTCGTCCGTTGATGCTGAACCGGGTTGGAGGACATGTACACCGCGCTGACGTTGTCGCAGTAGACAATGGTAGCACGGCGGAGCGGAATGTGGAGCTCATGGAGAAGCTGTCGGAGCCAAGAAGCCTCAGCAACACCATTGGCGACGGCGCGGTACTCGGCCTCCGCGCTGGAACGGGACACGGTGTTCTGACGCTTGGAGGACCAGGAGACCAGGTTGTCACCCAGAAACACAGCATAGCCCGAGGTGGACTTGCGCGTATCGGGACAGCCAGCCCAGTCAGCATCAGAATAAACCACCAGGTCATCCTGGGTTGACGGTCGAAGATGAAGTCCCAGGTGAAGAGTACCCCGAATGTAGCGAAGGATGCGCTTGAGAGCAGCCAGGTGGGGCTCTCGAGGGTCATGCATGTGAAGGCAAACCTGTTGTACGGCGTAGGCAATGTCGGGCCGTGTGAAGGTCAGATACTGCAAGGCGCCGGCGAGACTCCTGTAGTCAGACGGATCAGGTACTGGTGCGCCCGAGGTGGCAGAGACCTTAGGGCTGGTATCCACGGGCGTTGTGCAAGGTTTGCACTCGGCCATGCCAGCACGATCCAAGATGTCAACCATATACTGGCGCTGAGAGAGTACCATACCGTCGGCACTGCGCTGAACTTGCATCCCGAGGAAGTGATGGAGTTCGCCCAAATCCTTCATGGCAAACTCCTGCTGGAGAGCTGAGATGACCTTCCGTAGGAGATGTGTCGAGGAGGCGGTGAGGACGATGTCATCAACGTAAAGAAGCAGGTAGGCTGTGTCGGTCCCACGACGGTAGACAAACAGTGAAGTGTCTGACTTGGCTTCCACAAAACCAAGAGAGACCAGATGGGTGGCGAAGCGGCTGTACCAAGCACGGGGAGCCTGCTTGAGACCGTACAACGACTTGTGCAGACGACAGACAAAGTCGGGCCTGGCGGAGTCCTCGAATCCGGAGGGCTGAGCAGCAAACACGGTCTCCGTCAAGGTGCCATGTAGGAAGGCATTCTTGACATCGAGTTGGTGAACTGGCCACTGGCGAGAGAGAGCCAGAGAGAGCACAGTGCGAACCGTGGCGGGCTTGACGACCGGACTGAAGGTTTCGGCAAAGTCGATGCCCGGACGCTGGGTGAAACCGCGAAGGACCCAACGTGCCTTGTAGCGTTCCAGCGAACCGTCTGCGTGGAACTTGTGCTTGAAAATCCATTTGCCCGTGACAATGTTGGCATGTTGCGGGCGAGGAACCAACTCCCAAGTCTGGTTCTGGAGAAGGGCAGCATGTTCTTCCTCCATAGCAGCCCGCCAATTGGGATCGGCAAGGGCGCCACGGAAGGTCTTCGGAATCGAGGACAGTGGCGCGGCGTGGTATAAGGACGGTATGCGAAAACCGTCCTTGGCCCGAGTCGTCATGGTGTGCTGGTTCACTGTCGGGGGGACAGCAACAGCACCCCGAAGCACCGGGGCCGGTGCCGTGGTGGCGGCTGGTGCCGCCGGAGGGACCACCGCCGGCTTTGGGCGCCTGGAGTAGACGCGCAAGGCAGGAGCAGCGCATGGCGGCGTCGGGAAGCCAGGTGGGGACGCCGGAGCCGCACGTGGCGCAGTACCCGCATGTGGGAGTGCGGGAGAGGCCGTCGGTGCCGCGCGTGGCGCGGAGAGCGGAGCGCCGGTTGGTGAGGGCGGAGCACCACCCGCACGTGGGAGTGCGGGAAATCCTGGTGGTACTGGCGGCGCGGGGCGTGGCTGCACGTCGGCATGGGGGCGTGCAGCAACAGTGGTGGCGCCCGGAGGACCTGCAGGAGACATAGTTGGCAGCCCTATGGGAAGAGGCGCCGGGTTAGGGAATTCATCTAGGAAGTTGAAGTCCGCAGCAGTGGGAGTAGAGGTATGCTCGGCAAAGGGAAAAACGGACTCGTCAAAAAGAACATGACGGGAGATGATGATTCTATTGGAGGTAGGATCAAGACATCGGTATCCCTTGTGGTGAGCAGAATAACCAAGGAAGATGCAGAGGGCAGAGCGCGGGGCAAGTTTGTGGGGAGCAGTGGCCGACAAATTGGGGTAACACTTACAGCCAAAAACACGCAGATTATCGTACGACGGGGCACTGCCGAATAGAGCAAAGTGCGGAGTTGAAAACTTCAGTGTCTTGGTTGGCAAGATGTTTAGGAGGAGAGTTGCAGTGTGCAACGCTTCAGCCCAATATGAAGGAGGCATGCTTGCCTGAAATAGAAGAGAGCGAATAATATCGTTAGTGGTACGAATAATCCGCTCGGCGCGGCCGTTCTGCGAGGACGAGTAGGGACATGACATGCGAAAGTGAATGCCATGTGTGAGGAAGAAGGTGCGCATGCTGGAGTTGTCGAACTCCCGGCCGTTATCACTCTGGATGGCCTTGATGCGTGCGCTGAACTGGGTGGACACATAGGCGAAAAAGTTAGACAGGGTGGAAAACGTGTCAGATTTAAGCCGTAAGGGAAACGTCCATAGGTGATGAGAGCAGTCATCAAGAACAACTAAGTAATATTTGTAACCAGAGACACTAACAATAGGAGAGGTCCATAAGTCACAATGAATAAGATCAAAGTTGTTGGACGCTCGAGACACTGAAGGATTAAAAGGAAGACGAACATGTCGTCCTAGCTGACATGCATGGCACAAAGACTCCAAGCTTTTATTACAACCAGGGATAGCCGAAGTGAGTTTGGAGAGTGCCTCGCGACCAGGGTGGCCGAGGCGACGATGCCACAGGGAGGCAGATGTGGAGCTGGCAACAAGGGAGTGAGCCACGAGCAGCTTCAGTGGGTAGAGCGGCCCGGAGCTATTGCACCTGATGATCACGTTCCGCGAGAGAAGATCCTTCACAGAACAACCATACGGGTCAAACTCCACAGAACAATTGTTATCAATAGTGAATTGGCGAACAGAAATAAGATTCTTGATAAGTTGAGGCGAAACAAGAACATTATTTAGGGTAAGGGAACCAAGGTGTGTTGTGCCGGTGGCGGTGACAGGCAGAAGTGAACCATTACCAACAACAATAGAGGTGGGAGAGGGATACCGAGGGATTGAGGAGTGAGAGAGGGTACCATCATGTGAGGTCATGTGGGAAGAGGCACCTGTATCAAGGTACCAGTCGTTCGCCGGTGGAGTGAGGGTGACGGTGCTGAAAGTGGAGGCCAGAGAATTCTGGTCCCAGAGCGGAGATCCCACCATGGGCTGGTACTGCGCCGCCATGGGCTGGTACTGCACCGGCTGCTGCTGCTGTTGGTGGGAGTACAGCTGCTGGGCCAGAAGCGCCTGTTGTTGGGCATGCTGCTGCTGTGGGCCGACACGCCCCTGGGGAAGCTGGGCCAGAGGAGGCGCACGGGGACCAGGCCACATTTGGATGGAGCCGGTCCATGGGTTGAAGAGCGACGGCCAGCCGCCGCCATGCCCAGCAGCAGAGGAGTCGGAGAAGGGAGCGCTGCTGCCAGGCGCGGCAGGGCCACCGGAGGAGGTGCGGTGGTTCGGTGTCCGCTTCTTCTTCTTCTGCTTGGGGGCGGCTGGACGTGGAGTGCCGCTGCTGGTCGGCGCAGACTGGCGAGGTGAGTGAGAGCCAGTGGCGACGAGGGCAGTCGGAGGAGTAGAGGGGGTCTGCACCATGTTGATCTCCTCGAGGAGGAGTTCATTGCGGACGGCGGCGAAGGAAGGGAAGGGGCGACCACGGCGGAGGTGGACCCCGATGTCCCTATACCGCTCGTTGAGCCCGCGAATCACGTTGAGAACCAGAGTGCGGTCAGTCACGTGTTCGCCGAGGTCAGCAAGGTCGGCGGCCATCTTCTTGAAGTGTTTGCAATAGTCAGTGACGGAAAGGTCACCTTGGGCAAACGTGCGAAACTTGGCGTCGAGGTGGAGAGCACGAGTCTCCTGATTGCCGATGAAGTGGTCCTCGATGGCGATCCAGGCTTCGTAGGCGGTGGCGCGGTGCTCGATCACGGCTTCAGCAAGGTCGGCAGTGACCGTGCTGTACAGCCAAGATTTGACGACGGCGTTCATCCGAGCCCAATCAGGAAGTGCCGAGATGGCGGAGCTGCGGACGTGGTCCTGCAGCGAATACTTCGTGACGGCGAGGAGGAACTGTTCGCGCCACCGAGGGTAGTTGCCGGAGGTGTCGAGGACGAGGGGCACCAGACTGCGGGCGTTTTGCACCGGAAACAGCCTGGGCATGGAGGTTGAGGACGGCGGCGGCCTCGTGGAGGGTCATGGCGCGGGAGATGTTCGTGGCTTCCTCGTGGTCGGCGTCGTCGGCCGGGTCGGTGGGATCAGCCGCAGCAGCGGCGTTGGCCCGGGCTTTGGCCGCCTTGGCCAGTGCGGTGCGGACGCGCTCGGCGGCTGCGTCGCGTGCCGCGGATGCAGCAGCGGCCTCCTGCTCGGCCGCCTCGGCTTCGGCGAGGGCGGCGCGGCGAGTCTCGGCGAGGTGCTGTTTCAAGGCGTCGGAGTCGCGGCGAGCCTGCTCAGCAGGGTCGTCGACGGAGGGTGCAGGGGTCCCGACCATACTGCGGCGCGGATTCAGCGCGTAGGGGCAGCGGAAGGGTGAGAGGGGTTGGGGAGATCCCGGTCTCGTGATACCATGAAAGAATAGTATGGCTGAGAATAGTTGATTGATTAATTGGAGGAGCCCAAGGCTCAGTACATATAGGCAAGGATATCCCTAATAAAGGAAAGATCTAATCTAACAATAGGAAAGGTCTAATCTAGGGGATCCTTGCCAAACACAGCCAACTAACCAAATACAGAGGGGGGGAGGCAGCCGCCGCACCCTGTTAGGGCAGCCGAGCCACCTGGGCCCTATTTCCCAATACATCACGCTAACACTGGGCAATATTTGTCATGCATGCTGTCAATAGATTAAAAAATACATCATTACAGAATGCATCACAAACTTCGATTTGCGCTTGAATCTTATACTTACTTTCAACAAGGCTATCCAGCATGCCACCTCAAGTGCCTGGGCAGCTTCATCAATAACAACCAAATCAAATGTAATTCCGTTTAACTTTTTCGAAGATGCACCAGTCAGAGTGGTCAGCACAACATCTGCATTTTTCAGTACATCAGTGACTGCAAGCTGCTGTCGTTTTCTCTCCTCTTTTGCAAGCGTTTTGAGCTCTTTCCTGATGTCCCGTTTAGTGTTCCTATCTTTAGCCTTCAGCAATTTGCTATTGAGCACCTACAAGGGACACATACCAAAAAAAATCTAACTGAAGAGAATAAAGTAACTGAAGTCACAATTATAAGAGGTTTGTCAGTAGTCGGTTCTTTAATAGCAATCCGCAGTGTGTCCAAATAATGTACACACTGCATTCTTTCTAATTGATATTCCTTTTTATTTTTCGCGGTCCCTGATATGACCCATAACCTCATTTGCAGTTAAATCGCTAAATTCGTAAAACATAACAAACACATGTATTGTGATAAATCTGGTGATGTGGTTTTTGTATGTCAGAACATTAACATGTAAACATATTCATGTTCAAGTTTTGAAAACCTGGCAGGCTGGCACCATGGATTCTAAGAAGCAGTCATGGTGTAAATAAAAGCAAGAGCTTGGACGTGAATGAATAGCTGTTTACCTTCATTTCCTTGCGAATGTCTCCTGCCAAGCTACTATTATCAGCTCGTAAAACCTGGTCCCAGAAGTCATATGAACACATGGAGGTATCACAGGTCAAAGATCATATGACTTCTGCTCATATATTCAAACAAGAAATCTTGCAGTAAATTTAAACTGTATCATTTACAGTTAAATTGTTTAAATAAACAGCATGCATATGGTTGATAACAAAAAGAAAATACAATATAGAACCACCTCATTTCTTGATGCTGGGAAAAGAAATAATCGCCCTGTAATAACATAGGCAAAAGGTGATCTAACCAAAGGGAAACAAAGAATTGTCCTGCATAACAGAGGCAAAAACCGATCTGACCTAAGGGAATACAAGATTCATAATCCAGATTTTCATAAAATATCCAATAAAGGCAAATGATGATCACACTTTGCGATGTATTTGGATAAGCCAACAATTAGAAAGTAGTCAATCGCGAAAGGGCATCTAGCCTAGTGGTTACAAGCTTCCGAGTAGCACCTCCAAGTCCTGGGTTCGATCCCCCTCGGGGCGAATTTATGGCTTGGTTAAAAAAATCCCCTCGTCGTGTCCCGCTCGCTTCTGAGTTACGTCCTGCATGCCACCCTCCGGCTGGGCCGTTGCAGAATGGGTGGTGATGGCCCGCTAGTGATGGGGAACCAGGGTTCGATGATTTTCTCGGTCGGAACCATGTTTCGGTCTCTTCTTAGCCATCAGTGGGTTTCTAGATACATAGCTTTTGCACACTCATATATAGTCTATGTATAGATTAATAGATACATAGTAAAAGCAATGTATCTAAAAAAGCCAAAACATCTTAGAATTAGAACAAAGGGAGTAAATAACAAACTTTATGCATCTAGAAATTCTAGTTCCAACTAACAAAGCATAGAAGCAAACTGACAACCACTTAAAATAGTGTAATACCTGTGCATCAAGAGCGCTGTCGAGCACTTGAGGCAGTAAACGAGCAGGGTGCCCTAACCTCACCAATTTTGTTCTGCAGAAGTTCAACAGCCTCGTATCATGTTTAACAAATTGGTGAAAAAGGCATATATTGTGTCACTCATGGGACAAGATTATTTACCACATCCCATCTTCTCTAAAATGGATGCAATATATGTTATCATTTCTTTCCAACAGAAATCTTAAAGCAAAAAATTTCTGTGATGAACATTTTCACAACTTTGTTCAAGCGAACCTGTATCGTGCAAGTCGCTCAACAATATTATCCACAGCAATATTGGAAGCAGCACAGGCAAGAATCTTTGATCCACGCTTGACCTCCTGCAATATTATCTCAATAATAGTTGTTGTTTTCCCAGTTCCAGGAGGTCCGTGAAGCAAGAAAACATCCCTTGATCCAAGAGCCTTCGAAATAGCCTCTTTCTACAGAAGACATATACAGCATTAATTTATTCCCTGTGGTTCAAATAATATTCTGTGTCTTGGATGTTTATACAAAAGCAAACTGAAAAAACATATATGGTGTATAAGGTCAAAAACCAAAACGGAATATTTATGCAGCTCCTGGTTTTTTCCAAACAATAATAACTTTCTAATAGAAATCCTCTACTATAGTACTATGAACCTTTGCAAAACACTGAAACATAAAAAAAAAACACAAGTTACAAATGCCACAGCAACAACCTAAAAATATGACAAGGTAAACCATCAACATTTAAGAGGATGCAACTGTAGTAGATTGCAGGCCCTACAGCCCTGCAACAAGGCCATCTAACTAGTCATCTAACATTGAGAGGAATGCAAAATGTGATGGCACATCCACAAGTTGCTGAGGCCTGCTCGGCTGGTTTCAGTTGCTACTTCTACTATCGGTTTAAATTCAAGAAATACTTGAATTGAAAAAAAAAACTGGAGTTGTGATGAATAAAACGAACTATCAACAGCTATTATATCTTCCTTCTGAAACTTAATTCAAAGTGTAAACTGTTGGGTATTTAGCTTGGTATGTAGCCACACAGTGGATCATTCTGTGAAAGTATTTCTTCATAGTACAACCTTAGTAGTAAAATGTTTAAAGTACTCAAGTGTAACCACTTGTTCACGCGAAAGGGTCTCTAGCTGAGTTAGTTAGGTGGTCCGAGTAGCACTCCTCAGATGTTGAGTTCGACTCCCCGTCAGAGCAAATTTCAGGTTGGGGTTAAAAGAAATCCTCTTGTCGGTCCCACGCCAAAACATAGGTCTAAGCCCAGCCCTGGTCGCAGTCGTTCTCACATGGGCTACGGTGTTGTTGTGTATAGATGGAGCAAGGGTTCGAAGGTTTTCTCAAAAGGTCTTCTTTTTAATACAATACTCGAGAGTTTTCTTACCCCCATAGGTTGAGTTTTTTCTAATCTCTCGTTCACCAGTCATCAAGAAATTAGGTATTTTTTTTAACTCCGGCTTGAATACTTCCAAATATAGTCACAATCTTTCTCCATATGGTGATAGAACTAATAAAAGCAACTACAACTGTAACGTATTTTGATATAGTCAATCAAATACGTGGGCAACAGACACTAACAACATCCTTTCTAGCATAATAGCATTGCAGCATTTAATTAATGGCAGACATCCTGGTGAACTGAATTGCAATTTTGGCTCCCATAATTAATAATTATATACTTTAAGTCTAACACTGAAGTACTAGACTTTGTCTATGTTTTCTCAACATAGCAGGTCTCAAGCCTTGGTAAAGGAGGGTTATGATAGAGGCTTGGTGAGCCAACATTGAACCTAGTCATTCTAATAGAGACGAAACTCGAAAGAAATCCGTTGGAACGTAACCCTCTTAGCGACACGACATATCAGAACCCAGGTATGGTGTTAAATGGGCAAGGGCCGAATCAACGCCCCCTTTGCGACGTGTGGTGGGTGCGTCATTGCTTCCTTAGTAGCGTGCTACATTGGAGCTCGGGTGTAGTGGACCTTGACTTGTAAATTCTATTGGGTTTCAACTCTAGCTACCCAACTTGATTGGGACTAAAAGGCTTTGTTGTTGTTGTTTAAGTCTAACTGTGCAGGTTGAAAATTCAAACATCAATTCATACATGACTCAACTTCATGTAATTAAAAAAGGCAGCCTGGTGCATGTGCTCCGCTTGCGCGGGGTCTGAGGAAGGGTCGGACCCATTTGGGTCTAGTCTATACTCTACAGTACTCAACTTCATGTAATTGTAATTAACAATTTACAATGAAAGAGGGGTTACAGAACAAAATAATTTACTGAAATTCTATGGTAAACTATCTATCAAAATAATATAGCAAATCATATTATTCCAGAAAAAACGATAAGTTTCATTTGTATATGGATTTTCTTTAACTCATACCGTGTGGACAAGAATATAAATAAATGGAACTTAAGTACTTAACTATGCTGCATCACACAATCAAGAGCTGAAAGCAACCAACAAAGGAAGCATTTCAAATAGTAACCTGTGAATCATCCAAGTTCTTGTTGAATGGACTGAATTTCATAGCATCCTTGGAGCGCATGGGTGCCTTCTCTCCAAATAAAACAGGAACAAGGTTTGCACAAGGTCCTGTTTGGACAGCCTTGCTAAGTTCAATTAGTGCATCCTTCATCCTGCGATAAGTGACCTAGAATAGGGATTATCATAATTTGATGTCTGGTCAGCCTGGCAAACCAGTAAAATCTAGACTACACCAGGAGAAGATCGGCCAAAAAAAGAAGTATATTAAACTGTTGGTCAGTGTAACCAGCAATTAACAAACATGGACAATATGACATTGCAAACAAAGAAGTGCAATATTGCAATAATGAGCTTAAAAAGCTGCGGTTATCAGGAGAAAGCATGGAATGCTGCAAAATGTTGTAGTACCTCATTTGCAAGCTTCTCAAGACGCAGAGGGCTGTTTAAGCCATCTTCAGGAATATCATCAAAAGCAACAGTAATGGAAGAATCCTGTTGGTTAAGAAACAACATTAATATTATTACTCCTACACACAGCAAAACCTTAAATTGCCAGTAGCATGAGATGACATGAGTGTACCTTTAAGCGATAAACTACACCTTGACCAAGTGAAGCAGATCCAGCATCTGCCTTATTTGGCTTCAGGGCAACCACATCATGTGTTCCAAACTGGAGTGGAATAAAAAAGGGAAAGCTAGCATTATCAGTCCCAGTGAACATGAACATGTTTTCAATAAACATCCTGTGAATATAAAGGAACTTGCGAGTCTTTCCTACGTCACACTGTTATGCACAGTAAATCATGATTATGTATATAAAGTATGGTTCAATAAAATGGCAATCGTCGCAAGACCTTCAACGGCAAGTGATAAAGAGCTCGTTTCCATAAAAGACTGAATTCTAACCCTAATTCTACGACAGCAGGCAACCAAAAAGAGAGGGCGAGAGACAGCAGCCTCACCTTGTGAGACGGGAGAACGTCGCCTTTGTTGGGTTGGAACTCCAGGAGCGTCTTCCCCATCAGTCCCGTCTATTCTACGCGCCAAGCAGCATAAGCAAAGTCAAAGGCATTAAAATTTAGCACTGAAGAGTGAAGACTGAACTGCAGCATTCCTATCACATTAAACAGCACAAGCAGCAACAGAAGTAGATAATAACTGAAGCAGCAACCTGGGCATCAGTGCACTTGAGGTTGGCAATGACGCACCCCCTCCTCTCCAGGCTCTTAGCGCTCGTCTCGGACTCCGCCGATATCTCCGCCGCCTGTGCACCCACCCAAGACGCTGTCACCACCCGAGTCAATCGCAAACTCGAAATAAGAGAGAGAGATACCTTCTCGAGATCGATGAGCGGCTGCATGCAGGACACGAATTCCTGCAGCGACATCATCCTCCCTGCGGCGCCTTTGCCGCCGCCGCCTCTCCCCGCCATGCCTTGTCCACTGGAGTCGGACACGAACACGAATACTTCCCTATCGGCTACGGCTTCCGTCCAGACTCCAGAAAATCATTAACAGAGCCGTGGTGGACTGAGCCCACGTTGTCCAAAGTGACCGATCAAAGCAGTGTTGTTAGTTATTACAGGCCAAAAGACTCGGCCCATGTCGATGCCGTGGCCCGTGTGGATCAGATGACTTGGCGGCTACGAAGGGTTCTCTCTTTCCATTCCTCCGCGCCGCCACTAGCTGTCCTAAACCCTACCACCACTTGAGCCTCCACCTTCTCCGCGTCTCACCTTCTTCTCCGTTCTCCTTCCGCTCCCCTCTTCACAACGAAGCCCTAGTGTCCCGCGACATGGCATCTGGTCTGGAGGAGAAACTCGCGGGGCTCTCAACGGGCGGCGACGGGCAAAATCCTCCGCCGGCGGGTGAGGGCGGAGAGGAGCCGCAGCTCTCGAAGAAGTAAGGGACATCCGAACCTTCCTCGCTCTTGCGAACCCGTTGGCTTTCCTTGGTATTTCTGTTTACTGATTAGGGAGTTGGCTGTTCCATGTTTGATATGTGCAGTGCGAAGAAGAGAGAGGAGAAGAGGAAGAAGCTGGAAGAGGAGCGGAGGCTCAAGGAGGAAGAGAAGAAGAACAAGGTGAGGATTGAGGAACATTTTTGTTGTTTCTTCCTGTTATTGCAATTCTTGTTATGTGCTAAATCAGCGAGTCCTGGAGTATTGTTAGTTTCCTTAGCTCTAGACTGTGACGCTTTTCACTATGTTAGTGTCAAAGCTCAAAATTGATGTGTGCATTCTGTTGTTGTAGGCTGCGGCTGCCAGTGGAAAACCTCAGAAGGCATCTGCTGCTGACGATGATGACATGGATCCCACTGTATGTTGCATCTTCCTTTTCCTGTCTTTGCTTTTTTTTATTCTGTTCCTTATTGTTACCCTTATTGGATGGATGTGTTTTATGCTGCAGCAATACTATGAGAATAGGCTCAAGGCTCTTGATTCACTGAAGGCCACAGGTGTAAACCCCTATCCCCATAAGTTCCCGGTTGGCATTTCTGTACCCGAATACATTGAGAAGTACAGGACCTTGAGCGAGGGGGAGAAGCTTACAGATGTGGCAGAGTGTTTAGCTGGTAACTCCTTTTTTCTAGGGTTGTATTCTTAACTTGGAGATTATATAGGTCTCATTTGTAATTTTTTTATCAAAAAAGGGAGGATCATGAACAAGAGAACATCGTCGTCGAAGCTATTCTTTTATGATCTTTATGGTGGTGGCATGAAGGTTCAAGTGATGGCTGATGCCAGGTAAAACTTTCAAGCCTAGTATGCTGTTCACTTGTCATGTTTCTACACTATGCAACTAGCCTTTTATTATTGCTTGATTGAGCTGATTGTCAGCCACTGCATAGGGTTCATATTTTTTTGTGCACTAGATTACGGCCCTGTTTGGTGCATCGGCTTTCCAGTTTCTGCTTCCTTTTCAGTTGCCACAGCTACCAACCACAACTTTTCGAGTAGCTTAATCAAGCATTTGTGGGGAATGAACTATCATGCAACTTATTCTGCGGCAGCACGGGACTAGCTTTTTAACCATGCTTCCCCTGCATGATTGCATCCACCTGTGCTCCTCCCTTCTCTCTCCATGCTGCTCCTTGCTTCTCCCACACCAAGCAGCAGCAACACATTCACCTTCTCTGCCAGTAAGCCTTTTGCTCCTCAGTCACAGTTCCTGCCAGGCTGAGCAATGACACACAACCTTCTCGTTCCTGCACAATGAGGTCTATCCATGGGAGCTGTGTGTGCACCATGCTCGCCCTTGCTGGCAGTTTTCTTGCCACACAAGACTGGACCGGGCTATGGCTTTGCTCTCCAGCCGTCCAGCGATGAAAACACCGATGTGCAACCTTGTTTATCTGAGTCCTCACAAAGAAGTTGAAAAGAATCAGAACCTCCAAACAGGGTTGCTTTTTATTCAGCAGCTTGTCTAGGAAGTGGCTTCTTTGTGCAGCTAGAACAAAGCAGCTTATAGAGAAGTTAAAGCTGTGCCAAACAGTGCCTCACTCATCCATTGTTCTGCACCAACTTATAGAAAAAGAGCTCTCTGTGGTATAGAATGCATGCTTTAATTTGCACATATATGCTAGATCAAACATTAGAAGTTAGATCAAGCCGGAGTACATAAACTACTGATCCTACTTGTCCGCTTATCAAGGTTATTAAAACGATCTTTAATATGCACATATATGCTAGATCAAACATTAGAAGTTGGATCAAGCTGGAGTACATAAACTACTGATCCTACTTTGCTCTGTGCTTATGTAATAGTTTGTGTAGAAAATACTTCCTGAACTATACTAATGACATAAACTTTTCATTGCTTTATTAGCAAAAGCTAGTTTCCTTTCGGTTTTTTATAGGACATGTCACATAGATCTACAATATTTGTCAGCTCTAGAGATAAAGATTGCCTGATTTGTAGAATAGTTATGCCTCATATGGTTACATGATGAAGTAAATCATTTGTGCCAAAAGTTCTTGTTTTATACATGCTTTTATGTACATTGCATTACCAAACTTAAGGTCTCTGTTTTTTGGGATGGCGCATGTTTAATGGTTCTGCTTGCAGATATTTCCTTGATAACCCTATTTTCTCAATTATAAATAATTTTAACTATAAAAGTGGGATTAAGAGATCAAATATTTGTTCCAGCTGGACTGTATTTTTTTACCTTTTCATTTTATATAGGACCTCAGAGTTGGATGAAGCTGAATTTTCTAAGTACCACTCAGGTGTGAAGCGAGGTGATATTGTTGGCATATGTGGATATCCAGGTTTGTAGAGTTCAACCGAAAGTTTTGAATTATATTAAGTATAAGGGATTCCTATGTACTATTTTGGTCGAAATATTACTTGTTTAGACTATAGAATGTTATAACTTGGTAACTTATTCCTTTGTTATGGTTTCAATATATAAATTGAAGTAGTATGGTTTCTGAAAACTGTACTGTTATGTAGCTTATATCCCTGGTTAACTTTACAATTCTATAGTGGTCCATGCTGTTTGTCTGAGCGATTACAATGATAAGATGGCTGTTCATTGTATTTTTTTCCTATGTTTGTTAAGTTATTTAGTATGTTGAACATCAGGAAAAAGCAACCGAGGGGAGCTTAGTGTATTTCCAAAGAGATTTGTCGTCCTCTCTCCATGTCTTCATATGATGCCTCGACAGGTGAGAATCAAAACTTAATTCAAACAAATAGTTCTTCGAATACTGTGAGTACTGTGGCCTTGAAAAATTTTGTGCTTTCGAGAAGGCCCTCTGATATAGTTGAAATTGAAATGATTACGTATTTAGTGTGTATTGTGTAATAAGCAATCTTTTTAGTGTCTATTTTTCACCCTCTGTTGTGGGGGCTGAACTCTGTTCTGGCCTGCTGTAGGCCTAAAGAAGGCCTATTTTCCTATAATATTAGTTGCAACCTTTACATAGTAAGTATTATCTTTACAGAAGGGTGAAGGAAGTGCAGTGCCTGTACCGTGGACTCCAGGAATGGGTAGGAACATCGAAAATTATGTTTTGAGGGACCAGGTTTGTTATCATTCTTCATTACATCTTAATCAATTGCTATAGTATTGTCACTTAAACACTGGTTATTTACCATTTCTTCAGGCAAGTAGTGTTGTCTTATTTCCTGAGTCCTGACATTATGTGATTGCAAACATTTGAAGCTTATTTTGCAAGAATAAAGTAGTTTCCACTGGTATCCTGAATATGTAACAAACATCTAGGGAACATTTCCAATTATAGTAGACTCTGCAATCTAAAGCGGGTACCTCACAACTATGCAATGCGGTCGACTTTTTTGGGTTTATGTGGGCAAGCCATTGTTGTGGTCCCATTTTGGTCGAAAATTGTTAATAAAGCATGTAATATCAGGACATTTTAAGAATTTGTGAGGCTGTTGAAATAATAGATAATATGCCTACTCATTTAGGCTTTGCTTCTATGCACCCTGGAGCCTGGACCACCTTTACATACTAGCATGTTAGGGGTCAATTATTTTTCTCTAACTTTTCTGTCTCGTGTGTTGTGAGTTAATTGCCAACAATGAATAATTCATTTTAAATTTGGCTTATGTTCAAATGTTGATAATAACTAGAAGCAACGCTTTGGTTTTTGACTGTTTGTTTTCATACGTCAGGAAACTCGGTATCGTCAAAGGTATCTTGATCTTATGGTAAACCATGAAGTGAGGCACATCTTCAAGACACGATCTAAAATTGTCTCATTTATCCGAAAGTTTCTTGATGACCGTGAATTTTTGGAGGTAAGCACAAGATTTGTGCAGTTTCTTTCCAGTTGACACTTCAATATCTGACCTTATGTTTTTCTAGGTGGAGACTCCGATGATGAACATGATTGCTGGTGGAGCAGCTGCAAGGCCTTTTGTTACACATCACAATGAATTAAACATGCGGCTTTTTATGCGCATTGCTCCTGAATTATATCTGAAGGAACTGGTTGTTGGTGGATTGGACCGTGTTTATGAAATTGGAAAGCAATTCAGGAATGAAGGAATTGATTTAACACACAATCCTGAATTCACAACTTGTGAATTTTATATGGCGTATGCAGATTATAATGATTTGATGGAGCTTACTGAAACCATGTTGTCAGGTAATCATGTGTTAGCTAAATAATGATACGCCAGTGTTAACTTTTTTGTTCTATCATTTAAAATTACAGTATTTACCCATATGCATTTTTATTTCATGGTTAATAGGCATGGTTAAGGACCTGACAGGTGGCTATAAGATAAAATATCATGCAAATGGAGTTACTAACCCCCCAATAGAAATTGATTTCACGCCTCCCTTCAGGTATTCAAACAGATGTCTTAAAGATTAAAAAATAACACTATATCCCTAGGTGTGCCTTTTACATGTTCTTCAATCTGCAGTTGCTAGACTCTGATACAGTTTCTCTTTTATCTTATTGCAGAAGGATAGATATGATTAAAGATTTGGAGGCTATGGCCAATCTCAGTATACCAAAAGATCTATCAAGTGATGAAGCGAATCGTTATTTGATAGAAGCATGTGTGAAGTATGATGTGAAATGTCCACCTCCCCAAACGACATCGCGGTTGCTTGACAAGGTTTCTATTTGACTTCATGGAAACTGGCTAGTTAGATTTCTGTGCTGATAATATATAATATTTTATTACTTGAAGAAGCATGAATTGTCCATCCAGCTAGTAGAATTTTGTTTTATTTCCCATTACACCCAGAGTTGTTAAGGTCTTTATTTTGTCGACTTTAATACTGTTCCATTCTACTGGGGAAAACACATTGTCTAAGGCAAAAGCTTTGCTTGAATGCATTTGTTTAAATGCAAGGTCTTGGCCTTTTGGAGTATAGATCAATCATTTCTGTTGCAGTGTGTCCATATCTGCTACATATTAATGTGCTCTGTTGCAGTGTATCCCATGAAAATTATATTTGCTACATCCTGATGTGCTCTGTTCTAATGTATCCCATGAAAACTATATTTGCTGCATACTGATGTACTCTGTTGCTGTTGGATAGTTGGTTGGCCATTTCTTGGAGGAGACATGTGTGAATCCAACATTTATCATCAATCATCCAGAGATAATGAGTCCATTAGCAAAGTGGCATAGGTCCCGACCTGGATTGACTGAGAGGTTCGAGTTGTTTGTTAACAAACATGAGGTATAGGCTGTTCCTCATTGGCGCTACTTCCATGTTGATTCCTTGATGTTTCACAGTATGACCTTCAAATACCTATAGGTGTGCAACGCATACACAGAGTTGAACGATCCTGTTGTGCAGAGGCAACGGTTTGAGGAACAACTAAAGGTAATTTTTTAAACTTAAGTAACATTGCAGTTTGTATGTTCCTGTAATCCTGTTAGAAGCAACCTAGTCATCATTACATGTTGGATTTCTGTAACAATGCACACACGTGTGTGCCTAAGAATATAGAACCTAAAAGAAATCTATGGAATGGATAGAATGACAAGAGCCCGAAATTTCATGAGCCCTTTTCATGTTATATTTGCAATCAAGCATTAAAGGAGACTTGCATTTTCTATTCTCTATCATTGAATTATTAGGAGTGTAAGTTGTATAATCAACAACGTATCATGTCCAGGACCGTCAATCTGGTGATGACGAAGCTATGGCTTTGGACGAAACATTCTGTACTGCCCTTGAGTATGGTTTGGCACCAACAGGTGGTTGGGGCTTGGGAATTGATCGCCTCACGATGTTGCTAACAGATTCTCAGAACATTAAGGTTCGAGTATTTCCACTAGTTTTCTATATGATGTATTGATGTCCAATGCCTTCTTGATCTTCTTGGCTTTCAGTGGATTATTATTGACTGATAGATTACCTTCCAATGCAAACTCAGGAAGTACTTCTATTCCCGGCTATGAAGCCTCAAGAGTAGTAATCCACAGCCAAAAGCCACAAAAGGGTATGCTTACGAGTCTGTAACTTTTAAGACTCTTTGTTTGCTCGGTTGAAAACATTAAAGCATGTAAGGCATTTTTTCTATGCATTTTTCAAGTTGAAAGAACATTTAAATAATGCACCTTTCTGAGGTATGGTTTAGAGTTAGGGTGTCTATAATTCAATACACATTTTTAGGCCAAGTGACCTCTTAACGTTTTTCTGCATTTAGACTGTGCTCAGGATCGTTCAACTCTGTGTATGTGTATAGGTGTTCTCACAGACTTTTTAAGGTTGTATAAAATTATGACTTCCACCACAGAAATTATAAACAAGATTATATTTTGTTATAATGTATGTGATCAGAAAATAACTGCTAGCAACCCACAATTAGGTGGGTCCAATTGAGATAGAACATTAAAAGCTACATTACCATTTTCATCGTGACTAATGAGTAATGACATTGACATCCCATATTTTACCCCCATGCCTTGGCACCAGCAAAGAACGATGATTGCCTATTACCCTGTGCTGGGCTTGAGGTGGATGAGGGAACATACACCCTACACTATGGTGATATTTCAAGATATCTGTATGATTCTAGATTCACTGGGCGTGCTGTGTCCATTGTTCTACTTTATTGGAAGTTCTGTTTGAGATGCTGCATCTTCAGTTGTCTACTGCCCCGGTGCTGATTATGTTGTATAATTCAGACGTGCTCATTGTTGATTTTGTACACGAGTTTGCACTGCATAGGCAGATAGGCTGGAGGATACGCTAACTTGGATATTTGTGTCACAGCTCAAAGCAAACATGATGCTACATAGGCTGGAGGATACATCAAAGTTGGACCTGTTGTGAATTATACTTATTTTTGCTCTTGTGCGTGCGAGGTTTCCATTTTTCATTATTTGTATTTCCCAGCAGACAGTTATTAACTAAATACTGTAACGTCACAGTAAGTTCAGTTTAACTTCAAACATTGTAGTTTTGAGGAGATTGCAAATATTTCGGGTCAATGCAATTGGTGCTTTTGATAGCCATGCAAAATGCCTCTTCTCGTCATGATCGTGTTTGCTTTATGCTGATGTTCAGCCATCATTCAGGTTAAACTGGCATGTAAATGTAAACCGTGCAATCAGCTGGGTTTGATATTATAAATTTTAATTGGCAATACATGAGTAACACTTTTTGCGGCAGTTTGATATTATAGGTGTTTGATATTACAAATTTTAAGTGTTACTACAATGTTATCAAACACTTTTTGCGGCAGCAAAATTTTAACATGTAATGGCATAATTTTGTAAAAAGTGTTTGATACATGCCATAATTTGTAATATCAAACACCTATAATTTTTTAACCAAATTTTAAAAAGGGGCGTTGTTAGAGTAGTTTTTTTGCGTAGAGCCCTATATTTCAATTTGAGACACCAGTTTGAGCATTGTTGAAACTCTGTAGACATATCATACATGATATTTGGTTTGAGGAGCCATAACATGTAAGAGTGGGTCTACAAACTTATTAATGAAGATTGAGTAGCCAAGATATTTCTAGAAATAAGTACTTAATAAAAATGTATGTATTTGGTGAATTATACCAAAATCCTTGAGATTCACAGTTTCTAAGAGGACTTAAGAGGGACAACGACCAATTCTTAGTGTTTTCAACATTCAACCTCTACAATCAGAGTCTAATAGGATAAGTGGTTGAAAAACTTTACCCTCAAAGAATAATGTCCATCTTTACACAATATTGTAAGAAATAAACATAAAACATACTACATCTCTTAGGGCTAGTTTGGGAACCTCATTTTCCAAGGGATTTCTATTTTTGCATGGGAAAATGATCTAATTTACCTTGGGAAAATGAAAATCCCTTGGTAAAATGGGGTTCTCAAACTAGCTCTTACTATATATTTCTTTTGATGTAGCGCTAGTATGGAATCTATACTACTTATTAAGGCTACAATGGTAGCCTGCCTAATTGCGTTCTGCCTTCTATAGATCTGGATCGTCTATTAGCCCCTGTGAATCTCCACCGTTCGTTCGTGACTCTGTCCACCCACGCCACTCCCCGACCTTCCGCTC
Organism: Zea mays; assembly: GCF_902167145.1. Classification (NCBI taxonomy): domain Eukaryota; kingdom Viridiplantae; phylum Streptophyta; class Magnoliopsida; order Poales; family Poaceae; genus Zea; species Zea mays. The sequence continues at coordinate 252,353,454 of NC_050096.1, read as the reverse complement.
CACGCGACAACCTCCCTCTCGGTTCTCCCTCTGCCGCCGTCCCCCTGGCCCTGCTTGGCGGCGCCCTTCTTCCCTAGGCCGGCGAGCAGGCCCTCTTTCTCCCCCTGCCGAAGCTCTCACGACTCCCCCTCCATGGCAGGCGTCACGCCCTTCCCTGTTGGCCGTGGACGCCGACGCCGTCCCCCATCCATGGCACTTTCCCCATGCGCCACCCCCTCCGACGGCGACTGTGCTAACCGTGCCCGTCGTCCTCCATACACGGTCGACCATCTCTCCTCAAGCCGTCACAGCCATAGCGAGTCGGGGCTGGGCTAGGTCGCCAGAGAGCCGTGCCTCTGCTCCCACCTCAATGCCGGCGAGCTCGCCCTTAGCCGACGTGCTATGGCCAGCTCCCTTCGACGGCCCAGCTACAGCTCGCCTGCGCCAAGTCCGAACGCCCCCTTTTCCCTCGTCATCGTTCTGGAAAGATAGCGCCAACTTCTCTCGTCATCCTCACCATCCGCCTGCGCAGGTCCCCCGCGGCGAACACCACCATTTCCTGCAGCCCATAGTCAGCGCTCCTCGCTGTTCTCCGCAATGCCCTCAAACTGTTCGACATAATGTCCAAGAGAAACGCCATGTCAATGACAGCGTCGCCGAACCCCACTCTTGTCCAAGAGAAACGATATGTAAAGTATTGAACCATTTGGAGCAGATGATTGTTGTTCTTTTCTTGAGTACCAAGCACCATAAAAGAGAAGGTGGGGCTGAGGGCATTGTCACATATCATTTAAATGTACTGTAGCCAACTGAGTAAGCAAACGAAGATGCCTTTGATCAGCTTTGCACAGCAATGGAACTCCACCGTTCTTGCGATTGGAAAATGGTCGGCTACTGCACCTTTCTTTCATTTTTATGCTTTTGCTTTTCAAGGCTGATGTATGCACCTTCGTATCAGTTGAAGGACATATACAGGAAGCTGGGAAAACTTGCTGATGAGCAGTGGCTTCTTATCCTAAAAATTACGAGCCCGTAGAGTAAGAACCAACTGCGGATCTGAGGGCTGGCAATGTTCAAGGCTTCCAGGATCATCAAGTTGGCCTTCCGATGTAGTACATGTACTGACAGGTATTAACTATAAAAGATGATCCAGATTTGTCATGATGTATGACAGGTATTAGCTACAAAAGATACCCCAGATTTGTTGATGAAAGAACACATAGTTATCTCTACTACTATTATGTTCCTATCGTAGGCGTCCACATTCGACGATGGTGCACGGTTCTGCCGTCGCGCTCCCTCCGCCTCCCCATGCCCCGCTCCCGTGATGCCCGCGCGTGCCCTCGCCTCCGCCGCCCTCGCGACGCTGCGCCCTCCCCCGCGATGCCCGCGCCCTCCGTCCGCCGCGAGATCCCCGCCCTTCCCTCAAACCCTGTCCTGCACCTCGTGCCTCCGCCTCCACTCGCGATGCTCCTGCCCGCCCCACCGCCGTGACAACCGCCTTCGCATCCGCCGCCAGATCCCCGCCCTTCCCCCAAACCCTGCCCCCATCGTCTCTGCAGATCCGGCGTTCGCTCGGGTCTCCTTGCCTCGCCGGGGTCCCACCGCGATGGTCGAGGAGCATGGTGGGCGCGGGGAGGCGGGAACGAGCGGCGGAGGAGGTGAAGCTCGACATCCGCAACATGCTCATGGCGCTCGAATCCCTCAAGGAGGAGTCCCTCAAGAAGAAGAAGGGCGATGCCGCGCAGCAGCAAGAGCCACCACAGAAGGAGGTAGGGATGAAAACGGTCGGAAACAGTATTTATTCGGTAATCAGTTTTTTAGTCGTTTTTCTTTGATTGCGAATAAATAGGATATGGAATCTATAATACAAATTTGTATTCTTGTTTTTAACATCCAACTTGTAAAGATTCATAAAAGATAAACCTTAAATTCATTCTATATTTTATCAAATAATAGGTATAAACTTCGGTATGAATTCGGAAATAAATTCGGTAATTTTTTCAACTATTTGTATTGTAGGGACCAAATAATACATAAAACAATTTATGTAATATTTTATTCATATTTGTACTAATGTGCTTGATAACATAAGAAAAGATCAACATCAAATTTTATACATATCTATTTTAAAATATTAAATTTGTCCTAACAGTTCGGATTACCACTTTCATCCCTAGAAGGAGGTATTCTGGGCTCCCGCGTCGCTCACCACCAAGTCCTGTGCAGATGTCGAGTACGACGACGATGACTCGATGCGTCCCACCGCCGAGCCCGCCAAGGAGGAGGACATCGAGGGAGCTGTGTGCAGCGCCCCCTGTCGTCGCGCCGTCAGGAATACTACCCCCTCCCCCTCGCGCGACATGGTGGATGCACGGGCCAGTACCGGTGGTGAGGATCCCACGGCCGTGGACGTCGTCGTGACACAACTAGCTCTGCACCGGCTGCGTCCACCTCTAGACTTTCTTGCATCGCCTATCGCCCTGCTGGAAGGTACGCCCGTGTCATCCCCACCCCTCCAGTGTCCCTTCGCTAGGAATCCCCATCCCCTCACCTCTACAATGCCGCAATGATGCCTGCCTTGGAAGAATTTGGGGATGAGTAGACCACGTCGCAATGTTCCAGATAGCGAACGAATGAGGGCAAAAGAGAGGAAAAACAGGTTCTGCAAGGTTTGGGTTACACCGTGTCTTCACCTGCGGCCTCACCTCTAGCGCCTAAGGCCGGTTAGGGTTCTTGACATTGGCCAAGGCTAAGGATGTGACAAAATGTCATGAATTTGTTTCATTTGCTTACCTCCCTCCCATCTTGTTTAAGTAACCCAATCCACCGCATTTGCTGCAAGATTTTAATGTTGGAGATCACATAGACGTCAAGCTTATTGATTGAAGTTGGTGCAGATGGTGGCTGCATGCCCTTGCATTTCAGCCTCGCAACGATTTTTTGCCACACGAGTAGCGGTTTCTAGGACTGATAGCATGCTCAGTACCACTGCTACATTCCCCAAAATCAGCTACCCTTGGCCTATAGCTTTTAAGCGCAACAGTGTTCTTGTACAAGCAATATCAGTTGAGTATGGCTCGCAGGGGCTTTGTGTTGATCTCAGAGGTAACTCAGATTGTAATTGGTATGATGCAAAGTAGTGCTTATCTGCATATGGATACACATGGTGCCATTTTTGGGTTGCACATAATAGGTTGACTGCATTTTTACCTTCCATTTTGATATGTTGCTTCCTTTACTTATTTCTTTTATGGCCTTGAAGATCTTTTTAGCTCAACACATTGGAAATATGCATCTTCCTTTACTTAAAATTATTGTCTTGCAATCCATTTCTGCTACCTCTAGCTATCCAAACAAAAGCAGCTCTGTTCTTTTGTAGCCAGTATAGTTGCTGATGTATTTAAAGTGAGGCTTAAATTGATGTTGGTACATACTTGATTATTGGTAGAGAAGAAAGAAAATAAATGTAACATGATTGATGCTCTATTTAATTTTAATAACACATCTCTATACTATACAACCATTCACAAAACTTGATATATTGTTTTGATTTCAAACCAATATGGTATAAAATCTTTTGGTTCGATTCAGTCCAACCTGGTTCCTACCTCGTGCTCATCGATGTGTTCTTAGAACAAGAATAGAGTATCCATATTCTATCACTCATTCTTTTTAGCGGCATATCAAATTTTGCTGGAAAAATTTGGTCTTTTATATGTACACCATGAAATCTGATACATACATTTGTCACACCAACACTCAATGTTCAAGTGCAAGTATACAACTTTGTAAAGACCATACTGAAGTAGTGTTGCATCAACAATTCCTATATCTGACAGGAGGTTTTAAACTGCTATTGCTAACTGTTTTGTGAATCCATCTTTGCAGATTGTAAATACAGTGAACATCATCGATGCCAAAATCAGAGATCGGATGTTAAGGTGAGAAATGTAATACATACCCTCCTCACCCATCTATGCCAGTATGAAGTTGCTAATCATCTTTCCATGAGGCACGGTGCCCTTGGCCACGATCTCCAGTCTAGATAACTGTCATGTGGAGCTGCATGGCTAACTACGTTATTTTTCTTGTTTATTTCTTTTTAGGGGAACTGCTGTCGGGGCCTAGGTTCTCGGACTGGTGGTCGTGCGCGGGGCTGCGGTCCGCCTTCGACCTGCCCATCGCGGCGGCGTAGCTGCAGATCAAAGCAAAGCAGGGGCGAGCAAAGCAGGGCCGCCCAGATCGAGACGTCGTCGAGGCCGAGCAGAGCTCCACACCTCCACCTAGGCCACCCGCTTGCCAGAGTGGAGGACGAGCTCCTCCTGTGCCTTCGCCAGCTATGTGCTCCGTGCTCCGCCGCCTGTCTCCCTAGGCCACAGGGAGGTTGTGTGGGGGTTGCATCTGACAACGCCAAGGCACCGTCGAGACCGAGCAGAGCTCTGTGCCTTCACCAGGTCGCCCACCCGTCCAAGTGGAGGACGAGCTCCTCCTCAACAGCCAGTAGGCCGAGCTCCTCCCCGCGGACCCACCCTCAGCCAAGATCCATAGCCCGCTCCGAGCCAGCGCGCCACGAGCTCCACCGAGGCACCGATCCTATCTCCGCCCCGTGAGTAATCTAAAGTTCTAAATACATATTATGGCTGAATTTACATCTTGATATATGATGGAGCATATTCTAGATAGAAGTATGGTTGTCGTATCATAGGTATTTGGTGTGAAGCCGAAATTAGTAGTAGAATTGACACTTGGTAACCACACTTGGTAACCAGTACAACAAATAGTTGGTGGCAACTTCTACAGTGGATAGTTATTTTTTAAAAATACATTGGTTGTTTGTTGCATTTTTGTTTTTGCTTTTATGCCACCGCTGTACTAAACCTCTAAAGATGTCTTCAAGGGGGAGGGGCCTGAACCTGAAGCACGGGAAGGCAACCAGGTACAATTCAACTAAGTCTGTCAGCATGCAAACGATTATTTCGTGCATAGGTGTGTGGAATTCTGATGACGTATTTTAGAACATCACTGCATGTCATCATTGTTCTATTATATAAAATATACGAGTCATACTTTACCTCTTATATTTGTCTTTATACATGCATGTCAGTTTTGAATTGTTACTTTGAGTAGGCTAACTTCTTCACTTGAGTAACCGGAATCTGCTTTACCTGTTTGTCTTCTTTGTGATTATCTCATTGTAAAAGCCCTCTGGGTCCAATCAGAAATTGGCAGGGAATTCCAACACAGATTTGTAAGTATTCAAACAGGTTTGCTCGCTCTTTCTCTTCCCTTCCTGCTTGATAATTCCTGAATTCTGTTAGGCCTTGTGCTATTTTATTTTTGTTCAAATATGCATGGCTTTCATTTAATAGAATGTCTTTTGAATTACTGCCTCAGGACAAGTCCAGTTGAGTTTGTTGTCCCCTGTGGTTGCTATATGGAATCACTAATATGACATTACCATTCCCTTTTGTTCCGTAATCACATCTTGTGAGTTGGATATTGATTACTATCTTCATGTGATGACAGCTGGGGATGATCTTATGTCTGATAGATATCACTTGAGGCAAGTTTTAATGGTTCTTTGGTTCACTTAAGATGGTAACTCATAGTTTTAGTGGTTATGATACAATGATTTCAGGCCCTTAACAAGATGATAACTCACAGTTCTGCACCTGGAAATAATGTGTTTGTGGGATTTGGAGTGCGGCCAGCGGGCGGGCGGGTGCAGCATGCAAGGAGCGGATGGGTCCAGGATGCGTGGAGCACGATTGAGCATCGGGTCGGTGCACGTTAAAACATAATGCAAATGTGAGTAAACAATTTATCTTATAAGCATACTAACTTGGACCCTATTGATTCGAACCTTAGACGACTATATGGTTTCTCGATTTATAAATCATTTGGGAATTCTCGATTTATAACCGAGGAAATGGTTTCTCAGCAAGCTGATAGAGATGTATATTGGTTGCTCCAGAATATTTTTCTTACAGCTGCATATCAGTTGCATTGTGACATGTTGGCAGGATATCAGTTTTCCCTTCAACTTGGCTCTTGTTTGCTTTCTATGTGATTATTGTATATCCATTCCTGTGATGAACATTTTAGTAATCTGAGTGCCCATTCAGTTGGTGCTCCTTCCTCATCACTTTGATGGGAGATTGAAGGAACCAATATACGTGAGTACACTGTAGAGACCTGGCATTCTGAGGGATAGGTCATATTGATTGCTCTTAAAATTCAAGACCTTTATATTTTTTCGCTATAAAAATTTCTTGTGTTTTGTTTTTTGGGGAGGGAGGAGGACCCTGTAGTTTAAAGTTTAAACAAATCTTTTGGTGCTTATTTTGGTCATGTAGTATACCTCAAAGATGACTTTCTTGATTAAAGTGTGCCCTATAATCTATATGTATAGTCAGGTCGCATGTGTGCAATTAGGTGCCCGATCATTTTCCTACTTTTTTCTGTTATGTTTGTCAGTAACAGCATTAGAAAGACCTAAAAATATGACTTCCTTTTCTCTTGTTCTCACGTAACTGAAATGTTCTATTAAACTTCTGTTCTGGCACAGAAATGCAAAGGTTATATATCAAATTTGATATTTGTCAAAAGACTTAGGCTTTATCACATCTTGTAAAATTATCACTTTTCTTTGGACTACTTGATATCTGGTTGAGAAGATCCTTTTACCTTGCAGGAGCTGCACCTGCACTACTGTGTAGTGACTACAAACTCGTGAATCAACAAAATCTACCACTTGAAGGTTCAGATATTAGTTCTGTCAATGAATCCATTTGTGCATGACCTCACTACATATTGTGATTATAAATATGTAACCATGCGTGGAATGATTCTTGGCTTCTTGATTTATGTTTTGCATTTGTGTCCTGAATTATAGTGACTGGTTTTGATTCAACTTATCATGCTCTACTAATACTTTGATATAGGCTGTGATAGCGAGCAGGGGGTGAGGGAGCGAACAGAGTGGTTGTCCCCTCATTCGAGATGTAAAGTCGGCCCTCTCCTTACCTCAATGTACTGCTCGTAAGTTTTTATAACTCAGAAGAATCATTCTAAATAGCCCAATGATGATACATGTAAACTATTTTCTTGTCGTGAACCTTGAAGCCAGGATGGAAAGACCTCTTCGAATTATAAATCTCGACCTAATTTGAGCTTGAGTCTGATGACATGTTTTGCACCGCAGGAATATATCCTAAAATCTGCATTTTTATTTTCTAACAATATGTTAAGTCTTCAGCACTTAAATTCATTTAATCTAAATTAGTTAGGTCTACACAAGATGTGAAGTTTATACAATTCCAACTAACGGTCAACGTCGCAGCTCTGATAATCAATGTAGTTGCTGCTGTCAGTTCTGGAAACGTGCCGTTGAATGATGTTCAGGTTTGAGTTCAGCTCTGAGATCTATTGGTAGTTGCATTATTTATCATCATTTAACTTGTAAAAGCTGCAATTTCTTCAGTTCTGTACATGTCCAGACAGTATTTTTAAAAAGATGTGTTTGGTGGAATTCTAATTTTTGCTCCATTGGCTGACAGTTGCTGTGGGTTAACCTAATTATGGATACTTTGGGTGCCCTTGCATTGGCGACAGAACCACCTACAAACCATCTTATGGAGAGACCCCCAGTAGGGAGAAGGTAGTGAATCACCATCTATCTTGTAGCATTGTTTAAACTGTATATGTTCGGAAATTGTACACACTACTTTCTCTGATCACAGATCCATTGGACATTGACATTGACAAGGTCTCTAATACAATAATCAGCAATATCTATAAATTCCAAATAGAAAAACTTAAGTAATTTTTTATAATGAATCTGCTAGCATCAATCTTATGTTGCCAATCTGTTTGAAATTTTAATTATTGGTGATATTGAAGTTAAAAAATGTTTTGACTCACGACAAACTTAAATGGACCTACATTTTTGTGATCAGATGAAGTATTGGGCAACATATTGTAAATATAAGATTGTTGATAATTTTAATTGCTAGATCATTTCAGTTGCATCAAATATATGTCAGTGTTTATCTCTGTATGTTGCTATTAAAGTGTCAAAAGTATTTTTGTTAGCAGTGCTAAATGTTTCCTCATCACCTTTTCAGGGAGCCATTGATTATAAATATCATGTGGAGAAACTTAATTATCATGGTATGCTATATTTGCCGTTGTATTCTATGTTTCTTGTTATAGATCTTCCTACTGAACGCTTGTTCCTTGTTCAGGCTTTGTTTCAAGTTTCATTTCTCCTCACTCTCAACTTCAAGGGAATAAGCCTCCTGCAGTTGAAAAATGATGATCCAGCACATGCAGATAAAGTGAAAAATACCTTCATATTCAACACATTTGTTTTCTGCCAGGTTCTGCGTTTTAGCTTTTGCTTATAAAAGAAGTTTCTGCCTTTTGTCTAATGCGACTCCAGAGCTTTATGCAACAAATGCAGTAGTGGCCTGACATGTGTAATTTTGTCTTCTTAGGTGTTCAACGAATTCAATTCGTGTAAACCAGATGAGCTGAATGTATTCAAGGGCATTTCAGAGAACCATCTGTTTATTGGCATCATAGCTATAACAGTTGTACTCCAGGTAGAATCTCTAGAATGAGTTTCCTTTCTTAACTAAGATAAATTGATTTAGGTCTAAGAAACTGTTTTAGATCACCTGGACTTTGCCACGAATACCTTTTATCAGAAAATGGGGGGAACGATAAAGGATGCTGGAAAATGAAATATATTATTATAGCTAATAAATTGGCTTTCCTGGAGGAACTAGGATTTGGACCCAGCCAAGTGGCCAAGTGTATGGAAGAATCGTGTCGTGGCACAGACGACCAGCTGCTTGACTCTCCCTCTTCTGTCTGATCACATTTGTACGCAAGATATAGATAGTACTACTATACAGTGGAGTCTTCTTGCAGTTTGTCTATTTTACACAACTGACATAGTCTTCAGGTATCTCATTGTCTGTTCTTATTTAGTTATATTAATGATGTTTACTATTAATTTTGACCATCACAACTTCGACTTGTCCAGCTCTGCCTCTATTTGTCGGTTCAGCTCTGCTTCTATAATTTTTTTGGTCCACTGTACAATGGGCTCCTTTATTACCTCCTTGAGAATCCTTTTCAGTTTGGTCCACTGTCTCATCATCCATCGAATCACGGCCGAGGCACACAATCTAAAAGGCAAAAGAATTATAGAGGCAGAGCTGGACATAGTCTTCAGGTATCTCATTGTCTGTTCTCAGATAGTACTACAATGATCTAGCCTCTATAAAATTTATTTTAGTGATTCATTGCATCATATTACTCCTATCTTTTTGCAATATAGTTTGGATTCACATTAGCCTTGTAACAAAAAATAAATTCTCAAAACATTATTATGATACTCCTAATTAGATTGGTACGCTAGACAATGTGCCATACAACTAATTCGTTTGAATTTTGCATGCAGTTGAATTTAAGGTTCCTCTTCCCTTGTTTGGAAGAGGTTATGATCATTGTACGCTCCCGGCTCAATGTTGAACACTCTTGAAGTACACTGTGAAGTTGCAGAGGATGGTCATCAGAATCTCAAAGATCAAGAATTGCCATAAAGGTGCTGATGAGTTCTTTGATGATATATGTAATTTCAATTACATGAACTATAAGAAAGTGCAAATTGAATAAGTAGAGATGATATAATATTACATATTTATATCATCAAAATAATATTAATATTACGATGATATTTTATCACAAGGATTTTGCATATCATGGTGACGTTTGTCGTTTCGTATCTATGTTTTATATTAACTTTAAACTCCGTGGCAACGCACGGGTACATACCTAGTAAAGTACATAATTTCAATAATCTGATTAGAAGAATGGCATTTATGCTATTCAATGTACAATCTAATTCTACTAAATATACCCTAAATAACGGATATGCAATCGATGTATAAAATTTCTGTTACCTCTAAATAAGTAAAATTATAAGTTTAACCTACCCCTATAAGGCAAGATACTTGTTTGGAGAAGTGTTTTTTTACAACAAAGAGGCAATTGAATATGTATGATATTTTCAAGATGGCCTACTCGATAGTCTACATGTTGTGGTGTATATTTCAAATCAAGGGCAGCTCGCGAAATTTGAAAGGGGCATGTAAATCAACACAATAATGGATAGTTTTGTTAGATACTAATGGTTGTCTTACAAATAGGCTTTGCATTTAGTGTGTTGTCATATTCATATAGTGTATCTATTTTTAATTTTTATTTAAAAGCATTGTTCATCATATAGAGGCTGAAATTATATAATAATATAGCACGGTTGAGTGCAAGATTCTTGCCAAGTTTAAAATAAAAATGCTTTCTAAACGAAAAAAACGCTACATAGGTAGTCTCTATCTCCCTCGATCCTAAACCATAAGTTATTTAGGATTTTATAGGAACGTTGTTTTTCTAGATATATGTTGTATCTAAATATGTAGTACAGATTATGAATCTAAAATGGACTAACAATTTCTATAATACTAGGTCAGTACCCGTGCGTTGCAACGGGAACATATAATACCATGATAACTTATATACAAAATGTGTCTTATATTGTCATAAGAAAATATTTCATAATTCATTTGTGATCCTAGCCATACATAAATTTTGTTATTTTAATTTAGTTGTTTCACTACTACATTGCAACCATCAGTATCATGTAGACTTCGATATCTGTCATGATTTGCATGGTCTCATTATTGGAGAGCACGTGCCACACCTGCTGGTAGAAGTTCTGTCGTACATCGTTAATCATCAGGCACGCACCACCATACACGCTTGCTTAAACAAAAAATGCAAGTGTGTGTTTGCGAAGAGAATTAAAGGCAGGCCGGCACAAAAGGTACCCCGACGATGGCGAGTGGTCATTGTTGTCGGTCCACCTCTGCTCACCTCCGGTGTCGAGATGATGCCACAATCCTTGATATAATAGTCGTCGAACGCGCGCGATATGGTGAGTACCGATCACTCTTGGCTGGGCTGCCAAATGAAGTGCACCCCGGGCTCATCAGCGAGGTAGTACACCTGGTCGTTGCACCACCGGATGTGCTACTCCTCTACATACATCTTGTTCGAGGACACTCACACAACAACAACAATGGTCGTCATTCCAGCGCACAAGAATTCATGGCCGGTCAGTAGCGACTTACGTGGCAGGTTAGGCTTCAGGTGGATGATGAGCTAGACGGTGTGATGGCGTCGTCGTAGGTTGTGATGCCCAGAACAACCCGAGAGTCGTCGACATTGGCGACGACCATGAGGTCCCCATGTTTGACGATGGACAGCGCGGTGCAGCCGCTCTGGACCACGTCCAAGCGGCGGCTGCGCCGGAGCTTTCCGTACACAGCGGCGCATGGGCCATGTAGGACTGCTTCCAGAGGTCGAACTGGCAGTCGCCAAGTTTCTTCTCGTCGTCGGTGAGCGACGCCAACGCGAGCGCCTCGTGCTAGTGGTGTTTGTTCGGGGTTTCCAAGTAAGAAACATGGATTCATCTTTGGCATTGGTTTATGAAAATGATTTATAAGTTAGATCCATGGAAAATATTACGGAGAATAAATGTTACACATGCAAAAAAAGTATTTAAGTTGAAAACATTATTCAAACAAAAGAAATTGCATGCAAGGCTCTTCTTTAAATACTACTCCCTCAATTCAAAAATATAATTTAATAATCTCAGTGATACTTATCTACTACTACACATTGTGCAAGGGTAGCAGGTGGACTTCGGGAGAGATGTATTATATGTTTTTACTATAATAGATGTAGACATAAACACACATGTGGTGTGGTGGTAGCTACAAACATATTTATTTGAGAGGTTGCGGGTTCGAATCCCCTTGGAGCCTGTTTTTTAATTTAATTTTAGCTAGGCGTAGGATGCACGTGGGAATGGAATAGGCTTTGTGGGAGGGGGAATGAGAAAGACACGTGATAGCCGGGAATGGAAATGTGAATGGGCTTTGCAGGGAGGGGGAATGAGAAAGACAGGCAACTGGGAATGGGAATGAGCTTTGCAGTGAGGACGGAATGGGAATGACAGAACACGGAATGGGGCAGCCTACCCCTTACCGTCTTTATGCACTGTTTATGTGTACGGTGTTTTTTTAATAGGTGAAGAAAAAATGGTAATAGATGATGAATAGGGTTGGATAATGATATTTTATGGTTGTAGTGGGGTATAGGGGGAGAATATAGGGAGAACTGCTGCGGGAGATGAAAAATAGGGGATAAAATGTTAATGATGTGACGCAAAAAAGTGATATAGGGAAAGAAATTTAGGAAGAACCGCTGCAGACAGTCTTATAACATTGGTCTTCTCTAGTCTTATCTACGACTAGCAGAAATGGGGAGTCGAAGAAGTGTACAAAGAGAGCTTGTCTGTCCTTTGGTGAAACTTGTACAAAATGTTCGTCTCTTACCTGCTACTCGTCTCCCTTATGCAGGCACACACCTTAAACCTCGCTCACCCTTCGAATCCGATGTCGGCTTCGCCTCGGACGCGCGCTCGTCCACACCCCATCGCCATCCTCCTCCTTCTGTTCATCAGAAACCCCACCCACCCGCCGAAAAAAGGACCTCATGTGCCCGCTTGCACTGCTCCACAGCCACCTCGCGCTCCTCGCCACCACCGACCTCTCGCTTGTTGCCCTCGTCGCGGCCTACTTCGAGCTTGCCTGATGCACCGATGCACTGGGACGCAAAGACCTTGTTGTGCTGATGTTGCCCTAGCTTATGGCTCTTGCCCTCACCTCCGACTCCAGCGCCAGACCGGTCCTCCGCTGCCTCTTCACGCTCTGTGACGCGCTACTGCTGCTCGACTACTTAGACGACGACTAGAGCATCTCCCTTCTGCGGGTGGGGATGGTGGTAGTGCGTTGGTGGGGGTGGCGGCGGGTAGGTTGACGAGGAGTCGATGGCATGTGAGGGGAGCGCAGGTGGAGACGTGATGATGAATGAGGGATGATCCAAATAAGCTAGATCGTTGGATTTTAGTGATTAAGAGAAAGAAGAGATTTGGACTTATCTCATCCATTTTAAAGATGGGATGGTGCTGAGTGCATTTATTTGGGTGGCTATTGCAAAGTTTGCTGTGGTGCTTTATATAGGGGTATAGATATAGACAGATAGATTTTATTTTCCTACGTAGTATCTTTGTATGATGGATGTAAAGTGTGAACTACTTGAAGTAGTAACAATGTAATTGAGCATTTACAAAGAAGAAAAGCAGACATGCAAAAATTATTGTTATGATAGAAAAATGGGACCTAGTATCGTCGAAGGTTCCTACACATGGTTGCACCACTCAAACGGCGACAAGTCGAATCCATGCTGTTTAAGATTGTTCCGAGTGAGTTAGGGATCTGCGTCCTAATAATTAGTAATCGAGGCGCGTATCTCCTGGCTAGCTCGGGCATCATACATGGTACTAGTAAACCTCTCTACCTCTGGATCAGAGAGAGGAGAGCATCGAGATTAGGTCACTAAAGTAAGCTACTCCATTTCTAATTTTCTCTAGAACTGACCAAATCATGCATGTACTCTCCTAAAGTATTGGTGTTGTCTTCAGGATATTAAGACAATTAATTTTGCGCCAGATGTGTATATGTCAATTAATTGAAAACTAGTATTATTTGCTTCTGAAAATAAATTGACTTGAAGAATCGAAGCCAAACAATCTTATGACTAGTGTTATTTGCTTCTGAAAATAAATTGACTTGAAGAAAATAGCACTAATATTAATGACACTAAAGTAGTGTCGTCATAATACACTGCAAAATATATTTTAGTATAATGTACTTGTTTGGTGATGCTGATGTTAGTACTTTTCTCTGTAAAGTCTGGTTAAAACAAAAATAGTTCGATTTAAGACAACTCTAGGAGTTAATTTATTTTAGACAAAAGAATAGCTCTATCCCATACCCAAACTGTGTATCACTATCACCACCTGACAATAGTAATTTGGATATTGTTTCTTCTCCAGCAGTCATCTCCATCGGTGCCCTAGCCTGTATAAATATATATACAGCAATTGTTGCACTGCGTACATACTGTTTATTTGTGCCAGGATCGGAGCTTGCCGTTGCCATAGTATCGATGGCCGCCGCTGCTCCAGGTCCAGGACCATCTCCTCATCAACGACCGCTCCGCTGCTTCCTACTGCTGGTCCTGCTCGTCTCTTCTCCGCATTATTCCTCGGGGGCTCGCACATCACCAGGTCCGTACGTTTAATTTCACTGCACATTTGTACTGCATCCATGCTCACATCGGGAGTTCATGTTGTTATATATGTGTCTGTGTGTATCTGCTCTATTTGTATATACACAGACCTCGCCGGCGGCACACTCCAGTACGGTGCACGGAAACTCATCAGCATCGACAACCCGGTCACTCCTCCGCCGCCGGCGCCGGTATCGGGACCTCCAATTGGCCCTGGATTTGTCAGGCCGCCGCAGGAGGTGTGACGGCAACGGGCATGGACCATGATACGCCGTAATGGACTCTCTAAGTCGAGTAGTAGCTAAATTAGTTAGTGTGTACGCCGATCGGACTGAAAAATCCGGGAAGCTTGTTTCCTGCCGTTATTGCCAAAGTGATGGAATGAGGTTACGTGTTTCTCTTATTGGAATTAGTATTATGAATTTTTGCTAACGTTGGTGGGGAACATGATACTATATTATTAAGGTCTTGTTTGGAAGTTCGAACGCAAGAATTTTTATGTATTCTTGTGAAATAAAATATTCCCTCCGTTTCAAAATATTAGGGCTTTTTCGGTTAGCTCTTAATCCATGTGGATTAAATGAGAATGAGTGGGTTTAAATCCCAAGTAAGTCAAACTTCTTATTTTTTTCTAACCAATTCATGGGTAACAGGATTAACCGAACAAGACCTTAGTTATTTTAGCTCTTGATTTTTATATCTATGTTAATAAATTTATACATATATATCACACAAATACATTAATTATTATATAAATAGACTAAAAAGTTAGTATGTATTTTATTTTGGAACGGAATGAGACGTCCGGAATAGTCAGGAATGGAAACGGGAGCGGGACAAACGTTTTATTATTGAAAACGGGATCGAATCCGAAATAGTTAGGAATAGAAATGGATGGGGATAAACGTTTTATCATCTTAAACGGATCGAGTCAGGAATGGAAACGGGATAAACAAAATTGCGAAAACGAAAGTAAACGGAAATACATACTAATGAAAACTCGTAATTTAATATAAACAAAAAAATGGAAACTTGTAATTTACTATAAACAAAAATTGTATTGATGGTTGACTAGCTATTGATTGGCAGGACAATAACATTAACATAAAAGAAATAGATACAGCAGCGCAACATTCTATTATTATTTAGTTGCTAATGGTGTATATATATCCGATGTTGTTTAAGACTTTAGATAACTTATCACTAAAAAGAGCCGATAGTTACAATAATCATTTATGCTATAATTTATCACCTAAAAACGCGATAATTTATTTTATATACTCATGCATACTAGTCTTGTTCCATATTTATCAAATACGAAATAAATACGGATTCAATCTAGATTAAAAAAGTATCCAAAAAAATAGACGGAATAAACTCTCTCGTTTCCGTCCTGTTTTCATATTTTTTTCATAAATAGAGTCAAGTATAGAAAACAGTACGGGTACGTTTTCAACCCTACTCGTGACATCACTTCAATCTCCAGTAATGAACTTCTCTGGTCCTGAGCAATCCATTTCTTAGGCAAATAATGTAATGCAAAACACAACTTCTCACGTATGGTCGTATGGATATCTGAACAATCCCTGAACGTATCGATGTTGACGTAATGAACTTATCAATTCCTTCAAACATACGGCGTCTATCATAGCTGTTTGCATAAATTAGTATTATTGATTGTCTTCAGTTTGTCGGGAACTTCTGCTATTTGAGTGGCCACGAGGTGAACAGCTAACTGTGGCAAGAAACAATCACTCTAAAGCATAACTTACGATCAGTTTAATGTTCACTCATGACACCAAAAGTAAGCAGGAAGTAGATAGGAACAAAGTACACGGACGAATCTTTAAGTAAGATGAACTAACATTCTCCTGCAATTATTGGTCTAAGAAAAAGCAGTAAAGCAGTCCAGATCATAATTTCTGGTTATTCATGTTCTTGTTCGTCAACTACTGCCTCATCATGCTATCCTTAAAACCACCTGAAAAATTATGAACAGAGAATGGTAAATATCTGAGCAAATGGCAAGGAAGCATTGCCCTGTAAGCTTAATAATCTTCGCAATCATAATGAAGACACAAGCTTCTGTAAATATCTCATATAAGCAATTGAGAACACCCTCGATAATATTTACGGTCACATGGTCACATATCTCAAATGCATCCCCAGTCTAACCGGCATGAGATGTCCTAACGTCCATTGCATTGCATGCTTGCTTCACAGGTGCACTCTTGCTCAGTGCATACCGAAAGGTGCCAGTACAGATGGTGGCTTTAGATGTGGCGATCTTTCACGGCTGCCGATAACACATGCGGAAAGAGGATGGTTCCAGCTTTTGTCGACACAGATCACACACTCACTTGAGCAAGATATCGGTAAGACAAATCAATTACCCAACCACAATAAAAGCAGCAAAAATCGGGTCTACCATCTCTTAACCATGTTACAAAGATTTGACGGCAAAGATTAGCCCTGACATGAAGCACAGCTCCTAATACACTTTTCAAACACATAAATAAAAGATATGCTCCTATAGTTACATATCATTCACTTCACAGTTTAGTGCTAGCGGAATGTTTTTCCTACACGCAACTAATTGAAATTTCAGATATTACCCAAAAACACTAAAAAAAAGGCAGGTTAACTTTTCGCAGTATCGGCTGATATCTAAATTAATTTCTTGTGATATTATAACCTCACCTTTCATGCACATTTCTCCTTTTACTTTCTTGCCTTTCCTTGATTTCCCTTTCCTGTCATTGTTCGATGGGGCCTTCGTCTCCGTGTAAAAGCAAACTCTCCAAATTTATGGCCAACCTTCCCTTCAGTGATCTTGCACCGGACATGAGTTTTCCCATTGTAAATGAGCACAGAGGAACCAACAAATTCCGGCAAAATAGAGGATCTACGAGACCAAATCTTCTTGCCATTCATATTTTCTCTGTTCTTCTTAATTCTAGACAGGAAAGCGTCAACGAATGCTCCCTTCCATAGAGCCCTTGAGCTGCACACAGCAGCAAACACATACAATTCAACACTCAACAAGCAATGGTTGGCATAGAAGCACAATCTAGCGTTGGTGATGATCCGCATACATACTAAGCTTGTACTCCTAGTAGTTGTATCCTAGTAGTTATATATTTACCTGAAAGCACGAGCCGCTGCTCCAAGGCCGGAGAGTAGAGGAGATGCGGTGTGCTGGGATCTGGGAGCCTGATCAGACCACACGGTGGAACATACAAATTGGACAGATCAACATCGACACACGAACAACCAACGACGCGGAAGAGGGGGAGGGGGGAGGGGGGAGGTGGCACCTGAGAGATGGCCGAAGCGGCGGCAGCGGGGAGGGCATGGCTAGATCTGGCGAAAGTAGAGGCGATCAGAGAACCAATCGCCATGGCTTTCGCTTAGGCTTGGGCTCGGCTCCCGGCGGCAGAAGCGGCGGCGCCGTGTTGAGACAGAGACAAGGAAGAAATGGTGAGATCCCAAACAAAACCTACCTGGGCGGCGTGGCGGCGGGCCTGTTCTCGCAATGCGTTGAGTTGGGCCGCATGGGCTGCGAAAGAAGAAAGAAATCTAGCCTTACAATGTTCCGTATTTTCGTCGAAAAAACTTTTTCTCATCAGTGTGTCCGGTAACCCAGTTCCCAGTTCGACCGTGCTCTGCCTTGGCTTCTCGCGGCTCCTTGCTAGAAGGTTGGCTAATACGACAGAATAAGCTGCGACTTATTAATCGAAAGAGCACAAAAATATACATTATAGTTTACTGTTACTATTTTACAGTGAATTCTGTGAGGTAAAGAGGTCCCACTGGATTTGTCAAAATCAAGTATATCGATATTTACTTCTAGGTTTAGAAGCAACAAATAAAGAACTAGTAAAGTGGGAGATGTGTTGTGACCTGTATCGAATGACTCGCTTATATAGCTCACTGGTCATTTGTTGTCGTAAGTGATGGAAGAGGTAATACTGGGTCTATGGGCGATATTGGGTCTATCGGCTAAAGTGATGGAGGCAAGCTTGAATGTAGCAGTTGGTGGAGATGGCTCGTGGAATCACACCAATCAATAATGTCTTGCTTTACCATCCTAGCTTAGCTATAGGCTAGTAAATATGTTTGGAATCTAAATCACACATCTCTTTGCAAAAGAGATATTGACACTTAGTCAACATCGTAGTTGCACATAACATAAAGTATTCCATGCATAGGTTTTGACTATAAGAAAAATACAGGATATAGTTTAGAGAGAAATTAGATTGCCTAATTTACCCGCTCTTATGTGTCATGTTCCTTTCATAATTATCGGGTTTCAAAGGATAAATGATAAAGTTAAGGATCGACTAGTTTTAAGTATTAATTGAGTTGTTGGACACTTAGAATAGTGATAGGACATTTATTTTTTCTTTTGACACACTAGACAGGGGTATGAATGTGTGGCTAGACCTAGGTAGGTTTAGTTAAGAGTGGTGATGTCGACTTTATGATGACTAGTACTAGGTAAACACATAAGAACATATGGGAAATCTGAAACAAAATCTAACTCAAAAAGTAATCAGAACAAGCGAGTTGGTAGTAGCACCGGATATGGGGCATCGAACAAGGGAATTCCCTATTGAGATTCAGAATAGGTGAAGCACTTACGTGTCTAGTGTGCATCAATATGATGCACTAGATAGATCATCCGTAGAGCTTCAAAAAGGTTGTAAATAGTTGTCAGAGACAAGATCCCTGGTCCCTGGGACCCATCGATCAGCGAGCACGTCCGGGGAAAGCCACTAGCAACTAGGGGTCGTCGATCCTCCAGGTAGTGTCTGTCCTGGAGGAACCCGCCCCCGATGAGCCCCGTGGCACCAAGCACGGGGGGCAGGCGTGCTGAAGGGAAACCACACGAGTGGGTCCCTTGCCTGGCCCGAGACCGACTCGTCATAAGTGACCGGCTGCATTAGTTGTGTCTAGCGTCGAGCCACAACGGAGGCGTCGGTCCGCCTCCCACTTATAGCCTATGAGCCACTCAGACCATAGAGCACACATGACCTACGAACCCCTCAGACTGTGGCCCATTTATGGCCCAAGCACCCCCTGACCTACAATGCACACATGACCTATCAGGACTTGGCCTGAGTGCGCAGACCTCTTGTAGGGCACATCGCGGCGAACTGCGCCAACCCCTAGGCTACGAAGGCCAGGAGTCGACATAGCCCGCATGATGGCGCTCGAGCCCCATGCTCCCCGCGCCACCCTCCATAAAGAGTACGACACAGCCAAGCGACCACGAGATGTGTGCCTTTACCCCCATGGTAGAACACTCGGTTTTACCGTCGTCCGATGGCTTCGTCTTGAGGAAACCACCGCAAGCCACCATTGGCCGACCCCCTCTTGGCCTATAAAAAGGAGGAGGCTAGCTCGAGGCTCCAGGTTGGAGGGGCACGGCCTGGATCCCCCAGCTAGGATTCAGGCCCCCGGATAGGGCTGGAAAATAAGCTGGAGGCTCGCGAGCCGGCTCGAGCTCGGAACGGCCACAAACTCTACGATAGACAAACAAAATTTAGATATTTAATCTAAGATGTTAGATTCAAGAACTAACCAGTAGGCCCACAAACGCCGAGTCCAAAGAATACATCTGAAAGTTTGATGGGACGATGAAGTAAGCGAATCCATGACTCAGAGCTAGAATTATCATATTCAAAAGTAAATATGGACAACACTGGCACAAGTTGAGGACATAAGTTAGGAGAAGTAGTCGCTAACCACCCCTTACATCGTTGCATTAAGTTTGATTTTAGACAAGCCTATTCACCTCTCTAGGCCTACATAAACCTTTTTCGATCTGGAGTCGAGAAGGTGGTGTGTGTAAGGATTTGAGATAGGTAGAGGCGAAATGAGTGAGGCCGGTTATATACCACATGTTACAAAAACCAGAGACGACTTGCTACCTAACCGTCTCGGTAGAGTTAATTATAAAAGGTGGCTAGATAGCAAACTTTGTCTAAGAACATGTTTATAAAGATCAATTATTCTATGTGGCATTGTAGAGACGGCCCAAACAAAATAGCCTGTGTAGAAGTAATTCTGTCTTTTAGTTGTGGTCGTCATCGAAGCCATTAGTATTATAAGGTGTTTGGTTTCTTGAGACTATTTTTCTGTCCCTTTGTTTTATTCTATTTTACTTTATAAATTACCATTTTAATGTACGTATTTAATAATTTATAGAGACTAAAATGAAATAAAATAGATAGACTATATAAATTAATTCCTACAAATCTAACACCCACTCATGGTGACCTCATAGGACACGTAAGTACGCCATCAAGTGAATGAGCTGCAAATAGATGACAACCGTTGTCCGGTGTATACGAAAGTAGTCCCGTGTCCTCAGCAACGTACCACTTCGTCAATACTCTCAATCGTCATCGCCGGTGTACCAAAGCGATGCGTTTTGCCACTGCAGACCCGTAGCTGTCAGCGGGCTCGTGACAGATAAATTGAAAGTCAAAATGTGTGACCAATCTTCTCCTCTCCCAGAAGGTTTATGCCGCCTGCCACTGTGTCCTGAGCCCTGGCATCGATCGAAATGCTTGACACATACAGTCATATAGATAAGTCAGCAGTACGTATGCATGCGGTGGTGGCTAGTTTAAGTACACATTTTATTAAGAAAAAATACGGATCGCTTTATTCTTACACGAAAACAGGTTAATTAGGTTGCTTAGAATCGACGCAGGAGCAAACAAAGCACATATAAGAAAGCTGCTTTAATTTGTCGGTGACTCGGTGAGAACTTGTGGTGTGGAAGCTCTGATCCGATCGGGGCGGAGAAAGTCTCGCAATCCAAATCCACTCGATCGACGCAGCATGGGACCCGACAAACCTGACACCATTTTCAGTCTCCACACGTACTCTTTCGGTTTCAAGATATAAAAGGAACTTCTATCAGTTTTGATTTAAAAAAACAGTACAAAGAATAATATTAGTTAGACATTATATATACATGCCCTCCTGTAAAAATATAATCACTACAATTCGATAAAAAAAACTGGAGTTAGTTTTATTTTATCTTATGTTTAGAGATATATATTATTTTAGAACATATCCTAAACTCTAGAAATAGATTTTAAAAGTACACTTATACCAAAATAGAGGGAGTATATATCAGTATACGGACGGACGTATTGCATTGCGCATGCAGGGCCTTTAATTTAATATTGGTTGTCGTGCACGAGGGAGCTAGTAGCTAGGCACATCATTTGGCCCTATCTTTTCTTGTAGATATCCCGTTTGATATAGCACGACGACTAGCACGTGGCATGAAAAGCGTTCAGCTATATGCACGACAACAGTTGCATGTTGTGCCAACATATCGTGCTGTTTTCATGGCCCACGTAAGATCATTTTTCCTATCGTGCTACTAGGCTGGTAGCACGACGACGTGTTTGACAGGATCACAGGACCATGCCACCCATTAGTTCGGCGCCCAAAAACACACCAGAGGATAAATAAACAGATACAGATTTCAAGGATGCAATTTTAAATCAAATACTAGAACGATGCTACAAAGTTCGGAGCACATATTTGAACACCATCATAAATCCGTAACACATATTTAAATAATATTACAAGTCCGTATCATATATTCCATATAGATTACAAGTCCAGTGGAGATCACAAAAAAACATCATCATCAACTCCACATCATAAAATTAATTAGTATGGGCTACTGCCGGTTAGAAAAGCAGCTTATATGAGAAGCTGGTGAAAAACAGCTTCTGTTTGTTGGCTGCTTTTAATTCATTCTGATAAGCAGCTGAACTGATAAGCTGCTTGAGAAGCTGTCAGTTTGACACAACTTCTGCTTAAATCTGTGAAGAAGCTAAAAATAAGTTTTGTCAAACAGGGTCATTATATTGCAGGTTTAGATATGTTATTATGCAATGTTGATGATAGGATCTAGATTGCTAAAGGGGGATAGATAGCCTATAAAACTTTCTTTCAAGATCACGAAATATTTTTGCAAAGGTTGATGAATATGGCGGTGAAAATATATATTGTTCCACCTCTATTTTACAATAAACAAGCCCCCCTTAAAACAATTCTAGTTGCTAAGTCTATATGTTGATATTACTCAAACACACAAATTAATAACTACATAATTTAACTCGAGAGCTAACTAGGGATGTAAAAAGAAGTTAACATGAGTTCCTCTACATATACTCAAGCAACTACCATGCAAACCAAGAATATGAATGTAAATGCCACTGTGATAATGATCGGAATGAATCATGCAAGTGGATGCGTATAATGATTTATCTCCTAGGTCCGGTTGCTTCTCGACAATTAACCCTAGGCATCCTCATCCTCGATATGATCCTAGAGTCAGTACTCCTCCTCAGTGGCTAGATTAAAGTCCATCACCTCAACTAATTATTCGGCCCCTCTCAGCAAGTAAGGTTCATCAATGGCTATGCGACATTGGCATGATACAAAGATTGACACCTATAATGCACGAGCAAATAAAAATAGGTTAAGATCTACGATATGGACATAAAATCAGGGAAAATGATACTAAGGTTTGTGTGAGAGGAGGGATTGATGTGAGAAAATAAGCTCACATGCGTAGGCGGAGCACAGATTCGCATGTGAGGAACACTGGGAGGAGGAACACATACTACACCCACCGCTTAGGAATGGAAGGGCAAAGAAGCTAGTGAGAGGAGGATAAAAAGCGACTCAAGAGAATATAGATGTTCAAACAAGCGTGTACATGATGACGATGATAAGTCACCACCTTGCCATCGTCAAGAAAGGAGATGATTTGGGATCTAGGGTTAGGGATGAGAGCACGAGTGAGAGAAAGTGTTGGTGCAGTTGTGCCCCCGAGGAGGATTAGAGTTAGGAGCAACGATAGAAGGCTTACATACCATATGGAGAGTTAGGCCACTACCATACCGACTATTAGAGCAAGTTTAATAATACAACCAATCGCTGGATGTAAGGATCTTTGCAACCTATCATTTAGCCCATCGACATAATAGTTTGGTCTTCACTGTTAATACGTAACCTCACTAGCTTGTCTTTCTCATAAAGCTTCTTGATTCTTGTGTCTAAGTCGCCTGTAAGTGTACAACCCACATTTTCTCTCTCTCGTCTTCTCTTTCCCTCCGTTCCGAAATAGTATGTTGTCCTCCCCGTTCCAGCACGATATAAACAAGATACCGAACAGGCCATGCCGAGTCAATACAAACCAAACTAGCCTAGTTTTCAGGCCATCCAGCCAGCATGGTCCGTTGGATATATCTCTAGGCATACATAGAGCACGTGTTTAGCCATTACCTGGTTTTGTTGTGTTGTTATAGGTTGTTTTTATGCTTATGCATCTTCATATAAACATGTTTTTTTCTCTTCTAGAAATCTAACACTGCAACTCTTTTACTAATTTAGGAGGAAAGGGACGAAGACACGGTCTTTTAGTTATAAATATCATCAACTATGTAGATACACATGTCCGCACGTTCTAAGACCATTGACTATATGACATAGGTACTCATGTTCTCGATATTAGCAATTGCAGATAGCTAAATGTGTCTCTAAAATATATTTCAATAGCTTAAGGGTTGAACTAATGCTCCATACTTATATCTACTGCCATCTGTCGACCGATCTGTATCTACTAGTATCAACCTTTGTCTACCATAACTGTCTAGTACGTAATTTTTATCGTCAACCTACAACCACATCAACATCATATCATTTTTTAAAAGCTCATATGCACAACGAAACACAATATGTGATTCAAATAAAGAACGAAAAATAGAAAAAAAAACATATGTCGTTAAAAATGAAACTACATAAATTACACGAATTTCATTAAATTTAAAAAACAAAAAATACAAAATTCTTATACAGCGACGATCACAGCTATATCGAAGATCAAGTTTCTACTGTACCACATGAACTTCTTACGGTGACTGAAAGACCAAACTATGTGGTACACTAGAGACCAGTTCTAGGATGGAGGTGAAATTTCCGTAGTTAGGACTCCCCCTCAGATTCAAATGGAAAATGAGATACCTAAACCATAAACGAAGAATGAAAGTGTGTGAACGAGGAAGAAGATTTGAGAATTGGAGGTGAAAATGTGTGAATGAAGTGAAGGTCCCTCTATTTATAGGTGAATTTAGTGAGTTTTTTGTTTTTTAATTGACATGCTTCAAAAAATGAATGAATGAATAGGATGCTGTCACGTGGCCATGATCGGTTGGCAATGGCTGCGGGCTCAACACACTGCCTGGTAATGAACAATCAATACTGTTGGGGACTTGTTCTCAAACGCTATGAGTCAAGAACAAGGCAACACAGAGAATGTTAAACGTCAAAGTCCTTCGTCCTTCGAAACATTATGTCCCTTTGAGAGATAATGATTTTCGGACGAAGGTTGTGAATGACGTACCTTCGTCAAAGCAACATATAAACAAGGAAAGAAACATATGGGATATAAAAAACAATACCAACAGTCATTTATTACCACCAACACATTTCTATTTTATTATTAGGGAAAAATAGAAATAATAACAAATTACAAAGGTACCTTCGGCTTGAAAGAAGGTAAAAATACAAGTGTGACGCAAAAGTGAATGCCCTGTCAGCATGAACAGTACAGGAGCACTGTTCATCTATTTATAGGCACGGGACACAACCCATGTAAAATTACACCCATGCCCTTTACATTTGCTAATAACTTTATAATAGTCCATCGGGGTCTAAATAGCCTTTTCCCTTTTAAGTTGGTTCCCTTTTCTGTTATCACGCTGAAGCTCCCTGCGTATAGCTTCGGCTCTACGCCATCCTTCGTATTCTTTGTGCTTCTTCACACTGTAGTTTTGTCATAAGTCCGAAGGTACCTGTTCATGTATCATACTCCAGAAACATTGTTAAATCATTTTTTTAGGACCTTTGGAAGCCGAAGGCCCCCAACAGTAGCCCCTCGCAATATTAATTTGTTAGAATGATAAATTCAGATTGCGATATGGACGAAGGCCTTAAGCCGAAGGTCCGAAAAAACACCTTCCCTTTGCTAGAATAGCATCAGTCAATGACATGCGGGGCCCTCCCACTTGCAACGCACTGGGCGTATAAATAAGAGCACACCGCGAGCACATCTGGCACACTCTCTTGCCATCTGCTCTTGCTTACTCAACTTTTAGCTCTTTTTGCGCACCAACACTTGTTTGGCTTTTTAGGTTTTTTCAAGCTTCGGCTTTGAGAGAAGTTTTTAGCATTTCCGAAGATGTCTGAAGATAAAAAAGTTGTTGCTGAAACGAAGCTGAGCCTTTCTGAGGAGAAGAATCTTGGCTTTTTTGAGTCAATAGCAAAGACGAATACATAGAAGATTACAAGGGAGATTTTAGAAGGTTTATCTGAAGATACTAGTGATAGTGACAGTTATGATGTGGAGAGTGGAGGTGAAGACTCCGAAGATCGACCGTGGCGACCAAGTCACACAGTCTTCGAAAAATCGAGTATTAAACAGAGTCATCTCGATAACATGAGGGGAAGATATTTTCGAGACATGTCTACTGTGAGGGCAGATGACGGAGAGAGGACTGTGCCTACTCCCGAAGAGAATGAAGTTGTGATCTTCCGAAGCTTTTTAAAGCTGAGCTTCGGTTCCCCTTAAGCAAATTTGTGGTTGAGGTTTTAAAGATCTATCAGATATACCTTCATCAAATTACTCCCGAAGCAATCATAAGGATGAGAATCTTCGTCTGGGCCGTGAGGAGCCAGGGCTTGGAGCCAAATGCAAAAAGTTTCTGCAGTATGCATGAACTGTTATATGAGACGAAACCCTGGGGCAAAGAGCAATATCATAACAATTTTGGCTGCTATAACTTCGTCGCTTGCTCTGGCTCAAGCTGCCCCGTGCCAACCTTTCGGAAAAGATGGCCTGGGGACTGGATGAAGGAATGGTTTTACGTGAAAAACGATTTAAAGACACGAGAAGACATTAAAGATATTATCATGCGTCCTGTCTGGCAGCGCTTCGGCCTTCGGAAACCGAAGGTGAAAATTGATGAAGCAGCCGAAGAATGCCAAAAGGCCTTCGACATAGTCTGTCCTTTCATCGGGACGAGGGATTTAGTCCAGGAGCACATAGCCTTCAGAGTGTGGCCGCTTGTAGAGCAATGGGAAATGCCAAAGAAAACTATCAGCAAGCCTGACGAAGGCGGACTGGTTAGGTTAAAATACACCTTCAGATACGAGGGTAAGTTTATTGAGCCAAATGATGATTGGCTGAAGTGCATCGAAGCTACAAGCGACGAACTGCTTGGACCATATTCAAAGACAGAAGATAACGCGCTATCTGCGACCTTCGGAGGCCGGAAGAAGAAGAGGTTGAATAGAGTTTTCGATGCTATTGGGTTTATGTACCCTGATTACCGCTACCCGCTGAAAGGGCAAAAGAGAAAAAGCGCAACTTCTGGAAAAGGTGATGCTTCAGTTGCTCTAAGTGAGGCCGCACAAAGAGGAAAAGGGTGAAGGTCCTTACTCAACGACCGCGCTTCATCGAACCGGCCTCAGTGCCCGAATTTGGTGGTGAGACCTCTACGGCTACTGAAGCCAAAGGACCTGCTCTTACACAGAAGAATGAAGAGCCGGCTGCAACGCCAAAGGCTGAAAAAACTGGAGAGCCGAGAGTTGAAGGGACAAAAACATCGGAAATTTTAAGTCCTTCGGCAGAAGTTGAAGTGCCAAAAACCCAAAAAGGTCCAGCAATGACCCCCAAAAGAAAAATGATGGTTAATGTTCTAGATGTACTGGAGACAATAAAGTCTTCAAGCTCTACTCCGAAGAAAATTGCCGAAGTTTCAAAAGCGCAAACTGAGACAACAGCCTCTGAAGCCGAAGCTACAAAGCACCAGGCTGATACTGAAGCTGGGCCTTCAGAGCCCGCCAAGGAGAAATCCTTGGAAACCAGAGAAAAAGAAACAGAAGCGACAGAACAAATTTTGGCTGAAGAAACTGCCACTGCCACCCCCGAAGCATTTTCCGAAGCTCTCAATTATATTTTACGACATGCTTCAGGGAAAAAGTTGACTGAAAAAGAAAAGCGAGAAGCTCAGTTCTATGCCCAAAAATTGAAATATCCGAAGGGGGCATTGATTTTCAACGGCAGCGGAGAAGAAGACTTCTTGTATTGTCTCCCAGATAGCAAGGAGATTTCTGTCTGCCGGGAGATGAGCAAAAGCTTCGGATTCCCAACACTAGAGGACGGGCTCTCGGTGCTATCAAAAGATGAATTAGCCGACAACTTAGCATACAATAGCTTAAAGGTGAGAAAATAAATTTTACTGAAAAGCAAATTTTTTCCATTTGCTTATACTTAACACCGTATTCCTTTTTCAGGGCCTTATTCTTAGCAACGCCCTCAGGGCACAAAAAAGCGCTGAAGACGAGGGATGTACCATGGCCTTAAACAACCTTCGTTCCGAAGTAATCGAGCTAAGGAACGAATGTCTTGAGAAAGATAAAATATTAGACTCATCGCTAAATAAAATAAAAGAAGACGAAGTTACTTCCAAAGCTCAGGCTGAAGCCCAGAAGTGCAAAATTGAAGATCTTCAGAAACAGTTGGCTGAAGCGAAGTTAAAGTGTACAATTGCCGAAGCTGACCGAGACGCCAGTAACTATTGGAAAAATTATTGGGAGAAGGCAGTTGTAGAACTTCGGTCTTCAAAAGAGAAATGCTACGAAAAATCCATAGAATGTGTGCAAAAAATAAAATCTAGCTTCGCCAATGTTGGCGCATTCTCTAGCGAGGACAACTTCACAAGGGGCGATCCTGAAGGCCCAGTTGATTGGATCAGCAACGAAGTTGAAGCCTTTGAAGAAATTTTGAGTGGTCGAGGGGATGTCTGCGCCTTCTCAGGTGCCAGGGGAATCGTGGCTATTTTGGAGAAACTAGGCTATGACCACGTGAAAGCTTTGGCCCAAACCGAAGCTACCTTATCTATTGAAGATACAAAAGACCCCTCGGCCGAAGCAAGCTTAGTTGGCGGTAAATTCTTCACTGACATCTGGGAAAATGGCGGCCGAGAGATGGCGCACGAGATAATAAAAAAGAGTGAAAAAGATTCTCATGATGCAAAAGAAGCGACAAAGGCAGCTGAGAAAGCTGCGGAACTTGAAAGACGGATAGGTATTGCTTAATTGCTTTTGACTTTGTGTTTTATTTTTGTGACTTCGAACTTACTTATATTTTGTATCGCAGCTGAGCTATCTCCTCCCCCGGAGCCCTTCGAGCCAACGACCGACCCAGAAGCAAAGAGAGAGGAAGAAATCACTAAAATGGCCGAAGCTATTTTAGATAAAGCTATTTCTCAACTGTTAAACGAAGCTGCGGAAGTAGTTTTAAAAGAAGAATAGCTACTATTGTAAAAACATTTGGAATGTAATATTTGCTGAACAAAGTGTGTAGTATTTTTATAATTTTGAATGTAATATATGAGCTGCTTGTAATCCAATTCTTTACGATGCATGAAACTTTACATACATACCGTTTTTTGAGTCTTCGGCGAAAAAACACCTTCCCTTCTTTTCATGCTTCGTGAAGGATATCCATATTTCGTAAAAACATCCAATCTTTGTAAAAACGTTATGCTTCGTAAGTAATAGATCTTCTTTTCATATTAGAGTTGACGAAGCGGTACTTCTTCAAAACTTATTTTGTGCCTTGGCACTGCTTCTTCGAAACAATCTCCGAAGATCAATATTGTATCCCCTTCTTGCGCCATTGATGCAATATGATGTATGATGTTATGCCATGCAAATGATGTAACGATGTTATGCTATGCAACATGATATTTGTGCCGAAGATACACACACATTCCCACAGTAGAGCACACAATCTTTTTGCCGTTTATTTTTCGGCTTCACCGTTTATTTTTCGGTGTATCAGCGCTGACATTTCGCTGTAAGCCTCCCTTAGGAGCTTCTTCGCCTTTTACTTCGGCGGTATTCGTGTTGACTTTTCGCGCTTCGCCTTATACTTTGGCGGAATCAGCGTTTATTTTTCGCTATAAGCTCTGCATTCCCTTTGGAACGACTTTTGAGCAGAAAACTTACGCTGTGCTCCCTTAGGAACGACTTTTTGTAACTTCAGCAAACTTACACTGCGTTCCATAGAACGACTTTTTTTTGTAGCTTCGGAGATACTTTTTGTAGCCACAAGCTCTTAAGAACGAATTTTCATGCTTCGGCAACTTTTTGGATTCCGTAAGTCTGTGTATAAGATATATTTTCACTATTACAAAAACGAAGCTGTTACAAGAAATTGAGAACGACAAGAAAAACTTAGGCTTTCAATGATTGTTCCTTATTAAAAAGAAAAATGATAACGAATGCAAGAACTTTTTCAGCAGCAGGATATCTTCTAGTAGATGTGCTTCGACTCTGGTACAGTGCTGTTGACTGTACGAGCTTCAGACTCCTCTCTGAAGTCTCGTTGCTGATGAGTGTGCTGGCTCCCTTCTGGCTGCTGGCCTCGTTGTATTGGTGGTGGAGGTGGAAGTTGTTGCCAAGATGCCTGAGATTGGCTTGCCGAAGCAACAAAAGCTGCATAATGGTTACCCACATACTCTGGAATGTACGGTGAGTGGTACGAAGCAGTATGCATAACTTGCTTCGGCTGGCTCTGTTGGGCCACAGCTTCTGCTATCT
Source organism: Zea mays (assembly GCF_902167145.1). Classification (NCBI taxonomy): domain Eukaryota; kingdom Viridiplantae; phylum Streptophyta; class Magnoliopsida; order Poales; family Poaceae; genus Zea; species Zea mays. The sequence continues at coordinate 252,323,490 of NC_050096.1, read as the reverse complement.
CTTTTTGTTTCTGGATGGTGACATGGCACATCCTGGTGGTATAGCCCTTGTCCTCACCGCAGAATAGACAATAAATTTTCCTGGGCTGATCCCCAAACCTTCCTCCGAAGCCCCTGGCGCCTCTGCCCCTTGGAGCTGGGGGTCGAGGATAGCTCTGTTGCTGCCCCGAAGCCTGGGAGGAATATTGCGGCCTCTGTTGCTGACTTCCCCTGTCGTCATTCTGAGTGGAATGAATTGATCTGACATGCCTAGGGTGGACTCTCCCTCCGAAGCCCCTGGTTATTTCGGAGAACCTATAAGCTTCCTCCCTTCTTTGACGAAAGTCATTATCAGCGCGGATGTATTCATCCATCTTCTGAAGCAATTTTTCTAAGGTCTGAGGGGGTTTCCTGGCGAAGTATTGGGCCAAAGGTCCTGGCCGAAGCCCCTTGATCATGGCCTCAATGACAATCTCATTGGGCACTGTTGGCGCTTGTGCCCTCAAACGCAAGAACCTTCGAACATACGCCTGAAGGTATTCCTCGTGATCCTGCGTGCACTGGAACAAAGCTTGAGCAGTAACCGGCTTCGTCTGAAACCCTTGGAAACTAGTGATCAGCTTGTCCTTCAGTTTCTGCCATGATGTGATTGTTCCCGGCCGAAGAGAGGAGTACCAGGTTTGTGCAACATTTTTGATTGCCATGACGAAGGATTTCGCCATGACTGGAGTGTTGCCACCATATGAAGATATGATTGCTTCGTAGCTCATCAGAAATTGCTTCGGATCTGAGTGTCCGTCATACATGGGGAGCTGAGGTGGTTTGTAAGACGGAGGCCAAGGTGTAGCCTGCAGTTCTGCTGATAGAGGAGAAGCATCATCAAAGGCAAAATTTCCATGATGGAAATCCTCATACCAGTCATCTTCGTTGACGAAGCCCTCTTGGTGAAGCTCTCTGTGCTGGGGCCTTCGGTTTTGCTCATCCTGAGCAAGATGACGAACTTCTTCAGAGGCTTCGTCTATCTGCCTTTGCAGGTCAGCTAGCCGAGCCATCTTTTCCTTCTTCCGTTGCACTTGCTGATGAAGCATCTCCATATTTCTGATTTCTTGGTCCAAGTCGTCCTCCTGAGGCGTTGGACTGGTGGCCTTCCTCTTCTGGCTTCGGGCCTCCTGAAGAGAAATGGTCTCCTGGTTCGGGTCCAGCGGCTGCAGAGCGACAACCCCTGTTGCTGAAGCTTTCTTTGGCGGCATGACGAAGATCAATGCTTGCCGAAGGTGGTCGGAAAGGGTTCACCGAAGGTGGGCGCCAATGTTGGGGACTTGTTCTCAAATGCTATGAGTCAAGAACAAGGCAACACAGAGAATGTTAAACGGCAAAGTCCTTCGTCCTTCGAAGCATTATGTCCATTTGAGAGATAATGATTTTCGGACGAAGGTTGTGAAGGACGTACCTTCGTCAAAGCAACATATAAACAAGGAAAGGAACATATGAGATATAAAAAACAATACCAACAGTCATTTATTACCACCAACACATTTCTATTTTATTATTAGGGAAAAATAGAAATAATAACAAATTACAAAGGTACCTTCGACTTGAAAGAAGGTAAAAATACAAGCGTGACGCAAAAGTGAATGCCCTGTCAGCATGAACAGTACAGGAGCACTGTTCATCTATTTATAGGCACGGGACGCAGCCCATGTAAAATTACACCCATGCCCTTTACATTTGCTAATAACTTTATAATAGTCCATCGGGGTCTAAATAGCCTTTTTCCCTTTTAAGTCGGTTCCCTTTTCTGTTATCACGCCGAAGCTCCCTGCGCATAGCTTCGGCTCTGCGCCATCCTTCGTATTCTTTGTACTTCTTCACACTGTAGTTTTGTCCTAAGTCCGAAGGTACCTGTTCATGTATCATACTCCATAAACATTGTTAAATCATATTTTTGAGGACCTTCGGAAGCCGAAGGCTCCCAACAAATACGATAACCCCCTGTACAGCGCGGGCAATATCGTCCAAACCGGTTGACCGATCGTGCCGTCTCCTGTCGTGCCTGATCAGATCAGTACCAGTCGCTTGAGACGTCATGTCAACGGTTGAGACCATCCATTGATGACACAGGTCTAAAGCTATCTCCAGCAGTCATCCTATCTCACTCCTATCTTATTCTACATTTCAAAATTCACTCTATAAATGGTACAATATACCGCGTAAAACAGTGTTTTTTCACGACCATGCGCAAGTCTTGCCGGGCACAGCCCGAGCCTATCCCTATTTCAAGCTTCGCTCGATAAACGCTATAGTCTACGATACAAAAACAATGTCTTACACGCTCATTTACACGTTCCGTTGGAGATAGCCTAACGGGCTCGAAGAGTCGCAGCGCATTAGTGGCACCACGTGCGCACGTGCATCCCAATCCAAAAACTTTCTTCACACTTGAGCGCTGATTTAGATTACTCCCTCCGATGCCCTATTAATTGTCGTTTAGAACAATAACACTGTCTCAAAAACATAATTTTAACCAATATTTTTTTGTTAAAGTATAAATAAAATCCTAATACATTTATATTTTTTTATAAAAATACCTTTTAATATAAAGCGGTGCATATTTATATTAGGTTTGAAAACTAAATAACAAAATAACTATTTATAGTCAAAGTTTTATAAATTTAACTCGAAGTTTTCCCAAAACGACAACTATAATAATAGGACACCACTCTAGTCGAAGGCGTGATAGATGACCAGTGCCGGGTGTCCTTTTTTTTGGTTCACTCTCCGACGCGACACGCTAGGGCGCGTCGGGACGCCCCGGATCAAAATCAGATCGGATCGAACCGGCTTCCCTCTGATTGGACGAGCGGCAGATCGCGGGGCGGTTCATGTGCCCGCACGGGCACACGCCAGTACGTACGCTACAGGCCGGTCTTGCCACTGCCAGCGCTGGACTGCTGGAGGCTCACCGCGCCGGGATGTCGGATAAGACCGGGGGTCCCGGACGAGGGGCGATCGAGCCGGCCGAATATGCCTCGCGCGCGCCACGGGCATCCCCGGCGTCGGATATTCGGCCAGGCAAGCCGCAAGCCGCGGCCACGAGACGCGCGAGGCACAACCGCGCACCGCACATGGGAAAAAGCAAAGCGGAAGCTGCAGAAAAGCGAGTGGAATATGCCGGCGCCGCGGAGCACGGTGGAATGGAAGCCGACGCGGATGCCGTTTGCCGAGAACTGAGAAGACGGGGTTAGTTGGCGCTCGCGTGATCCTCGTTTTGGTATAATCCTTCGCTCGGGCATGGGCGCGTGCGTGGTCCATGCGGGGTGTAGTAGTTTGGGACGGTCGGCGTCACCGCCCGATCCCGTCAGCCGTCCCGTTCGAGCCCGATATTATACTTGGCTGAGGAGGCAAGCCGGTTTTTATTATACTCTGCCGTCGAGATCACACATGCGATCCCTGATCCTGATGGCCACCCCCACCATCAGTATAAGCGCTTGTGTGACAGCGACGCCGACCTCGTTAGCTCCTGGATTAATACACGGAGCTTGTTAATTAGCCATCTCGAACACGAGAACGCACATTCAGGCAGCAGATAGAGTTGTTAATTGACTAGATAGCTAGCTAGCTAGCCCCTGCGTGCAGAGTGCAACGCGTCCAGCTCGATCGACAGTCTCGACCAACTGGAACAGTGGGCGCGAGTAAACAAAAACCGGCAGCGGGCACATGCCGGAACCCACCCCAGGAAACGGGCACATGCCGGAACCCACCCCAGGAAACGGGCACACACGCCTATCGCGTGGTGTGTGTGGCCTGTGATGATTGGAGCGGCATGGCATGGGAGACGCGCACCTTCTTCGTCTCGAAGAAAGGAGGAACTGGAGCCGCAGCCGCACGGGGGCGCATTGTCAGAGGCGCCGACGCCATCCTTGTCATCGGGGGGACACAGGTGTCAGCCAGAGACGGCGACCGATGTTTACAGCGCACTCGGCCCGGACCGGATGCCGCCTATTCCGCCGCGCGTGCCTGCCCTGCTCCTGCTATAAGGCCTGCCTGGCCACACCGCCTCTTCCCTTTCGCTCCGCTCCGCTCCTGCCCCCGCCCCATCCCTTCCTCCTCCGCCTATTGGCCTCGTCCGCTTCCGCTTCGACCCCTCCCCGGCCCGCCTCGGCCTCGCGCTCCCTCCTCCTCCTCCTCCTCCTCGCCTCCGCACCCGGGCAACCCCCGCCCTGCCACGGCGCCGCGGCCAGAGCCAGGCTCTCCCGCGTGGAATTCACGGGACGGAGGCCGCTGGTGCCGCCCGCCGCCGCCTCCGCCAAGATGGACGCCGGGGAGATGGAGGACGTGCGGGCCGCCGCGGCCGCCGAGGAGGTCATCAGCAGCAGGGGCGGCTCCGTGCTGGGGAAGAAGACCATCCTCAAGAGCGACCACTTCCCGGGCTGCCAGAACAAGCGCCTCTCCCCGCAGATCGACGGCGCGCCCAATTACCGCCAGGTTCGTTGCTTCGCCTCCCTTCGGCGGAGGATCCTCTTGCCACTCTCCTCCGTAGTACTAGTGCGTCTCGCGTTTCACCTCACGTCACCTCTCTCCGGATGGGATGGATGGGGTTGTACTTGTACTGGGCGCAGAATCAGTAGCCACTCCTCTGTCGCGCCCGGGAGGAAACTTCTCCAATCCCCCGCCCCGGCCCCCCGCCGGCATTCCCTGCTCTGGCTAAGCGAAACGATTCGCTTGCCTTGAGTTGTCTCTTCCTCGCGCATGTTTCCCTGGCGGTGTTAGGCGCCGTGTCTTCGTTAATTGTTTCGTTTTCTGGCGTGCCCTTTTCCCCCTAATCACAAATCTGTATAAACATTGCTGCTGATTCGTTGAACATGCTTTACTTTTCGGGTCTTCATGCCCGTTTCGATTGTACACTACCTTGATTAATTTTCAATCGTCTCCATAGGTACATTTTTTTCCTCAGTTGCTTAAACTTAAACCTACACGCTACTTCGCACAAAGCTGTATCGGTACATGACTTGATGTAAAATTCTAGGAAAAATGATCGCGGTTCCAACACTACGTAGTATGTCCAGTGTAATTTATAGTATAATTTATAGGGCCTTTGGTTTGAGCAATGAGTTAGTCTATCATCTTCTCACTCTCCACTTTGTTTGGCTTGTGGAATGGAAGGGGCTGATCCATCATCACCTCATTCCTCACAAGCTAATAATTATTGGTAGTACTAGAAATGGGGTCATCCCACCAAATTTTGGAATAGACTTACGATGCACCACCAAATCAAGAATGGAGTGATTACTCAAACCAAATACTGTATTAATGGTTTATTTCAATAAGTCTAGGATTACACATTCCCACATTGCGTCTCTTATGGCAGTCTCAACAATTTTTTCCATGCTGACATATGCAGAAATAAAAAATTCATGTTCAGTTTGGCGAAGAACTTGCAGCCATATGCATAAACTTTGTAAGCATGATCATCTGTTTGCACTGCTCAATTGCCTTTTCCATGGGGACCATACAAGTTAAATAAGCTGTCTAGCCTTAGTTTCCTACTATTCTTAATAAATTTCTTATTATATAATTTCTTGAAGGTTAATAAAGTCGTTCTTCATCACCATTTTTTCCAGGCTGGGTCGCTGCGTGTTCATGGTGTTGCAATGCCCACGATGGAAGGGATTGCTAATGTGCTAAATCATATCGGAGCACACAAGAAAGGAAAGCAAACCCGGATTCTATGGCATAGTCTTCGGGAGGAACCAGTAAGAACACTGATTTATAGGCTAGACTGCATTATGTCGACGGCTTCAAACCCTTTCAAAATACATAGAATATGAAGTTGCCATCATCGCTTGTTAGAAGCAAATTAACAAAGAGAATTATAAAGCGATTGAATCTCTCTAGAAATATGCATCTTTTAGATTTCAAGCGACTTTGCCTTTCCTTTTTCCTGAGCAGATCAGCATCTCCCTGGACCTGGGTTTTCTATATTCTGTCTGTCTCATGGCACAGCATCCAATAACCTCTGTTTTCTCCACTATACTATGCAGGTTATCTACATCAATGGTCGACCCTTTGTTTTGCGGGATGTTGAAAAGCCCTTCTCGAATCTTGAATACACGGTTAGCTTATATATCCGTGGCTTCCATAATTATTTCTTACATTGTTGTTACTGATTTTCTTTAGAAATCTACAAAGCTCATAAACCACAAGGTATCCGTCCTATCAAACTTCCACCATGTAAATTATGATGCTAATACTCGGACCAAATCAAATATATTGCTATGTTTGAGAGGAACCATGATATATCAGCAACTTGCTACGTTGTTTAATTTCCTGTGAGTTCTCCTATAACTGATGCTTTGTAAAATGCTTAACTTATATCCATGGTATGTGTGTATTCAGATAAATTAGTTCTATTTTATTTTGCAAAATATTGCAATGTTCTTGTTATTAAGTCTGAACTTGAAAACATATTGACTGTTCTAGGTACTAGATATGTTTTTCAGCTTAGGAAAGTGAAACTGGGACAAAACTTTTGCCCCACAAACAAAAAATTGCGAAGTAGGATACATGAAGTTATCATACTGTTCATTTTCTTTTATTTTTTCTTAACTGCTAGTGATCCTGAATCTTTGTTAATATAGGGAATTAACCGGGAGAGAGTGGAACAAATGGAGTTTCGCCTTAAGGAAGATATTCTTCAGGAAGCTTCAAGGTACATTAATTGCAAACTATTTAATTCCCTTATTACTATTATTAAGAGGTATATGGTACTGGAATATTTGATGGCAGGTATGGTAATAAGATACTGGTCACTGATGAGCTGCCAAGTGGTCAGATGGTGGATCAGTGGGAATCAGTTGTGTATGATACAGTTAAGACTCCACTTGAGGTAATGACATATTTATTATGGATTTTTTCATATGTAGTCCTATTCATGAAAAATAATAATTCCTCTGTAGGTATATGAGGAGTTGCAACATCAAGGCTACCTAGTTGACTACGAACGTGTTCCAATTACTGATGAGAAAGCACCAAAGGAAGGAGATTTTGACAACCTGGTTAGTTTCACATCTTGCTGCTGAACTTGCTGACATTACCTAGTAATTGGATCTAATATCTTCTTACTCCTTTGCTGGAAAAATTAGACCTTCAGAGGTCCATGCTGCTTGGATGCTTTGAGATATGTGTGTAAATCGCACTATCTCTATGTATTTAGCTATCCTTATAAGTTGAAAATGATGCGCACTGTTTTCCCACCATATAAATCTGCAGCGTTATGGAAGCTATATTAGCACTTACCTAGTTTGTTAGATTGATTAAGTCCTAATTTTTTTTAGCTCTGACTCTCTGAGTCCTTGTCTATATCTTAGTTAACTTCATGTTTTCTAAATTATTTAGATGACTCCACTGTAAAGGTAGCATTATTCATGTTTATGAATCAACGAAGAAATAATCTAGTAAATGGTTTTTCCAAACAACTTGGCTATGATAAGAGCCTCTTCTTGATGGGAGAAGACTATAGATTAGAGGGCAATTGACCCTTACCTCATGTTAATCTGTTGCCATTTTATGCAGATACTCAGCTATTGCAATTTATGATTTTTTCACAAATTTGATTTTACACCAAAGCTTTCCTGTTGTAGAGGGTTACTACATAACATAAAATTCCATTGCATTTAACAGGTACGTCGAAT